>NC_058134.1:224859253-224964517 GCF_016433145.1 Gracilinanus agilis | reverse complement strand
CCCCCAAGGATTCCCTTAATTTCAATTCCTTTTAACTTAATAAATATTTATTAAGTGCCTATTGTGTGCCAAGCACTGTACTTAGTGCTGGGGATAAAAAAAAAAAAAAGACCAAAGTTAGTTCCTGCCCTGCAAGAACTCACAATCTAATGGGGGAAATAAGCCAACATATATATGTATATGTGTGTATATCTATATACACACACACATACACACATGTATATATGTACACATACATATGTATATCTATAAAGCAAGCTATCTATAGGACAAATAGGAAGAAATAGAGAAAAGATCTTGGAATTAAAGAGGAATTTGGGAAGGCTTCTTGTAGGAAGTGGGATTTTAGTTGAGATTTAAATGAAGTTTCACTCAGAAACTAGTCTTAGTGATAGCATGTTTAGCATCTGCATAAGGCCTGACTCTTGCCTGGGGAGTTCATATTGGTTACTGTCTCTAGCCTCTAGGGTTTTAGACTAGTTTCTTAGGGCAAAGAGTTCTTAAATAAACTGATATCTGGGTTCCTGTTTCTGTTTCCTGTTTTTCTCTTTTCAAACCAAGTTATTGGGATTTTGGTTTATTGTTTTGTTTTCTTCATTCTCTTACTATCAATCCTGTAGGAAGAAAAAAAATCTTTGCTTAGAGCATTTTAAAAACAAATTGTGTATTTTAGGGCTTCTGTGATTTTGGAGTTAGGACTTGTTTTGCATAAAGCTGCATTCAAAGATGCATTCTTTAGTGCAGCTGCTTATTTGGCTAGGAGTATTTCTGTTCATTAAAGTAATTTTTTGTGTGCTTGCCCAAAATTGAGTTATGATAGGATTTGGAGTCTGGGGACCTGGGTTCAAATTCTAGCTCAGCTAATTATTTTCTAGCTATTTAATTTTGAGTAAGTCAACCCCCTGGGCCTTGTTTTCTTAATTTGTTAGATGAGAGTATTAAATTAAATGATTTGAGGCCCTTTCCTGCTCTAAATTCTTTGATCCTAAGTTTAATGGATAGCTTATACTTAGTAGAGTTTGACATTTGGAAATCTATGCCTTATTATTGTTTAATAATGATTTAATAATTGGCAGTGTTTTATGTATATGTACAGACATAAAATGTATCTCAAAATTAGCCTTTTGTAAAAAGTTGGAGATTGTAGATCCTGTTAGTGTTTTATAAGTACAGATTTTCCTATGTTATAGCTGTCATTAAAGTTTTATTTGCTTTTTGAATTCTAACCTAATTTTTGGACACTTAAAAAAACTAACTACAGCATAGTTAAATTTCATTAGGTTCTATATGAAGGGTGGGCAACATTTAGTATTTAACTTGATGTGAATTTCCATTGTTTACAATTTTTCACAAACACCTTTGAAAGAGCCTGGTGCTCAGTACTTAAGAAATGTATTGGATGATATGTTTCTTTTCTCCATTTCAGGAGATTTATGTATTATTTTGAGCAGTATATTATTAACCAAACTTGTCAAGTTTTCAGATACTTGGTTATTATGATTTTCCCTTATCCTAGCATTCTATGAAAATTTTAAAATGTAAGCCACATTAATAGCATCATAACTACATTTTTAGTAGATTTTTCCAGCAATTTTACAGATTGATCTGATGGAGAAGGCAACTTTAAAATGTATTAATAGGTTTCCTTTCCCCTCACCAATGTGTGACTGAGCCAGCAATGAACAGTTTGTTCAGCTATGAACAAATTCTTCCACAGACTTGGTTGAAATGAGTAACCAACAACTTTCTGCTTTATTTCTATACTTTAATCTAATTTGGCTGTTCTTATGTAGACCATTTATATTTAAGTGACGAGATATCTTGTTGGGTGGTCTTAGAGAAAATATAAGTAACTAGAAGTAGGGAAAAAGTACATTTCTCTATTCTGGGTCATATTTTCATTAATTGGAGATTATCACTATTCTGAAATGTCCCACAACACTGAAATAGCTTTACCATGATTAAGAATTGGGTAGTTGTGAAATGTGAGAAAGGAACACTGATTAGCTAAAGGATCTGATAGCTCAGATAAGTCATTGGGGAAATGAGAAAGTAAATCCTGGTTAGAAGACCAGACTTATTCTTTATTATACAGGCCTATAGCACATGGTCAAGATGCTTTCTGTTCTAAGAGTTTTTTGATGCACCTGTCATTTTAGATAAAAGGGATAGAATTTTGATTGTTATTAAATCATATTTGTAGACAAAAGGAATTCATCTTGATGTAAGATGAGATGATTAGTTGTATTATTTTTATAGTTCTTTCTACAGCCATATATTTGAGTCAGCCAGTCAATTATTATATACCAGCAGTTTGCCAGGCACTGAGCTAAGTGCTGAAAAAAATTGAGGAGATTGAGGCAAACATAATTCAAATGAGTTGCCCAGGATCACACAACTGGTGTCTAAGCCTAGATAAGAACTGGATTTCCTGTCTCCAGTTCACTTCTCTGACCCCTGGACCTTGAAAGTCATGCTTTCAAAGAACCTTTAAGATTCTCTTATCTGTTGTAGCAATAATGGATATATAGCAAATGTCTTAAGAATAGTGGATTGTGGGGCAGCTGGGTAGCTCAGTGGAGTGAGAGTCAGGCCTAGAGACAGGAGGTCCTAGGTTCAAACCCGGCCTCAGCCACTTCCCAGCTGTGTGACCCTGGGCAAGTCACTTGACCCCCATTGCCCACCCTTACCACTCTTCCACCTATGAGACAATACACCGAAGTACAAGGGTTAAAAAAAGAATAGTGGATTGCTTTACAGGTATTGTAAGTAAATGAAGTTTCCTAGAAACTTTGTTTGAAGAAATCTGGCCCTATGTTATCTAGGAATAATTTAAATATGAAACGATGAATTTTTCTTTGGATTACAGTTTTAAAAATTTGACTCATGTACTTTTGCAATTGCAAAAGTAAACCTTTTTTGGAGGGGGCGTAAAATCTTGGTATATCATAGTTGCCTGGGACACTTTAAGAGATTAAGTGACTTGTTCTGAGTCCCATGGCAATTGTATGTCAGAGATGGGCCTGGAATCCAGGTCTTCATGGTTTTCCAACTTCTCCATTATTCTCATTGGCCTCACTAGGATTGTAAGTTGCAGGAGCAGACGTTGATTTCTGCTGGTACAGATGGTTTTCTCATGAGAAATTCCTTATACTAATGCAGTCATAGGCCCAATCCAAAAAATTCATCCATATGGGTGCGAAGCATATTGTGGGGAAAAATGATTTTTAGAATTAGACTGGGTTAAAATTTACATTTTGAAGAGAGTCTATATGAGCAAATATTTTTAAAAAAGAAGTTCAGGGCTTATAGGATATAGAAAATAAAATCCTAAATGTGACATCATGCATTAAGAAATATTTTGTCTTCCTTAATGCAGCAATCCAGACAGAGTGTGTAAAAATACTCATATGCAGATATCAATTGAAACTTCAGCTGCTTTTGTTTTTTCCTAGGTACTTGAGCTTCCTAGAAGCCTAGATTAAATGGGCAAAGTCTTTATTCTTAAGAGTTGTAGGATAATTGTTGAGTTAACTAGAACTTTTAAACGATTCCTCATAAAAGTTCTTCATGTGGCATCCTAAATGCCAGAAAAATCACTTGCAAAGGAAAAATCCCTTTACACTTTAGACCTATACTTTCAGGAAGTCTCAGTATCCTACCTGGCATTAAAGTTTAGATAATTGATATCACCTCTAAATCAGAAGAAAAGCATTTTTTGTCTTGAATATATATATTATTGCATGCCATTTCAGCTTCTGCCTTTAAATTTATTTTTAGAAATTCATGCTGAAGTCCAGCTGAAGAATTATGGGAAATTTCTTGAGGAGTATACATCCCAGCTAAGAAGGATAGAAGATGCGCTGGATAGCTCTGTTGGTGATGTCTGGGACTTCAGGCTTGACCCTATAGCACTAAAGGTTGGACTTGTTTATTTCATGATGAATTTCCATTTTTAAGAAAGATTTGTTTGTAGAATTTAGAAACTTATGGACTGGAAGGCCTCCTGAGATGATTGTTCATGTGCTGCTGAGAGGGCATAGTTCTCTAGCCTATAGAATTTTAGTGGTATATCTCCCAAACATCCTCCTTGGGCCTCAGTTTTCCTGATCTTTAAAATTAGGGGCAACCAGATGACCTTTGGGGCAGCTATGAGGCTCAATGGATAGAAAGTCAGGCCTGGAGATGGAAGGTCCTGAATTCAAATGTGGCCTCAGAAGGTAAGAGTTTTAAGGGGGAAAAAGGCTTGAAGAAAAAAAAAAGCATTTTTGTGAGGCACTTTGCATATAACAAGCTGGTAGTTTCAGCTGCTTTCCCTGTAGAATAACTGATAATTCAGAGCACATCATTTTATAAGCATATTTCCAATTATTTTTCCTCTAATGCATTAGTTTGCACTATGCCCCATTTTAATTTATAAGAATGCTACCTAAGAACCCAGGGGATAACCAAAATTGGCCCAGTAGGATTATATCTAAATGATAGCTGTATCCTATCAAAGCCTGCTTTCCTGTGTTTCATTCCTTTCCTTTTAAATCATTTGTCTTAATTAGTTATATAGAACTGGGGATGTTTGGCCTGTAAAAGAGAAGACATGGCATGGGAGTGTGGTTGGGGGACATCTTATACCTGTGTCATCAAAGATCCGAAGGATTGTCATGTGGATGAGGGACAGCACTCATTCTTTTTGGCCCCAGGGATAGAACTAAGGGATGGGCTGAAGTTGCAACAAGATCCCTTCTCAGAACTCTGAGATTCTGTGAATTTGGGCCTGGACAACAGGAGACTGTACAATATTTGTAAAAGTACTGGGTACTTTATAGCTACTTGGGTAAATGTTTAACACACGTCTGAAAATGCTTGCAGTTTTCAAACTAAAATGTGTTTTTTATTTTGTTCTTAAATAGTTATTGCCTTATGAACAGTCTTCCCTGTTGGAGCTCATAAAGACAGAAAACAAGGTAAAGAACCTTACTAGCTAAATATTTACCTAAAAATGGCTATGTACATTATTGGCTAAATTTTTTTTCTCCACTTTGCCTATTTAAACCAGGTCTTAAACAAAGTCATCACTGTATATGCTGCTCTTTGTTGTGAAATCAAGAAATTAAAATATGAGGTAATTATTAAGATTATATTATAAATGTTTCCTAAATTTAATAGTTTTCAAACAATAATCTATCAGCTATGGCCTGATTTTTTTTAATGTTTGAATTGAACATGTTGAATCTACAGTCCTCTGAACTTTAGCTGAGGGATCATTAAATGGCTGGCAGAAGCTTTGGTGGCTGCTGTTCCTTTCTTACATTGCCCTGATTCTGCTGCTACCTTCTGTCTCTTAGGCACTTGTATTCTTGTAGGAGATGTGGGTCACTTATAATGGACATCCAGGAAGAAATATTGATAAGAGGAATCAAGAAATGATTACTGAAAGTTAAAAATTTCTCAATTTATGGGGGCAGCTGGGTAGCTCAGTGGAGTGAGAGTCAGGCCTAGAGACAGGAGGTCCTAGGTTCAAACCCGGCCTCAGCCACTTTCCAGCTGTGTGACCCTGGGCAAGTCACTTGACCCCCATTGCCCACCCTTACCAATCTTCCACCTATGAGACAATACACCGAAGTACAAGGGTTAAAAAAAAAAATTTCTCAATTTATGAGAGAGAGACACACAGAGACAGAGAGACAGAGACAAAGATAGAGATAGAGACAGGGAGAGAAGGAGGAGTAAAGAGAGGGTGACGAAATCCTGAAGAATAGCCTAAGTGCTCTAAGAAGGACCAAGGAAGGCCAGCCTCACAGAGGATGAAATGGCACTTGGACTGAACCAAAGGAGAAGATTTCTGAATGGTGAGAAATGGAGAGCAAGGAGTCTGCTTTAGCTATGAAGGACAGTGCAAAGATGTGCCCAGAGGGAGGTCAGGGAAGGAAGAGCATGGCGCACAGCTGTAGGAGATTGGTAGGAGCTCAGTGTGTGAAATAAGGCTTTGAGAAAGTTAGGATTGGGGAGGACTGGGCATCATGCCGGGGACTATACATTATATCTGGTGGCCAATAGGGAGCCATGCAGAGTGTGCTGTAGAGCAAGGACTCAGACATGTCTGTTCTGTGGATAACTTAGGTTTCCATAGCATTTTTAGGTTTACAGGGCAAGTTTCTTCTCTTAGTTGTCTCATTTTGCAAAAGAGGGAACTGAAGCTTAGAAAGTGACATGACTTGTTGAGTCTAGCATAGCTAATGAATTGGTCATTGATCATGAGAGCTAAAAAAGACTTCAGTGGTCTTCTTGCTCAGAGCCCTCATTCTACTCAAGGATCTGAGACCTGGAGAGGGGAAAAAACTTGCCTGTGACTTAATAGCCTCTTAATGGCAGAGGTGGCATCCTTGAGCCTTCTGATAGCAGGATGAGCACTTCCTTTTCTTGGCAGCCTCATACAGAGTAGCCACAAGATGAGGAGTCAGGAGGCAGGAGGCCCAACACTATGGGAGTGTCAGAGTGTCAGCTGGTGGTACTGGCATTGAGTGTGGGCAAAGGGTGCATAAATGGATGCCATGTTGTGGTCCCAGAATCAGGAGGGCTGGGCATGTAGAGGATCTACAGAGCCTTAAAAGTGGCCCTGAGCTTTGAAGTCTGGGTGACTGGGATGTCTGAGAGGCCTTCAGCCAAGATCCAGGGCTTCCCCTAAATCATATCCCAATTTGTACTTGATGGTGTTGGGAGGTGACCCCTATGGAGGAGGTCTCAGAACCACCCAAGGATGTCTCAGGTATCTCTATAGCCATAGACTTCATATGCTCAGCTACAGATGGACAAAGCCTACATGACAGCTAAAAACATTTTTTTTTCCCTTTGAAACAGGCTGAAACAAAATTTTACAATGGTCTTTTGTTTTATGGAGAAGGAGGTAAGTCTTTTAGTTTTAAAAATTGGTGTGGTAATGATTGCTTGCTTTTCCCATGATCGAAGGATACAAAGACAAAGACTGAAGAGTCCCTTTTTGCAAAGAGGTTACAATTATAATGGGAGAGACAAGAAATAACTAAGTAAATGAAAACAGATTGCATGTAGGTAAATATAGAGTCAAATACCATGGACTTTGAGAGGGAAACCCCTCAAGGTTGGCCACATTGGGATCTGGTGTCTGGTGTTACTTGAGGAGATTTTTGAGGATATCAGTTTGACTATGTATGTTAGGTGCATTGAAAGATAGCACTTTAATTTTTAAAAATGGTATTTTTTTGTTGTTGATTAAGTCTGGTTGCAGACTTCACTGAAATCTGATTGCCTTTGTTACCTTTTAAAGCCACAGATTCCAGCATGGCAGAAGGTGATTGCCAAATTCAGATGGGAAGATTCATTTCATTCTTACAGGTACTTGACTTACTGTTTTCCTAGAATTTTATCTAGCTTCCTGTATGGTATAGATACAAAATAATCACCTTCTCTTTATTAATAGTGAGGTATCAAGAGACAAAGACAGAGTATCCTCAGGGAGTTGATGTTTTCTTGGGCAAATGGGGAGGTAGCAGCCCTTCGATGATCAGGAAAAGTTTTGGGGGGAAGGTTCTGCTTGAGCAGGGTTTTGATGGAAATAAGATTTTAAAGAGCTGGGACTGTATTCTGCATGGTGGGCACAACTAGTACAAAGTTGTGGAGGGAGAAGACCAGCAAGAAGGTCAATCGGGCTTAAACACAAAGGACAGGAGGAGTACTGTATATAAAGGAAGATACCACTGATTCACAGAGGCTTGCTGTCACGGCACTTTTGTGGGCCAGATAGAAATGATTGAGAATATGGCAAATTTAAATGGACTGGGAAATTCTTGGCTAGCCAGACCAGTCAGTGGTTCAGTGTCAGCTTGGATGAGGTCTCTAATGGAGTGCCATGAGGAGCTGTCCTTGGCTTTGTGCTATTTAATATTTTTATTAATGCCTCAGATAAAGGCATAGCTGGTGTACTTATTGAATCTGTGGAAGACATAAAGCTCAGAACAGAGCTTTCACACTGGGTTACAGTATCCCAAAGATACTGACAGGCTAGAATGTTGGGCTAGGATGTTATTTATTAAAATGAAATTTAATAGGGATAAATGTAAAGGGATCAAACAAACTTCAGAAGTATAAGAGCAATTCTTTTGAAACTGATTTGGGGGATATTAGTGGACCACAAACTCATTGTATATCTATAGTGGGATGCAGCAACCCCAAAAGATAGTGCCCTAGGAGGATAGTTCAGTGCAGGGTTCCACTTCAGGAATTTTTTGGATTTCAGATGTTATATTTACATTTGAAATTCCCTCTAATTGGATTTAGCCTGTTGTAGTAGTGTGTTTGAGATCTTTTTTGAGATTAAGATTTTGTTGTGACCACAAAGAGCTTTATCTAAATAAATGATAAAAAATGTTGGACAAACTGGACCAAGGAAAAAGCTTCAGGGCCTAGCCAACTTGAGTAACCACAAATCTTAAGTATCCTGATCATAATTGAGATAATTTCAGAGGGCTTTATAGAATACAAAGTTAAAATGAAATTATTTTAAAGTTAAATTAAAATGATTTGGGTGAAGGCGAACAAACCTCAAGGAAGAAATAAGAAATCTCCCAGTTACATCCTACTTAAACAAAAAGCTTCTTATTATCTTCAAAAATGTAGTAACTTCTCAAGTAAAGCCTGATTAGAGCTGCAAGAAACCTAAAGATAATTCTACTAGACATTGGGATGGTGAAGATATACTTGTCAATCTGTATTAAGTGTAAATCTCGCCTGTCTTTTGAGTAGAAAAATAAATTATTAAATTAAGATTAGCCAAATCATACTTCCTGAAGATGATAAACTCAGAATTAGAAAACAGAAGTCTTTGTAAATTTTGGTGAAATAACAAGGACATGTGTTAAAAACTTTTATTTAGTTCATTCATTGTGTTCTGCAAATAGAAATGATTGTGCTATACTTACTGTATGACTACCCTAGGTGGTTTAATGGACTTAAAGTCTTTTAAAGTATCTTCTAAGCTTTTTTCCTTTTGGATTAAAGTTTTGGACAAGTTGGCCCCTTGTGAGTGTCCCTCTGTTGGTTCCAAGGTGTGGCAGGTTGCTCGAGGGACTTCTTGGGTATGCTGGCTTTTGATGAGCATTGTACATTTCAGTTTTAAAATACTTTGAAAAAACAACTATGTAATATGCCTCCCATTTTTCATTTCAGGAACTGTCTTGCTTTGTGACAAGGTGCTATGAAGTAGTCATGAATGTGGTCCATCAACTGGCTGCACTTTATATCAGTAACAAGTAAGAAGTTCCAGAAAAATTCCTCCCTCCTTCCTTCCCTCATCCCAGCCACCCTTACTCTTTCCCTCCCTCCCTCCCTTGGGTTTCTTAAATTTTCATGTAGATATAGACCTAGTTTTTGGTAATAGTTTAGAGTTGTTTTCCAAAGTAGTTTCCACATATATTAATATTATCACATTTTACCTTTATAGTAGCTTTGTGAGAGAAGTAGAACAGAAGTCTCTGCTTTTTAAGATTAGAAAACTAACTCTTAGGCTGTGGGCTTCGCCTAATTTCACTTAGTAAATTGGTGGCAATTTCAGCATGAGAGCCTAGCCTAACCTCCTAGCTCCTGGTCCATTGTGTTTTTCACTTTATCATATTGCCTCTTGAGTTTTCCCTCCTTGTGACCAGAAGGCACTAGTAATATTTGTTCCTATTTTTTAGCCTGCAGTGAGAATTATTTCATGTTTTTCATGAACGTTTTGCTACTGACCCATTGTAGTCAGGATGTAGCTTCTTAGGATGTTAGAGCCTAAATGATTCCTGTACAGATCTAGTGCAATGATCCTCATTTTACAAATGAGGAAACTGAGGCCCCCAGCAGCTCAGGGATGTCCCAGATTCTCACAGCTAGTTTTCTTCTCCGTTGTTGTTGGGTTGTTCAGTTGTGTCCAACTCTTTGTGACCCCATGGGCCACAGCACCTCAGGTCCTTTACTTCTGTGCTTTACCAAAGTCCAGGTTTATATTTGTTCCTTCTGTGATACTGTCTGTTCATCTCATTCTCTGCTGTCCTCCTCTCTTTTTTTGCCTTCAATCTTCCCCCACATCAGGATCTTTTCCAATGAGTCCTGTCTTCTCAGTAGCTGGCCAAAGTATTTAAGCTTCAGTTTCAGTATTGACCTTCCAATGAATAGTCTGAATTAATTTCTTTAATTATTATGTAATTTGATCTCTTTGCAATCCAGCAAACTTTCAAAAGCCTTCTTCAGCACCCCAATTAGAAGGCATCAATTTGGCAGTGCTTAGTTTTCTTTATAGTCCAACACTTACAGTCATACACTGCTACTGGAAAAACTATAGCTTTGACCATATGTGCCTTTGTTAACAAGATGATGTCTCTGGTTTTTAGTATACCACCATAACTTTCCTTCTAAGTAGCAAGTGTCTTAAAATTTCATGACTGCAATCATCATGTGCAGTGATGTTTGAGCTAAAGAAGATGAAATCTGATACTGCTTCCATTTCTTCTCTTTTTGCCAGGAAGTGATGGGACTACCACAATCTTACTTTTTTTTTTTACTGTTAAGCTTCAAGCCAGATTTTGTTTTATTTTTTATTTTTAATATTTTAAATAATGTTTTTAAATTAAATTAAATTTTATTATCATGTAAAACACACTTCCATATTGGTCATTGTTGTAAGAGCACACTCACATAAAACCAAAATCCCCAAATAAAACTAAATACACTGATGTGAAAGTATGCTTTGTTCTGTATCCATCCAACCCCAACAGTTCTTTCTTTGGAGATGCATAGCATTCCTCATCATAAGTCTTTCAGGATTTTTCCAGATCATTGCATTGCTGAGAGTAGACAAGTTTTCATAGTTGATCATCTTACAGTATTGTTACTGTGAACAGTGTTCTCCTAGTTCTGCTTATTTTGTGCTGCATCAGTTCATTCAGGTTTTCCTAGCTTTTCTGAAGTCATCTTGTTTATCATTTCTGATTTTACATACTCATCAAGAGGCTTTTTAATTCTTCCTCACTTTCTGCCATCAGAGAGCAATCATTTGCATATTTGATATTGTTGATATTTCTTCCAGAAGTTTTAATTCTGACTTTTATTTGGCCAGGCTCACATTTCTCATGTTGTACTCTGCAATAAGTTAAAGAAAGACAGCCTTGTCATACTCCTTTTCCAATCCTAAACCAATCAGTTGTTTTATATGCAGTTTCTAACTGTTGCTTCTTTGACCTTCTTCCAGATTTCTCAGGAGACAAGTAAGATGATCTCTTTCTCCCATATTTTTGAGGTCTTGGCACATTTAGTTGTTATTCACACAGTCAAAGGCTTTAGTGTAGTCAGTGAAGTAGAAGTAGGTATTTTTCTGCAACTTTCCTTGGATTCTCCATAATCCAGGTAATGTTGGCAATTTGGTCTCAGTTTCTCTGCCTCCTTGAAAACTATTCTGCTCTTTTTGGCACTTCTCAGTTTATATATTGCTGAAGCCTTGCTTGCAGAATCTTAAGCGTAACCTTGCTGGTGTGTGAAGGAAACAGCTGTTTGATAATTTGAACATTCTTTGGCATTACCCTTCTTCAGGATTAGGACATAAACTGATTTTTTCAGATCCAGTGACCACGTTGAGTTTTTCAAATTTGCTGGCATACTGAGGGTAGCACTTCAACAGCATCATCTTTTAGGATTTTAAATAGCTCAGCTGGGATTTCCTTATAATTAGCAATGCTTCCTAAGGCCCACTCAACTTTATTCTGTAGGCTGTCTGGCTTTAGATCAGTAACATGCTATTGTGGTTTCAGTGATGCTAAGATCTTTCTTTTATAGTTCTCCTGTATATTCTTGCCACTTTTTCTTAATCTCTGCTTCTGTTAAGTCCTTGCCATTTTTGTCTTTTAATGCCCACTTTTGAATGAAATATTCCCTTGATATCTCTTAATTTTCTTGAAGAGATATCTTGTGTTTCCTACTTAATTGTTTTCTATTTCTTTGCATTGCTTTTTTAAAAAAAATCATTATTTCTATTCTTTTTTCTGGAATTTTGCATTCAGTTGGGTATAACTTTCTCTTTTCCCTTTTGCTTTCCTTTTTTCCTCAGCTTTATAAAGGCTTCAGAGATAGCCATTTTGGTTTCTTCTTTGGGATGTTTTTTGTTGCAGTATTGCAAACCTCTATCCATAGTTCTTCAGGTACTCTTGTCTGCCAGATCTAATACTCTAAATCTCCTCATCACTTCCTCTTCATATTCATAGAGATGTTTTTTAGATCATATCTATATAGTCTGATGGCTTTCCTTTCTTCAATTTAAGTCTAAATTTTGCAATAAGAAACTCACAATATGAGCCATAGTCAGCTCCTAGTCTTGTTTTAACTGACTGTATAGAACTTCTCCACCTTTGGTTGCGAAGTATTTAATCATTCTGATTTTTATTGACTATCTGGTGATATCTATGTATAGAGTCACCTTTTTGGTTGTTGAAAATGTATGACTAACAAGTGAGTTATTTTGAGCAAAATCTCTGCCCTTTTGTACTCAAAGGCCAAACTTGCCTGTTACTCCAATTACCTTTTGATTTCTTCCTTTAGCATTCCAGTCCCCTGTGTTGCATGTGACTTTATTTTTTGGTTATTTATAGAAGATGTTGTAGGTCTTCATAGAACTGAGCATCAGTGTAGTGCTTAGAGAATAGACTCGTATAACTGTGATGTTGAACGGTTTGCCTTGGATTTGAACTGAAATTTCAACTTGGATTTGAATTGAAAATTCTGGCATTTTTAAGATCATATCCAAACCCATGCTACTTTTTCTCACTCTTTTATTGGTAGGGGGTTACTCCTTTCTTCTAAGGGATTTCTTCCCAGAGTTGTTTGTGTAATGATCATCTGAATTAAAATTCAACCATTCCTGTTGATTTAAGTTCACTGACATCCAAGATATCAATGTTTATTTAATATTTCCATCATCTCTTGTTTGACCACATCCAGTTTACCTTGGTTCATAGCTCTTACATCCCCGGTTTCAATGGTACTGGAGTTTTCTTTTGTTACCACTCATGTCTGCATTTGAGCTTCCTTTCAGCTTTGACCTAATCACTTTCTGGAGTTGCTTGTAGTTGTCCTCTGTTCTTCCCCAGTAATGTGTTGGATACTTTCTGATCTGGGAGGCTCATCTTCCTATGTTCTCTCTTTGATCATTTGAATCCTGCCCTTGGGGTTTTCTTAGCAAAGATACCGAAGCAGTTGTCATTTTCTTCTCTAATGGATTACCTTTTGTCCAACTCCACTATGACTGGTCTCTCTTGGGGAACCCTGCTCATAATCTTATTGAGCTACTCAAGCCCCTTTGCCACAACAAGGCTGTGGTCCAGGAAGATTTTCTTGTCTAATGTGAAATTCTTGTAATAAGTCTGACCAAATGGGAGATAGTGCTTAGTTGATAGTAGACAAATTTGCTTTGTATTAGGTAAAGTGGAGTCTTCTTCATGAAGTCTAACAGTTGAGGTAGGGGCATTTCCATAGTTATTTTGCATTTCTTTGCTTCTACCTTGGGTCTCCTCATGTTTGTATTCTGTGTTTATGGAGTTGCCTGGCAGGAGAATATGGGTGAGGACAACAGTTCTGTGACAAGACCTTCACAGGCTCATTGACTTAGAGCTAGAAGGAACCTTAGAGACCATTTAATCCAATCCCCTCGTTTTAAAGATGAGGAAGCTGAGGCTTATAGAGCTGAAGTGCCTTGCCTAGCATCATGTACTAAATGTCAGAGGTGGGACTTGAACTCTACCCTTCCTGACTGAGCCCAGTACTCTCATATACTATAACACGCTGAGCCTCTTAGGGGATGCAGGGCATTGTGCAAGGTCCTGGGGATCTGGCAAATGGGGATACCACATTTAGGTTGGATAGGCTTCCTCCTTCAAGTTTGCAAAACCCAACAAAACTTTAGGATTTTAAGGTTTACAAAATACTTCTCTCCCAGTAAACTTATAAGGTAGGTAAAATTGATAGTATGGTTCTCATTTTATGGAGAGAGATGCTGCAGCAATCAAAGGTTAAATGATTTGTTCAGGATGACACTGCTAGATTGGGACTGGGATTTGAACTCAGGCCTTGTGTTTGCCAACAGTAGTCTTCTTTTCTCTGAGTGGCAGGCCTTCTAAGAAGTTTTCTGAATATCCATGAACCAACTTCTCACATAGACTGAATTGAATAGTGATAATGATGGCTACTTTGATTGGATCAACTCTTAGAGATTATTGTAAAGGCTTTTTTAAAAAATCCTTACCTTTGATCTTAGTATCAGTCTTAAGGCAGAAGAGTGGCATTTATAGACAATTGGGGTTAAGTGACTTGCCCAGGGACACATAGCTATATCTGAGGCCAGATTTGAACCTAGGTCCTCTTGACTTCAGGCCTGACACTCTATCCACTGTGCTACCTCACTGACCCACTATTGAGGCTTAATGGAGAGAAATGCATATTAAAATTATTAAAAGTCATCTACTGCTTCACCATTTTGAAATAGGAATGAGTTATAAAAAGCCAACTAGCATTTGACAAGATTCTGTTCTGTTTCTTGTAGGATTGCACCCAAAATCATAGAAACAACTGGAGTTCATTTTCAGGTAAAAGTACTTTAACTTGATCAAAACCTCCCTCATATTTGCATTATTTCTAAATTTTATTTTTTGTTTATATGTTTAATTTTTATTATTAAAAGAAAGGGAGGGGGCAGCTGGGTAGCTCAGTGGAGTGAGAGTCAGGCCTAGAGACAGGAGGTCCTAGGTTCAAACCCGGCCTCAGCCACTTCCCAGCTGTGTGACCCCGGGCAAATCACTTGACCCCCATTGCCCACCCTTACCACTCTCCCACCTATGAGACAATACACCGAAGTACAAGGGTTTAAAAAAACAACAACAAAAACAACAAAAAAAAGAAAGGGAAAAAAATTATATAAAATGAACTAAACAATTAAGAAAAGTTTAACTATATATAGAGCATTCCTTAACCCTTGAACCAAGTCTGCAGAAACTTAATTGATTATCTATTAAAATGCCACTGTTTGTGTTTATTAGGATGATTTTTATCCATGAACTAAGATAGTAATATATCCTTTAGATGTCATATAGACTCTTGAGTCGATTGCCCTTTAGCGGCAAGGCCATTCACGATTTACTTCAGATCTCAATTGTGACCAGCAAAACATATTTTCAAGCCTAGTTTGGTAGAATTTTTTTTCCCACCACTTATCCCGTGCTTTCAGCAACTGAAACATTCTTTGTAATTCTAAAATCTTGTGGCTACTGAAAGTGATAATCACCTAATTTTTTTTTTTTTGATAGACTATGTATGAGCACCTGGGAGAGCTGCTGACAATTTTACTCACCCTGGATGAAATTATTGAGAACCATGCCACCTTGAAAGACCATTGGACAATGTATAAAAGGTGAGTTTGTGTAGGTGAGTTTGTGTTTTTATTTAATGCTTTCCAGTGCTGGTAGGTCCTTATTTAATTGACATGTGAGCAAAAAAACTCATAGTACCAGTTTTAAAAATTATGTAATTAAAAATATACTGGTTTTCTTTTTTTAAAAAACCCTTCCCTTCTGTTTTTGAATTGATACTAAACATTGGTTCCAAGTCAGAAGAGCAGTAAGGGCTAGGCAAATGGGGTTAAGTGACTTGCCCAGGGTCACCCAGCTAGAAACTGTCTAAGGCCAGATTTAACCCAGGAACTCCTTTCTCCAGGCACTCTAGCCACTGAACCACCTAGCTGCCTCTAGAAATATACTTGTGAAGATCCTGATAAAAGTCATGTTCAGCTACTTTGAATTTATCTTCTTCATATTTATTCTGGATATGCATATTTATGTTCTTCTGCTCTCCCATTAGGATGTGACTCCTTGAGAGCAGAGATTGTTTCATTCTTTGTATGTGGTATTTCTAGTGCCTAGCAAAGGGAAGAGAAAGGAAAGGGATAAATATATAGGGCCTACTATGTGTGAGACACTGTAGTAAGTACTTCTACAAATATCTCAGATCTCGATTGTGACCACAATTACCTGCCACAGTACCTGGTACATAATGGATAGTTACTTAATGCTTGTTGATTGTTCACTTAGAGATATCTATGTAAAGTAATCCTATGGTGAATCCTTTTGTTCAAAAGAATAATCAACTCTATTTTGGCCATTTAGATTTTATTAGGTTTTATTTTGAAGCAAAGAAAGCATACCATTATATATTTAGGCAAATTCCAGTACAGTATAATTTTAATAAATGCTAATTGAGTTGAATTGAATTTTTGACTTAGATGATATGGTTACAAGTTCATCTTTTATTGGGTTCTGGCAGAGCGGTAGTTTACTGTTAGCTTGGTTTCAATTTATTGCTTGCCTGTCAGCTATTTGGGTGTTTTTTCAAATGTAAGCTTCAAAATTAATATACAATAACTAAATGTTATATTTTATAAAGTTTATTAATAACAGCTAAAGTAGAAAAAAAGCTAGCTAACCAAGCTGTGGTTGCAGGAAAAAAGAGAGAGAGAGCAGGAGGTGTTTCAGAACAATATAAACAATAACGTAAAGACATATGTAAACGAAAAGGGAAAAGGAATTTTGGGATGGGGAAAGAATTCTGGGAGATAGAGTCCAAACTTTCTAATTAATACATTAATAACCCTTACTTTCTGTCTTTGTAACAAGTCTAATACAGAAGGGCAAGGGCTAGGTAAATGCAGATAAGTAACTTGCTCAGAGTCACACAACTAGGAAGTGTCTAAGGTCAGACTTGAACCCAGGGTCCTCTTGACTCCAAGCCTAGCACTTTATCCACTGTGCCACCTAGTTGCTCCTTAATTGGTTATTTTTTCATGAACTTCAGATGATGGAGGGAAAAAAAACCTGAGAGAAGTGAATTAAGGATTGTTCTTGCTCATGCTGCCACAAATATATAGCACCAACTAAGGATTTAACTTTCAAAGTTTTGCTTTTTGTCTTTTGTGGGGGTTTCATTTTATATATAAATTAATTAATTAACTTTAAGATGTAATAATAATAACCAAGATTCTCTTAATAAAGGTTACTAAAATCTGTCCACCACAATCCTTCCAAGTTTGGGATCCAGGAAGAAAAACTGAAGCCATTTGAAAAGTTTCTGCAAAAACTAGAAGGGCAATTACTTGATGGCATGATATTCCAGGTAAATTAAATAATGCTCTTGGGTTACTATAGAATACATATTCCATAATAAGGGAAATATGTCTTTGAGGATAATTCATCAAGAATCATCTTACACTATGACAGTTTATCTTACACAGAACCTTCATTTGATATATAAGGAAATTGAGACTCACATGACTTGTCTCAGGTCCCTGCAAAGCTGAGATGGAGGCCTAGGCCTTTTTACTCTTGAGTGTCCAATGCCTGTTGCATCACACTATGCTGTCTTTGGAGTGTTGCTTATTGCAAAATCACCCATCCCCAAACTGAAAAGGGATTATTTCATGGAATTGTCTTAATATAGCTATTTTGTAAGTGCTTTGACTTTTTGTTAATTGGTGGGCACACTACCGTTTCATTAATTCAGAACTATTAATACATAACTTACAGGAAATCAAATAGGGACTTGATAGCATCCATTAATCAAAAGTATTTATTGATTCCCTTTTCTAGCACTTAACGATATTTGTCTTATTGAATGACTTTTCTTTTTAAAAAAATTTTTTTATTGATAGATTTTTGTTTTTGATCATGTACATTCATCACTGTTTTCCTTCTCTTTCCCTCTCCCTAGTTCAGAGACCTGTCCTTTTTAACAGGAGTAGGAAATACTCCCACACTTTGGCAAGACCAACCAGCACATTGACTGAGTCTGCCATTGCATTTAGTGCACCCTATCCACTGGACCTCTTGTGTCTTTTCTTTAGGGCCACATTTGTTCATCCTAAGTGAACACTATTTGACTTTGATTGTTTTGTTCTTCCTGTTTACGTGATTGTGGCCACGTAGGGTCTTTTTCTTGGATCCTCACTTTGCATCATCTCATATTTTCCCATATACTTGTATAGTTATCATAGTCCTTGTTTTTTTGAGCACAGGAAAATCCTCGTGTTATATATTTGAAAAAGGATTTGCTAAATAAAGAACCTTTATGATGTCATATCTTTTGGGGAGAAGCTGATATTGGAAGTTAGTTGAAAGAATATGCTCTTTTTAAGTGCTTTCAGGGACTTCATTTCATGGTAAGTTGAACATTATGGGGCAGCTAGGTGGCCCAGTGTTTAGAGCACTGGGCCTAGAATCAGGAAGGCTCAAGTTCACATCTGGTCTTAGAAGGTGGCTTTGTGACACTGGTTAAGTCACTTAACCTTGTTTGCTTCAGTTTCCTCATCTGTAAAATGAGCTGGAGGAGGAAATGGAAACCTGCCGGGGGCTATCAAACCCTTCCTGAATGACAAAGTCGCAGGGGGGATCGTGGAATTGCACAGCAGATTCTAGGGAGGATGGAAACCCCTCACTCAGACACCCCTTTATGACTCTTCTCTTACTAACACTCCTTATTATTGAAATTATTATGATTAATATCCTTATTCAGCCCCAGGGAAATACAGAAGAATAGTAAAGGCTGTTACTAGAGCTTTTACAGACCCCCTATAGACTCCTAGGAAATCCCACCTTTACATGTAATAATAATAAAGAAATTCCCTTAAAATCACCTTATAACAAACCAGCAATTATTGAGTTAATCCCCAACAAAACTGTACCTGGATTTTCCATTCCCATACACAGAAGCTTATGTAATGAGAAACCAGAAACAATAAGCCTTCCCCCCACCCCAATCCCTGATTTGGAATGTTACAATGCATGATAAATGGAGAAGTAGCTTTTCGTGTAAAGGTCAGTACATCCCTGAACTGTTATCCCCACCCCAATAGCCTAGGAAACATGTCAAAACATACCTTTGAAAAATATTGAAATTGGAGAATGAAAAGTTGTTAGTAACAAAGTTAATGTATGACTTAATCCATTATCTCCAAGAAAAGATGTATATTGAAAATGAATTTCCATGCCAACCTTATGTGTGATCTTAAAGTATATAAAAATAAACACAGCCCAAAGGCTGACCAGAGCAGTCTTCATGAAGCCTGCATGGTTGAAGTTCAGAATGACTGTCCTCATTTGTCTTAACATGCTGACGCTATCCCACCACCGAGATTACCTGGACCTGTGGGAGTTCTACTCCTGCAGAAACCAGTCTAGTATCTCTGGCAAGAAAACCCCAAATGGGGTCACAGAGTCAGACACAACTGAGATGACTAAACTTGGATCTGAAGGACAAAAAGATTGTATTTTAGTGAGAGAAGTAGGATGTCCAACAGTAAAGCATGTCATATTTTATTTCTTTTTTAAGAATAAAATGTTTAGTTTAATTTTTCTATAAGGAACATATAGTATTCTTTTTATACTAATACATTTAATAAATTATTCTGAACTTATACATCAGATATCATATGATATAATAATTTGTAAAAAGTAACTTAGCACAGTTCTTGGCATATAATAGACGCCATGGAAATACTTCTTATCTTCCTTTCCTTTTTGGAAATAAAATGAGTCTCTGTATACATGTAAAGCAGAAAAAAAAGAGGATTGTACATGAAACTGCAGATCTTACAGTGAACTTACCATTTAGATGTCTAATAAGTCAGTCTATGGCTTTCAGAGCTCCTTTGCTTGACCTTTGTTCTGGTCTGTCTTCTGTTCTTTTTTCTTTGGCTGCCTCAGTGACCACCTTTGTATTTCACTAGTCTGTCCTTATTCCCTTTTTTTCTTACCCACATGCTGAGAAAAAGAAAGAAAAACAAGGCCTTTGTAACACTATGCAGAGTTTGTATGCTTTTACCTTGTAACAGCTTAGCCATAGCTTTTCATGTAACTCAGTGCTAAACTCATGGTGCTTAGAAAGTTTATGAGCATTAATTATTAGTCAGATTTGACATGATCACTCAGTTTGTTGGACATTCTTAATCTCTATAACTGAACTGGGAAAACAATTTAAAGATAAAATAAAAGTTTACTTTTTAAAAGTCTAGAATGATGTGGAAAATATTTTCTATTGCTTTAGCAAATGTCATTATGGCCATAAAAAAATTCATCACCCAGCGGTCAACTTTCTGGTGTTTATCCTCTTAAGTGTTTGGCTAGGCTGATCCTCAGCCAGTTTATCCTTGAAGCCTTTCCCGCAGATCAGAATCTGCCTGAACTGGTGCTGATCTTAAAATCTATTATATTGCATTTAAATTTTGATACCCTGAAATGATGAGTTAGAATTTGATTATTTGCTAAATTCTGTTGTCTTTGTAATGGGATCTTATAATCAATAGGTCTTATTTTGTTGTACATGTTTCCTTTCTAGGCCTGTATAGAGCAGCAGTTTGATTCCCTTAATGGAGGAGTATCTGTATCAAAGAATAGCACTTTTGCTGAAGAATTTGCACATAGTATACGCACAATTTTTGCAAACGTTGAAGCCAAACTTGGTAATGCAAAATACCCATTGAATTTATTATTGGATTGGCCTTTTCTACAAAGGCAGAATAGGGCTGGGCTTGATGGCAAGAAGTCTGGGGTTTAAATATTGCTTCCAACACTTCCTAGTCATATGACCCTTGGCAAGTCACTTCAGTTCTACATCAATTCTGTCTGTTTCAAGCAACTCCTTCGAGCTTCTTTAGTGGCTGGGAGTGGTGTGGCATCCCTGTAGTCTCTGTGACTGGAGAAGCTCAGGAGTTCTGAGCTGCAGGAGAATGAAAGCTTACAAAATGCACCAAAACCTACACCAGTATGGTGAACCCTGGGAGCAAGGGTGGGGTGGGGAGGACCAGTCTCCCTAAGAAGGGCTGGTCTAGTCAAGGTTGAAAATGGAGCTGGTCATGGTTTCTGTACCAATTAGCAGTGATGTTGGGCAGCTACACTTCCAGCTTGGGTGAGATTGGGAGACCAAGTCTGGAAAAAAAGAAAGAACTATACTATGTCTTAAGTCAGGTTGAGATCTGCATTGGTGGAAGGGGTTTCCACACTCAGAATTACCCTCCCTAATGAAATCACAGATCTCCTGTGTCCTCCCTGGGGAGTTTATTTAAAGATGACTTTTCATTAGGACAGCTAGGGGGCTAAGTGGATAGAGAGCCAGGCCTGGAGATGGGAGGTCCTGGGTTCAAATCTAGCTTCAGACCTGGGCAAGTCACTTAATCCTCATTGCTTAGCCCTTAGCACTCTTCTGCTGTGGAACTGATACACAATATTAATTCTAACATGGAAGGTAAGGGTTTAAAAAAAATAACAAATAAAAATAAAGATGACTTCCCTTCCCTCCTTGCTCTTATTTTGGTCACTTTTTTTTCAAGGTGAACCCTCAGAAATTGACCAGAGAGACAAATATGTGGGAGTTTGTGGACTCTCTGTGCTGCACTTCCAGATTTTCCGGACTGTAGATAAAAAATTTTATAAATCTTTACTGGACATTTGTAAGAAGGTAAGAATTTTGTGCTTTTTAATGTTTCCAGGTGAAATGGGCACAACTAGGTCAAAAAACATCTGCTTCCTTTTCTTCTCTGAGATTTGGTGCATAAGATTCTAGAGCTTACTTCAGACTGCAGGATCAGGATCTCTCTGGCCATGAGAACTTATATCTCACTAGTTCTTTCTTATAGTAGTGCAAAAGGGAATTCAAGCTGGTCAGTACCCAGGAAACTGCTTCTAGTTTGTGTGTTTTATAAAGAGCCAGGACTTTATCATCTTTCTTGGTATTTAGATGGGAGTTTATTTGCCAGAGAGTATTCTTACTTGGATGACAGTTATGATATTTGACCCCTAGTATGTAGCTGCCAGGGATGTGGTGTGGAGAAATATTCATTTTTAGTAATGCAATGGTTCTTGCTTGGGGGTGGATTTTTATGGGAAACTATCTCATTGCCCCTTGTGCTGGTTTTGATCCCATATGCTTTCCTGCCTTCTATGCCTGTTGATTGTCCCTCTCATTCTCAACATTTCAGGTTCCAGCCATCACTTTAACTGCTAATATCATTTGGTTTGCTGATAACTTTTTGATTCAGAAAATGCCAGCTGCTGCCAAACTCTTGGACAAAAAAAGCCTTCATGCTATTAAGACACACAGGGACACTTTTCTACAACAAAAGGCCCAGTCACTCACCAAGTAGGTGCCTAAAACTGCCTAAAGAGATGGGCTTCAATAGGGAAGATGCTGTCTATTTCTAGATCTAATATTGACTTTCTAAATAATGTGGAAAAAGGAAGAAGGCAACAAATTTTAATTTACTCATCATCAGAAAGGGGTATTAACAGTAGGATCTTTCAGGATAAAGAGGAGAATTTTATTTTTTTTTCTCTTGTATAAGCATATTGTTATTATATTACATACATATTAACAAATCATGTACATTATTATTAACTACATATTATGTTGTTATACATTAAAAAAATAAAAATAGATGGAAACTCCAAAATAAAACCCAATAAAACTTTATGACTGCATGATTGTATGTTTAAATTAGATTATAAAGATCAGCAAATTATGTGGATGTTTTGATGTTAGTTGAATTAAATAATATTTTGATTGAGAAATTTGTTTTAATAAAAATAATAGCATTTACAAAGTGCCTGTTATGTGCCAGGCACTGTACTGAGCACTTTACAGATATTATCTCCTTTGAGCTTCACAATAACTCTGGAAGGGGGCAGCTGGGTAGCTCAGTGGATTGAGAGCCAGGCCTAGAGACGGGAGGTCCTAGGTTCAAATCTGGCCTCAGCCACTTCCCAGCTGTGTGACCCTGGGCAAGTCACTTGACCCCCATTGCCCACCCTTACCAATCTTCCACCTATGAGACAATACACAGAAGTTAAGGGTTTAAAAACAAAAAAAACAAAAACAAAAACAAAAACAAAAACAATAACTCTGGAAGGTATTGTGCTGTTGTTATTCCTATTTTAGAGATAAACAGGTTAAGTGACTTGCCCAGGACCATATAGCTAGTAAGTGTCTGAAGCTAGATTTTTAACTTGATCTTCCTGACTGCAGGCCTAGTGCTATCCGCTATGCCACCTAGTGGTCTCTCCTCTCTCCTTTTAATTAGACTAATAGACCTTTTAGGTCTATTGGTTTATTCTTCGATAGCTTTAATGTTGGCTCCTTTGATTTAGTACCCTATAAAAATGCAACTACTTTAGGTAAACTTCCTTTTATCCATTAAAAAGCAGATATAGTTTATTGCTAACTTCATATAGGATAACTAATTTTGTTATGCTTATTCTTTTACTACTTAGCGATCTTTTGTTATTAGAAAATCTTAATATTGGAATACTAATGCTTAATCTATAAAGTTGATTGTCTCCTGTAAAAGTTTGAGGAAAGATCACATTTGAACACACAATGTTTTTCTTTGTTAGAGATGTACAGTCTTACTACGTCTTTGTTAGCTCATGGATGATGAAAATGGAAGCCATTTCATCTAAAGAACAGCGAATGGATAAGTTTGCTGAGGACCTCACCAACAGATGCAGTGTTTTTATACAGGTATCATATATTTTGTTCTCTATGAAATACTTTGTGTTATTTATCCAAAACTTTTGAAAATTGGATGCACATGAGCTTGGATATCCTTTGGAAAAGAATAGTAACATTTTATTTGATAAAACTGGCCAAGCAATGCAGTCTGGTTATCAGTGGAACCTGGCCCAAGAAAGGAAAGAATAAGTAGGTGTAGACTCTCCTTTCTTTCCCCTTAGCTCCTGCCTAGTCAGCAATCTCTTCAGGCCCAAGGCTCTCTCTCTTTCTGGCATTCCCTCCCATAGTGTCTATTTCTTATCCCAGAATTGTTCTTCTTTCTTCTGGCTCCCTTACCAAAATGACTAGTTTTCCCCTGAGATATATATATATATATATACATATATATATATATACACACATCCTATTTCAGAGCTTTGTGTACCCAGAACCTACCATGATCTTGATGTGAGGACTTTTATTTCCCACAGTTGTCTAAGTGAAAAAAACAAAACATCTGGAAGCATATTTGCTTCTGGTGTCCGAGTTGAGGAAAGAGTGGAAGACCAGTCCCTGGTAGTGCCAAGTGTGGGACTTTGAGGATCTGTTTAGGTTTTATTTCTATGGGAAATGCTTTCTGAGTAGGTAGGCTCAAAGTTTCACAGATTGAAATCTGGAAAGAACCTGGAAGACAGAAATTATGGAAAGAGAAAATGTGACTTTGTCTGAGGTTACATAGGTCATATGTAGAGAAGCCAGTATTTGAACTCAGGTTCTCTTGAGTCCTAATTTAATGCTTCCCACCATCCCACAATGTTTGAAACAACCTACTTAGAATTAAACTTTTGGAAAACAGCTCATGTGTGAGTAAAGCTAATCATTCTCCACATTGTTGGTCTTCAAATAGTCTTCTCTTGGTTGCAGGGTTTCTTATATGCATACAGCATTAGCACCATTATTAAGACTACAATGAATCTGTACATGTCCATGCAGAAGCCTATGACCAAAACTTCAGTCAAAGCATTATGCAGACTTATTGAGCTGCTCAAGGTAAGTTTCAGGATGATGTAACTGCATTCTGTCAGAAGTGACAGATAGCTAGGGGGATCTCCAAAGCTTTTAATGCTTCCTTGAGGTTCTTTGTTGCTTGTTGGAGAAAGGCCTGGAAACAAATAGTCCTTGGCAAGGTGATATGGGAGCCAACACATAAACCAACCCCAAGCCTTCATGTTGATACTAATGACCTGAAACTTGATTTTAAATGACTGCCCATCTATGTATGTAATGTACCTCCTTAAAGTACTTGTGGTAGGAAGAGAAGTTCAGAGAAAGAAAACTGAACTGTTTTAAGTCACCTGTTTGTTTAGGAATGTTTATTTATTCTTGGAAATTTAAGATGTTTTTGGTTTTCTAAAAATCCTTTTATCATTAAAAAAACAATCCTTACCTTCTGCCTTAGACTTAATACTGTGTATTGGTTCCAAGGCAGAAGAGTTAAGGGCTAGGCCAGTGATTCCCAAAGTGGGCACTACTGTCCCCTGGTGGGTGCTGCAGCAATCCAGGGGCGGTGATGGCCACAGGTGCATTTATCTTTCCTATTAATTGCTATTAAAATTAAAAAAAAATTAATTTCCAGGGGCGCTAAATAATATTTTTTCTGGAAAGGGGGCAGTAGGCCAAAAAAGTTTGGGAACCACTGGGCTAAGCAATGGAGGTTAAGTGACTTGCCCAGGGTCACACAGCTGGGAAGTGTCTGATGCCAGATTTGAACCCATGATCTCCTGTCTCTAGGCCTGGCTTTCTATCCACTGACCCATCTGCCATCTGCCATCTGCCAAAATGTTTTGAGTTTGCCTTTGCAAGGTGCTCACGGGTAGTGGTTTTATTGGCCTTTAATTCAGGCCCACTGCCATGATATGGTGATGCCATGGTTATGATTGTGGGTCTGAGCAGGAGACCTCAGGGTAGTTGTTATGTCATTGGAAGAGAATCTCCTTTGTCTTTTCCAACAGGTATATGGAAAGGCAACTGGGATGTCAGGCCTCTTTTGCCTGGGGTATTTGGAGCTTTGCTTCAGCAAACAGGAAGAACATGTGGTTTGAAGATGTGTCTTGGACAATTCTTGCATTTTGTCTTCCCTTGAGGCCTTTCTCATTGAACTTTACTCACCAATAGACTGGTTTCTAGTGAATGAAAATGAAAAGACTCTCACATGTTTTTCTCAAGTTATGTCATTACAGTTTTGGAAGCTTTTTTTTTTTTTTTTAAATAGAAGTTGCCCTTTCTTAATGTTGCCTGGCCTTCTGAAAACATATAACAAGCCAACTCTGCTTTAATGATTTACAAATAAAGGCAGAATAATGTTGGTTCTTTTTCAGATGTTTTCTTTAGAGGAAATCCAAGTATCACTTAGGAAGATGAACTTATATTCACAATATTATATAACTTGTGAAGTTTTTTATTAAACCACATAATTATTCCTTTTTTTCTCCTAGACCTTAATTGTGGGTGAATTAGTTTCCTTCCTTTAAACTTATTCAGAAATGGATTTTGTATAAACATTTGCTGGCAAAGCAATAGTCTGTGTGTATATGACTAAAAGGAAACCAAAAAAGAGATTTATTTCAGCATATAAGCATTTCAAAATAAATATCTTTTGATATATCAAAGTTGAAAATATTGAAATAACTTAGTGAGCCAGTGAAGAAAAATTACTGTTTTAAAAAAATTCAAAGATATTTTATTTTCTCAATTACATGTAATGATAATTTTCAGTATATTTTTTCCAAAATTATACAATCCAAACTGTCTCCTTTCCTCCCTTTCCTCTCCCCTCCTGGTGATGGTGAGCAATTTTATCTGGGCTATACATGTATTATTATGCAAAACACACTTCCATATTGGTCATTGTTGTAAGAGTATACTCAAGACAAAACTAAAACTCTAAAATAAAACTCTAAATAACACTGATGTGAAAGAGTATGCTTTGATTTGCATCCATCCTACTCCAACAGTCTCTGGAAGTAGATAGCATTCCCCATCTTAAGTCTTTCAGAACTGTCTCCATTGTTGAGAGTGGCCACATTTTCACAGTTGATCATCATATAATATTGAAATTACTGTGCATGATGTTCTCTCGGTTATGCTTATTTTGCTCTGCCTGAATTCATGCAGATCTTTTTATCTTTTTCTGAAATCATCCTGCTTATCGCTTCTTATATTACAATAGTATTCCATCACCAACATATACAATAGTTTGTTCAACCATTCTTCAGTTGATGGATATGCCCTCAATTTCCAGTTCTTTGCCACTGCAAAAATTATTGCTGTATTTTTGTACAAGTACATCCTTTCCTCTTTCTTATTGAAAAATTATTCTTAAAGTCCAATAATGCAATCATTGGAGAGGCATTTTAATCAAAAGCAGGCACAGAGAATAAATGTGTATATATATACATACACACACACACACACACACACACAAATTTTTTTCTCTTTCTTAAAAGGCAATAGAGCATACCTTTTACAGAAGAAGTATGGTGATGGCTGATTCTGTTTCACATATAACCCAGCACCTTCAGCATCAAGCTCTTAATTCTATTTCTGTGGCCAAGGTATGTTTATATGTCATCTTCATCAAATCATGTTGGCTTTCATGGCTTTCAGGTAGGTCCTTATCTTATAGCTTTTGTCTTATGTGTTTGAGCCAACTCATAATTGGCCTTCCCAACACAGACTTAAAGGTAATACTACTTTAATTTAGGGCTGATTTACAATTTTAGGCTCAACTGTTTTCTGAAAGTGATATATGATATAATGATATAATAGTGTGTTTATAGATAATTGGTAGATAATATTGTATGCATGTATATTTATATAAATATGATATAATAGTGTTTATAGATAATAGTAATATGAATGTATAATATATTACTTTATATAAGTACATTATATATTATTAAAATGTGATTTGTATGTATAATATTTATACTAAAATCATATAATTACTTCTATTAATAATTAATAATGCATTAATAGTTTAAAGTATGATTACATTAAAAGGCACTTTTGACTTTTGGAGGAATGTTTGGGTAGAAGCATGTTTGATGGGTTGTCTGTTCCTGGCAGAACTTGACTGAAGTATTGTTAGCCCAGCACCACTCAGCAATGTTGAAGGAATGTCAGACTATCCTTGTTTTGCTTTGTCAAAAGGGAGGGCTTAGGCTGGTAGGAGATTTGAAACAAGGAAAGAGCACAAGACAACAGTGGGATGAAATGGAAGAGTATTTATTAAGAACCTGCTATGTGCCTAGCACTGTGCTGAGAGAGAGATAGAGAGATCGAGAGAGATCATTCTGTTTCAACAGTGCTTATGTTCTCATGTAGGGAAACCATGTGCACAGGAGAGTTCAGTAATGAGATGGCATGGGTTCTGTGGGGAATTTGGTGAGCTTTGTGAGGAGGAGGAAGAGGTTTAGGGTGAGTCCCTGGGGGGTTAAGGGGCACTTTTCCGGTCCAGTGGGCTCTACCCATTTGCAAATGTAATTTTAAAATCAGTAAATTATTTTTCAAGTTAGGGAATATTTGTTAGGAAGAAGAAAGGAAAGTCAAACTCAGAAGACTGATTCAGAACCTTACTTGCTTTGGGATTTGAAAATGGTCATCTAGCATGTGATCTTTGTCCTTTGGTTGTTGCATCAGAAGTCAGACTTCTCTTTCCTTTTTTTCCATTTTTCCTCATCAAGAAAAGAGTCATTTCAGACAAGAAGTATAGTGAGCAGCGCCTTGATGTCCTCTCTGCCCTTGTGTTGGCCGAGAACACTCTCAATGGGCCGAGCACCCGTCAGAGGCGCCTCATCCTTTCCTTGGCCCTGAGTGTGGGCACCCAGATGGTAGGTTCTCTCCTCAGCCTGTTTTCTGATGACAATATAGCTCTGTATTCAGAACCAACCTAGAAGGTGATGATGATGATGACGATGAGCCATTGTTTGGCTCCTTCTTTCTCTTTTCCCCAATAGAAAACATTTAAGGATGAAGAACTCCTCCCTCTCCAAGTAGTGATGAAAAAACTGGATCTAATTAGTGAACTTAGAGAAAGGTGAGCAGCAGATATACTGGGAGTGGAAAATGAACCAGATGTATCTAGTGAATAAAAGACCTTTTCCTAACCTTCCGAACTCAGAACTTGGCAGAAATTGAGAACTTGTGCCTTGTTAACCATTCTCTCTTTCCTTGTGGCAGTGTCTGGGGACCATGGATTTTTTTAGCTTTCCTCCCATATTTAAAGATGAGACTTTCTGCAACTAATAAAAAAAAAATATCACCTTGGATGTGGTTAGCAGTGTGAATCCAAGTGTTCTTGGAAATGCTTTCTTATAAAATGCCCTATTCTATGGGCTTTATGTATTTTTTTTTTTTAAGAACTTCCTTGACCCCTGATGAATTAGATTCATGACAGATTTACTTTTGGTATTCATCTCTGTGTTCAGGTAACAATTATAAATACTTTGTGTTTGTAACTGAGGAAGCTGAAGTTGGGAAGTAGCTCATTCCTTTGGTAATTGATGCCCTTTAACTCCCATCACAAGAGACAACTAACCTTTGTGTTCTTTTATTGAAGGAGGCTTAGTCATTTTTTGCTGTATTAGATAAAAAAGGCATTTTGACAGGTATTAGAAATAGGTGACAGTGACCTCTTGGCTCATTTTTCAAAAGGCTTAGCATTCTAACTTGAGAGTGAGCAACGTAGCTGAGAATAAAGCATCTCTAATAAGTTACTAGTGAGAAGTTTAATTAAATCTTAAAAAGACGTTTCTTATTAGTCTTTGTTCTTTGAAAGGCCACTGCCTTTCAAAATATCTCATAAAACAAAAGCTGATTTGCTAAAGAACTTTTCATAAGGTATTGCAGGAATGTGGTATTGAGTTTTTTCCTGGCCCAATGATCTAGTGTCTTAGAACCTCATTCCTTTCATTGTTGTCTTGAATAATTTCAATTTCTTCAACCAATCATTCTTGCTTTGCCTTGTAGAGTCCGAACACAATGTGATTGCTGTTTCCTATACTGGCATCGAGCTGTCTTTCCTATTTATTTAGATGATGTGTATGAAAATGCTGTTGATGCAGCTAGATTACATGTAAGTAAAGAACCAAAGAAATGGTCAAGAGAACAGTGACTGATTTAGGGTAACATGCCACTCACTAAAAAAAGTAACAAATTATTGCTATTACTGAGCCATCTTAAAAGTGGATTCCCATTAGTGTTTAGTACCAGGTTCAATGAAGTAATCATGGACTAAGTCTTAATATTTTTACTAATGAAAATAGTTTGAATAATTCCCTCTTTCCTTTCTTTTACCCTTAATCATTCTTATTTCAGTTAATTTAATTTCACTTTTGGGTAAAATAGTCATTTAGAAATCATTTACTCATGAAAGCCAGTTTCTAGATATGCTCTGTTTCATTTTGGAAGTCAACTCGTTTGAAATTAAAATAGGGAAAAAGAATCTGTGGGATATAAGTTTTCTCAATATAGAAAAGAGTTGTGTTGCTGAAGGAATCTTTAGGAAGTAAAATTAGGAGAAAAGGCCATTCTTTGTATTGAGTGTACGTATTTCTTTTCCTGTGATGTGAGAGACTTATGGGAATTTCATTTTTTCTTTGTGTAGTAACTCCTCTTTCTTCTTAGTATATGTTCAGTGCTTTACGGGACTGTGTGCCTGCCATGGTGTGTGCAAGACATTTGGAGTCTTATGAAATCCTTCTGAATTGCTATGACAAGGAGATTATGGACATTTTAAATGAGGTAATTGCATATCCGCTGAAAGACAGAAAATATCTATGTGGAATTCAATGTTTGCATACATTTTTGGGTCAAAGCAAGCCTTCAATAGGATAAAATCACCAAATTGCAGTTTTAAAGAGAAGTGAAAATGGTTTCATTAGTCTTTTTGCAGATCTGCAATTCTCTGTTAGACTGGAAATCTCTTGGAAAATTTCATCAAGCATACATTTCTTTTGTGATTGTGAATGTATTTGGATTTTAAGTTTTGTCTGAAATTTTTGGGGCAAAATATGTTGAGGGATAAAATCCTTCATTATACTAATATATTTTGAAGGTAGTTTATTTAATACCTTATCAGATTCATTACCATTCTGACTGGCAAAAGATGGTTTGTGCAGCTACAAGAATTTTATTATTAACAATGTTTCTACATTAAGACCCCAAATTATAAGATTAAACTTCTTTCCTTATAGATTTTTTAACAGTTTATAGGGACTAATGGCAAGGGAGTCAAGGTTCTTTGCTTAAGTATACTTAGAAAGCATTTAATGTTGTGTATGCATCTTTTTTTTTATTATGTACATTTAAATTAATTTGTAAGGGTAGTAATACAAATAGTAACAGTAGAAAATTGGCATTTTCTGCATAAAAACCTTAGTTAAAGGATCCAAACAAAGTAATTCTCATTTTCCCAGTAAAATATGAGGCATCTCATGGTATTCTCTCTGTTCAACTGTACATATTTATATCTCCACTTCTGAGCAAAGTGGAGCCCTTGAGGGCACCCTCTTGTTAATGTCACTGTGTGATGAAAGCCATTTATCTGAGCAGCACCTGCTGGAGAAGTTATGCCGAGAGATAGAGAAGGACCTGCGTTTGTCTGTGCACACCCACCTCAAGTTGGATGACCGGAATCCATTCAGAGTTGGCATGAAAGACCTGGCCCTTTTCTTCTCTCTGAACCCCATTCGTTTCTTCAATCGCTTTATCGACATCAGAGGTGTGTTCTCTGGATCCCCTCCATGGGTCACTTGGGCTTTTTTGGGCTTAGCTGTAAAGAACTGGATGCAGACCCTTGTTTCCACATCAGCTTATTTGCCCTTGAGTTCTTTTTTGGGGCCTACTGTCTAACTCGTAGTAACTTATTGGGAAGGACCAGAGCTCACTTTCAGAGGCATGATGGGATTTTTCCTTCTTCCTGGCTTTCCCCCTCCTCAGAGCATTCAGGATTCTTTAAATACCAAATGGACTCTGACTTTGCTTTTGTTTTTGATCTAGCTTTTGTAACACATTATTTGGACAAGACTTTCTACAACCTGACGACGGTTGCTCTTCATGATTGGGCCACTTATAGTGAAATGAGAAATTTAGCAACTCAGCGTTATGGCTTGGTTATGACAGAGGCCCATCTTCCCAGCCAGACTTTGGAGCAGGTAAAATCTGTGTGTAGCACATGGCAAATGCTACTTCTTGTGTATGTGAATTTGCTTAGCAAATGCAGGCATGCCTCACTCTAAGAAAATAATGAGTTAGAGAGAGATTATTGGCTTTAGGAGAAGATTCACCAGAGAGTTCTTTCACATCAGCCTCCCCCACCAAATTTTAAAAATTATTTGAATATGCACACTTTTGAAGAATACTTTTGTTGCCTAAAGGTAGGAACATTTAGAGCCTGGTGAATATGGCATCATTTCCCAGGGTCAGAATTTCAGAGCTTTGATATTGTTATTCCCTTGTATGGATGGTGCTATTTTTTCAGATGCATTAAATTAATAATTCATGTAAGCAAGGAGTGCCCAGCTCTGCCTGGGTTTACAAAATAGCCAGGTCAGTTTACAAAGGGAACCTTGTGAAGATGGATTAACTCTCCTTCAGAGTTACATTTTAGTTCTTGCTAAGGTGAGGTGATCCAGGACAGTCCTTCCAGAGAACTTTCTACTCAACTTTTGCCAACTCAGAGAAAACTAATTTTGTTGTATCTTTTGCCCTGTCATCTTTTGACATTGTCAGGCAGGGTAGGCTTTTTGCTAAGGAGAGTAGTGCTATTGTGAGCACTTATCAGGAAATCTATTCTTATAGAGAAAGCCTCTGGGACAGAAGGGGTAGATGAATTGATTGCTAATGAATGAGGGGTTCTTACACCCAAGCAATACTTGTACCTCTTGAGGAATCATTGGTGATCTGACCAGTTGTCTATTGTATTTGAAGGAGCAAAAAACTTTTAATAGTAGTAGGGGCACCTCTTCTGCTCATTTCTTACATCTCCTTAAGGCCGAGAGAAGGATGTGGAGAGGGATTTATGAATCAGCTTCTTTGAGGAACTCAGAAGTTTTTCCCTCAGTTGACATACCTACCCAGAGGTTAAGTCATCGTCCTTAAGTCCCAATAAGAAGATGATTGTTAGTTGTCTTCATCTAAAGGACATTTTGTAATCTTTGGACATGTCTTGCAGAGAGACTGAATTGCTGTTCTTTAAGATTTTAAATAGTTGGTTAAAGCCAAATAACCAGAAAATCATTGTAGTTAGATTAAAAAAAAAAAAAAAGCCCTTACCTTCTATCTTAGAATTGACACTAAGTATCATTTCCAGAGCAGAAAATCAGTAAGAGTTAGGCAACTGAGGTTAAGTGACTTCCTCAGGGTTGTACAGCTCGGAAGTGTCATGAGTTCACATTTGAACCCAAGATCACCCATCTCCTAGCCTGACTTTCTATCCATTCTGCCACCTAGCTGTCCTATAGCTGGCTTTTGATAGAGGCCCTGGTTCCCTGTCTTGTCAAGGTTGTGTGATAGAGTAACTTGTGCATAATATTTATTGTCTCAAGTCACTGATAATATAGTTTCTAAATGAATTGAATTTCAGGGTCTGGATGTTTTGGAAATCATGAGAAACATTCATGTATTTGTGTCCCGATACCTCTACAACCTCAATAATCAGGTGAGTCAGGGCAGGGATTAGAAAAGAGTGATGTTTCCTAGAGAGGGGAGAATTGTTATGATGTAAATTCTTCCTCCTTGTTGTGCCCTTTGCACAGTACCAGGCATTTGGTGGGTGCTTAATAAAGAAATGCTTGTTGACTCCTTAGTTCTCCATTGAAGCCTTTTCAGTGAAATACCTTAAATGAAAAGATGTCCAGACTTTCTTGCTTAACTTGTGTGTGGTAACTGTTTGATTCAGTGTGGTGTTGTGTAAAGGGAACCTCTTCTTCCCAGGGTCGTGAACTTTCTGCTCATCTGAGCCACCAGTGCCAAATCACAGAAAGACTCCTAGCTAAAGACCTCCAGAGAAGAGCCCGATCTCCTCTACAGTCTCATTTTTTATAGTCCCCTTTCTCCATGTCACTTCCTTTCCCTGTGTGCTGGTCTGTCACATCTCAGAAGCCAGTCAAAGTCTTTGTTGGAGCATTCCAGCTCATGCTAATGGGCTGCCTCGGATCAACAGAAAGTTCACGACCCTGGGAAGAAGGGGTTCCCTTCACACAGCATGATTTGTTGATTAAGTATAAATCTCTCTCTATTTGCAGATATTTATTGAACGGACTAGCAACAACAAGCATTTGAATACAATTAATATCCGACACATTGCAAATTCAATCCGTACCCATGGTACAGGAATCATGAACACAACAGTAAGCACCTTTACTTTTTTCCTCTGATCTTTAGTTTTATTGGTGTAGGGAATTCCTCATTTGCCTTGAAAATGTTTTCCTTCTATTGTACCATGTGATGAGATACTTGAGAGATGGTATGGTACCTAAGGAAACTAATGATTTTCAAGCATCCTCAAACACTTTATTTATATTTAAACCATTACATTCTGTCTTAGTATGAATTTTAAGACAGAAGACAGCAAGAACTCATCATTCAGGGTTAAGCGACTTGTTCAGGGTCACACAGCTAGGAAGTGTCTGAGGCCAGATTTGAACCCAGGTCCTCCTAACTCCAGTTCTGGTGCTCTATCAACTGTGCTCTCTAGTGGCCCCTCTCAGGTCCTTAAATGCATAGATTTTTAGTATATACAAATAATAAACTAATTGCAACTTATCTTTACAAAGTCATTAAAACAAACTTTTTACTATTTTATTGGCAATTTATCAGTTTGGGTGCTCATAAAAATTAGTATGATTGCAGAACATTCTTTAATTCACCCCTTCCACAGATTTAATTTCTGCATTTAATTTGACATTTTTACTAGCTATGAAGAATAGTTAATTAACTATTATGCAGTTTAGATGTTTGAGGAGCTTTCCATTTCCCCTTATTAAAATTTCCATAATATAATGAAAAGTCTTATAGTAAAGACTCTTTGTTAGATGTGACTAAAGGAGGGAGAGGAGTTTCAGCAACTGAAATCTCCAAACTTTGTTTGGAGCCATTATCTACAAGAGTTGATATAAGTCAGTAAATATTGATAGGTTACTTACTACCTAGTCCTATTTAATAATATCAAATAGAATGGTCCTTGACCTCAGCTTTTAGTATCTTTTTCTTCCTTAGAGATCTCAGTAACTTTCTTATCTTCAAAAAATGTCTACTTATGTATTTTTCAACAATACATTTTTGATATCTTTTGTTTTAACATCATCTGTAATTTCCTCCTCTCTACTTCCAGAGCCAACCTCAGAGAATAAAAGAAAGGGAATAAAATCTAAGGAAAAGTAACTAATATGCTGAAAATGTCTAATGTTAATTTTCATGTGCTACACCTATAGACTCTCACTTCTGCAAAGAAAATATGGGGAAATGTCTTCACATACCTCTTCTTTGAGGCCAAGTTTTTTTTATTATAATTGTAAAAAATTTAAGTTAACAAGCATTTATTTTTTTCTTCTTCCTACCTCCCTAATCCTTAATGGAAAAAAACAAACCAAAACAGAACCATAATATGTTAATTAAAATTTCACAGAATTCAAGGTTATTTTGTTTTTTTGTTTGTTCTGACTACAATTTGTTGATTCCCCAATAAATGGGCATCAATTTCCGTTTCTTTACTGTTATAAAAAGGACTGCTATAACTATTTTGTTGTGGTGGAGCCTTTGTTTTTTACCTATAGATTTTATTTGAGTTGGTTTTTAGCCTTTGATTTTCTCTTGTGACCTCAATTGCTTCAAACTCAGCATATCTAAAATCAAATGAATCATCTTTTATTTGCTTATTTTTTTTAAGGTGTTCTAAATAAACTTCACTGACATCAGCATACTTGAGAATTTTCATATATGGAGAGGAACAGAAATAGAAGGTTGTACATGAAACCATAGTCTATTGCAGTTTTAAAAAGAATTATGATAAGTTTGAAACTAGTTTCAAAGCTGTTCCGCATATTTGTCTACTTCTGAACCTCATGTTCTGTGCATTTAAAAAATGCTCATAGTGGGCAGCTGGGTAGCTCAGTGGATTGAGAGTCAGGCCTAGAGACGGGAGGTCCTAGGTTCAAATCTGGCCTCAGATACTTCCCAGCTGTGTGACCTTGGGCAAGTCACTTGACCCCCATTGCCTACCCTTACCACTCTTCTGCCTTGGAGCCAATACATAGTATTGACTCCAAGATGGAAGGTAAGGGTTTTAATTAAAAAAAAAAATGCTCATGACCCACTTTTCTTTCTTTTCTTAAACATCATTATCATTAGCTTCCCCCCACCTCCACTCCATGACCTTTTTGTAATTATGACTATTGGCATAGTACTCCAGGCACTTTTATATTATATCTTGTTTTCTAATTTTGAGTTTTAACTTTTTAACAGGTTAATTTCACCTATCAATTTTTGAGGAAAAAGTTCTATATATTTAGCCAGTTTATGTATGATGAACATATCAAATCCAGATTGATCAAAGATATCCGATTTTTCAGGGAAGTTAAGGACCAAAATGACCACAAGGTAGGTTGTACATATTTGTTATTTTTGAGGTCATTTGATTGGGTTTCAGAGGCAACCTGGAAGCATAATGGACAGAAAACCTGGCCTTGGACTTGGGAAAGATGTGGGTGTATGGCCTTGCTTTTGTCACATCCTGGTTTTGTGACATTAAACAGGTCATGAAACTACTCAGGATGACTCTCTGAGAATCAGTTACAGATGAGGTGCTGCTCAATCTGCATTGGTGGAGGGAGTTTCCGTACTAATCATGACATCACAGGCTTGGTCCAAACATAGATTTCCTTTAAAGTACAAGTGCAGTAGGCAGTTTATAAAGGTCTGTTGGAAATGCAATATCCTAATGATGCTCTTCATCATATTTGGTGATTATTGTGAATATCAGAGCAATAAACCAGAATAGAATGGTGGAATGTGCATTTAAAAGATGGCATTAAATTAAATAAAAAGTTTTGGTAGAGGCTACTTTAAAGAGTACTATTACAGTAGGGCCCCTTTATCCACAGCTTTGCTTTAAGTGGTCATCTAGAAGCTCTGGAGGTCTTCCTTGAATACTATGGAAGTCCACTTGTGGCAGTGGTCTACCTCCAGTGAAAGTCTTTTCTGCTTTGTTTGTGTGCATGCATGTGTGTGTGTGTGCCTGCGTGCATGTGTGTGTGTTGTGTGTAGTGGTGGTTGTGGTAGTGGTGAAGGGGTGGTTGAGGAGCACTGAGCCAAGGGGCAGGAGCAGGAAGAGAGATAGCACATCTATATGGGATCAGCAGGTGTTCACTTATATCCACAGTTCCTGCCATCTGGGACAGGCCTTGGAATGTGTCCCTTGTGGACATGAGGCCCTTTTTGTATTCTTACCAGAGGAAAGAAAGGTAGTTGTTAATATCAGACTCCTTCATTTCCCCCTTTAAAAAAATGTCATCTTTTGATTATAAAAGCACAGAGAATTGAAGCATTTAGGGTCCCTCTGTGGCTCCAGCTTCTCTTTACAGGCCATTGGTACATGGCTCACCATTATATATTTTAGTCCTCTAACCAAATTGGCCTACTTATTCTCCTATACTGTAGTGTTCTATTTCCTGCCTCTGTGATTTTTATACTCTGATCTATACAACTAGAATGCCCTCATCTAAGCCCTAGGAGCCACTGTCTCAAGTACCATCTCCTTCAAACAAGATTTTTTTGAGCTCTTACTTGTTGATTCCCTCATTGTTGAATGCTTGTACAGTGCCTGGAATATAAATATTTAGTAAATGTTTGTTAGACTATAAGCTTTTTGAGGGGTTGGGACTGTCTTTTTTCTCTTTTTGTATCCCTAGCACTTAGTCCATTGCCTGACAAGTAGTAGCTACGTAATAAATGTTTATTGATTTATTCCTGGATTGGATAAAACCTGTAAACAAATTAGAATGCAGACTGGAATTTATGTGAAAAATTTGTAGGTGTTTGCAATAAGGATAAATACTTTTATGTTATTATGAAGGTGCTCTTAAGACTGACACTCTCTCTCTAGTATCCTTTTGAAAGAGCAGAAAAATTCAATAGAGGAATCAGAAAACTTGGAATAACACCAGATGGACAGAGTTACCTGGATCAATTTCGACAGCTGATCAGCCAAATAGGTAAGCAGAATTATTGTGAAATCAGAATCAGTCATTCTTGCAAGATTTGGACTTTATTTCTGCCAATTTATCTAAAGGAACCTATCTTAATATAGGATAGCTTATAGTGACCATATTAGAACTCCAGTTTATTTTTTTGAGATCCTCTGAACATATAAGAAAGTGGTGTTGGACAGTCACTTGATGGACTAATATAAAGTTTAAATGATGTGTGTATGTGTGTGTGTAACACACACACACATACACACTAACCAGTCAGGCACTCTAAATGATAGTCTTTTATGTATTTTGTTGTTCAGTCATGTCTTACTCAGTGATCCCATTTGGGGTTTTCTGGGCAAAGATACTAGAATGGTTTGCCATTTCCTTCTCCAACTCAGTTTACAGGAAACTGAGGCCAACAGGGTGAAACAAGATGACTTGCCCCGGATCATATAGCTAGGAAGTGCCTGAGGCCAGATTTGAACTCAGGAAAATGAGTCTTCCTGACTCTAGGCCCAGCATTCTATGTACTATGATATCACCTAGCCGCCAATGCATATGTAATATATGTTTATATGTAATGTGTTTCTTTATATACACACATATGCATACACATTTGAGAGAGCTCTTTAATCTAGTGCATCTCTTCTCAGAGTGAGTGTGGTCTGTGGAGCTCTAGGGGAATCCTTTACCTTTTCAGGGGGGTCCCTGAGGTCACAATTGTTTTTGTAGTAAAACTCAAGACATGATGTGCCTATTCGTTTTCTAGCCACATATTTGTGTGAGGCTGGATTTTCTTCATTTGTACTTAGTCCAAAACAACATATGGCAACAGATTGAATGTACAAGCAGAAATAAGAATCCTGCTGTTTTATTAAGCTAGATTTGAAGAGAGTTAAAAAAAAATATCTAAAACCACTACTCTTCTAACAAAATTTTTTTGTTGTAGAAGATGTACTTATTTTTCATAAAAATATGTTAACATGCAATAGATTATTATTTCAAATAATTAAATATTTAGAAAACTACCCATCTTCATTTCTAATGCAGTAAATTGACATTTGATTTTTGATATATAATTAATATTTTCTAATATAGTGTCAATAGATAAAACCCATATCTTTGGAGTTTTCAGTAATTTTGGGGTGTGCAAAGGGGTTTTGAGACCAAAATCACCAGTCAAGTGACTGGTAGGCTGATGTAGTCAGGACAACCTGGACTCAGGTTTCACCTCATGACATGAGATGACTGGGTACGTGACTAGGCACATGATTGGGCAAGGCAATTAATCTCCCAGCCTTAGGCAATTCTTAGAGACCATAAGTTGTTTGATTTGCAAATTTTTATTTAATTAATTAATTTAGAATATTTTTCCATGGTTACATGATTCATATTCTTTCCCTCCCCTCTCCTGGAGCTGACGAGCAATTCCACTGGGTTTTACATGTATCATTGTTCAAAACTTATTTCCATATTATTAATATTTGCACTAGGGTGATCATTTAACGTCTACATCCCCAGTCATATCCCCATCGAACCATGTGATTAGGCAGTTGTTTTTCTTCTGTGTTCTACTTCCACAGTTCTTCCTCTGGATGTGGGTAGGATTCTTTCTCATAAGTCCCTCAGAATTGTCCTGGGTCATTGCATTGCTGCTAGTAGAGAAGTCCATTATGTTCGATTGTACCACAGTGTATCATTCTCTGTGTACAATGTTCTTCTGGCTCTGCTCCTTTCACTCTGCATCAGTTCCTGGAGGTCGTTCCAGTTCACATGGAATTCCTTCAGTTCATTATTCCTTTCAGCACAAGAGTATTCCATCACCAGCAGATACCACAATTTGTTCAGTCATTCCCCAATCAAAGGGCATCCCCTCATTTTCCAATTTTTTGCCACCACAAAGCGTGTGGCTATAAATATTTTTGTACAAGTCTTTTTCCTTATGATCTCTTTGGGGTATAAACCCAGCAGTGATATGGCTGGATCAAAGGGCAGACAGAGACTGTACGTTGTAAAGGAGTTATTGGGATGCTTCCTTAGAAAGAACTGCTGTACTGGGAGCTTGCTTAGACTAGTGAAATCATAGATACTGACCAGAAATAGATGGGGTGGTCCAAAAGTCTTAGTGCAAAGACTTTGGGGACACCTTGTTTAAACATACATAAATATATTTATACATATATCTATATAAAATGTTAAGAAATTAAAAGGAGCCAGTAAATACCATAAGAAATTTAGAATTTTCATTAACTTTCTTTTATCACATATCTCACACTTGCTTATATGGTGTCATATGCTGTTCTACAGTGGATTTTTTGTATGTTGGGGTCTTGAATGTTAATGCCTCTCCTCCCATCTTCCCCTTGCTGGGCATAGAGCAGATGTCCCCACATCTTTGTTGAACTGAATTTTGCAAAGTTATGTATGCTTTAGAGATTGTGTGTTCTGGAACTAGTCATGATAGGCCAACTTCACTTCTGTAATTAAACTAATGTATCTGGCTAGCCAGCTTTTAAGGTATCTTTGTGAACCTTTCATTTGTAATACTATTTCAATAAAATGAGATGTTGTTACAGAGTAACAGTTGTGTTTGGAGGAGACCTTTTGTATGACAGGAGGTTGTAGTCTTGACATTTTATCCTTTCTATGGACAGCATCTGTGATTGTGAATTTAAGAGGTGATAAAACTCTGGAACAGCCGCTGAACATTGGCTCATGATATTTTGAGTTTGAGAAGGGATGTTAGAGGTCATCTAGTTCCCTTTCCTTCCTCCCAGAGAGTACCACGGAGGTCACACAGAAGAAAGCAATATAGCCATCCGAGGACCCAGCCTCTTGACTCCCATGTTCTTTCTGCTATGTTCCTTAAGTGCTGTGTAAGCTTGTGATCTCTTTTGGCTCCAGGGCAGGGAATAGTCATGAGAATAAAGAGCTTGGATGTACCCCCTACACTTATTCATCCCCACACTCTAGCCTCCACCCTTATCCACAGGCATTCAGTCATGTACACGTATGATTTCTAGAGTTCCTTGTGCCCTGCATTTCTATCCTTTGGTTGCTTAAATGAAAGCCTGGCTCATTTCACTTAATTGGAAATCCTGGAGGATGAAAGTACTTATGCTTTATATTTGAATGGAAACTAAATGACTACAGGCTTTGTTTGGGAGCATTGTGAAGTTCTGCTCACATCTTTAGATTTGGCGATACTGTTATGTCACTGTATCTGATTGTTTTTTTTTGTCGTTTTATTTTATTTTTAAAATTTTATTTATTTAGTTAATTTTCTCTGTTTTAAAGGTAACGCCATGGGCTATGTGCGAATGATCAGGTCGGGTGGTCTCCATTGTAGCAGCAATGCCATCAGGTAGGGGTTAGACTTTTGTCTTTTCTCTTGATGCACACATGTACCTTTATCCTTTTTTTGTTTGCACCATTTGAATTTCACTTTCCTGTAACTGTTCTGCAGGAGAGAAGCTGCTGCTTCTTATACATTCTTTGCTTTTTCTGTTACCCTTAAAGTCATCATCTCTGAAAAGTTTTTGTTTTTCCTTTTGGTTGTTATTAATTTAATTTTATAAGGTAGTACAGAACACAGGCTGCTCCTGATTGACTGTTTGATGGTCAGGATTAGTTTATTAAGCTCCCAGATCCAATTTTACACTTGATATAGCTGTGCCAGCATCTTTAGGTCAAGTACCTAGTTATTTTACAATGTAAAGGGATCACTTGCATTTACTTTTATATAGTTTTTATTTGAATCACATTGTATAAATGTTATCAATTTTAGTGACAATCCTACACGATTTACTATAGGTTTGTTCCTGATCTTGAAGATATTGTAAATTTTGAAGAGTTGGTTAAAGAAGAAGGGCTTTCAGAAGAAACACTCAAAGCAGCAAGGTAATGTTTTGTTTGAGGATTACAAAAGGTACTTAGGGTCAAATCTGATCAAACAGCAAAAAGGGAACTAGAAAGTGAGCCCCGAAGATGAAATTTGACAATTTTCCAAAACAAATTATACTTGTTTCAAAAAATGTTGATTTTGAGCTAGTATTCTCTTACCAACAAAAAACAATTAAATTAAAGGTCACTTTTCTTAGTGAATCAGCCATAAGATGGGCTAGGAAAACTATACTCTTTAATACTTGTTTAAGAAGGAACTCTCTCATGAGATTATTACTTTATTTCTTTCTGCTTCCTGCTAGAACTTTGGGCTAGAATTGATTTTCCTGATAATAACTAAGATTAAAGAGAAGAAAATGGGACTGCTAAATATTTAACCAGGGAAAATACATCTTTTTACTGTTCCAATTTTTGGAGTCAAATAATAATTTTGTCACAGCAGAGATCTCTAAATTGGGTATGTTTTGGGCAGAAGTTTTGGCAATGGGAATGAGAGCCCTTATATCTAGTAGTAGATGACATCATCTTATATAACAGAGGTCATGCAGTATGTTCAAAATTTATATATTGTCTATACGATATTGTATCTGGGGTAAAGGGAGTGGTCCTTGGCTGGTCTAGGTCAGTCACTGACATGATGGCTGTCTCTTTATTTGGCTTTCTCAGCAGTAACTTGAAATAGCTACCCCTTCCCATAAAACCACATCAGGGTACAAGGATAATCAACATGCCCTGTAAATAGTCTTTGTTTAGGGGAGAGTGATGTGAGTTTAACTCATATTGAATTCTGTATCATTGCAGTCTGCTCTGTGTCCAGCTTGTACTAAACTCAACTGCTGATTCACAGAGAGTACAGCTTTTCCATTGACACTGTCATACCTTAGTTAGAGAAGTCATGGGATAGAAGGAGGGTGAGACAACTTAGAATCAGTAGGTAAAGACTACAAAGTGGAAGAAGGAGCTTGCTTCCCACTTTTCTGCCAGCTCAGAGTGGAAAAGGAGCCTGGGCAATATAGCATGGACCTCTGCTCTGTGCAGGGTGAGCCTTTGATCTCATTTAGGAAGAAAGGAGGGAGATTGTCTTGGAACTTGGTAGATAACAACTACCTAAATCTTGAGAGTAATGAATGAACCTCACAGGAGAAGAGGTGATGAGTGGTAATGGTAGGAAGAGAACCTGGAAATGTCTGTGGAGAACAAGACTTTCCCACCAGGCCCAGGGAGTTGAGGAAATGAGTAAAAGTGCAGCCAGTTCTGGAGGAGCAGCCAGGGAGCCCAAGGGGTTCACCAGGAGGGAGCCAGGGCTCAGGGAGAAGATGCATGAAAGTTTTCCCCAGATGGTGGCTGGTAGCTTGACAGTCTCTGGAGCTGCTTTCCCTCGGGCCACTTCTTATATTGGAGAGACTGAAGAGACTGACCTGAGAACAGAATGGGGTTCAGATATTCTCCATGAGACTGACAGGATCCTGTGTGCCCTCCTCAGATTTAAAGCCCTTGAGCAATGATGATGGTGGAAGTTCATTAATAGCTCTGTCTCCTTGGGGGCAGGAGCCAGTTACATGTTTCCCTTTCACCCTTTACCTGCCATCCTCTTTCTTTAGGCAGCTGGATTCAGTCCTCAGTGATCACACACGGAATTCTGCAGAAGGCACAGAGTATTTCAAAATGCTTGTGGATGTTTTTGCTCCTGAATTCCGGAGTCCCAAGAACATGCACCTCCGAAATTTCCACATCATTGTCCCTCCCTTGGTCAGTACTTTGAGCCTATGAATCCTGATCAGTTTGATTCTTGATGTGCTGGTAGGTTCTTTGCAGTCCGAAGGGGACTGACTGGAAGGGAACAGGAATGAAATAAGCATTTGAGACCTACTGTGTGCCATGCACGGTATAGCTAAGCTCTTTATAAATAGTATCTCATTTCATGATGAGATAATATTATATGAGTATGTTACATATGATATTCATGATTTTGAACAATTCGTGGCTCAGTGAAAATGAGCCTGCTCTCAATGAATTGGCTCTGCAATGTTTCTAGTTAGCTGATGGCGACTCAACACATCTGTAGAGAAGAGATTGCCTCCCAGCATTGCGTCTGAATTAAACCTAGTGAGTTCATCATATTCTTTCCAATTATTTTCTTATTTGTAGAATTATTGCCTTAAATATTTTAATCTTTAGTTAATGTTGACAGAATATGTCAATGATTAGTAATTCACAGCATGAGAAAGTTTCCACCACATCCAGGAAAGGAATAGGTTCGGTAGGATTTCTTGACATGAAATTTCCTAACTAAATGTTTAATGTTTGATCCTATTATAATATGTACCCTATAAGTATTCTGTTTTAACTTGAGACCATTTCCAGGGATAAAATGGAAGCGAAATCAGATATATTTCTATACTGGTGCAACTGCTTCTAGACTTGGGATTTGTTTTCCCTAAGGTCAGGACTGGGTTAAAGTTTACAATTATGTACCTACTAAGTGTTGTCTTAAGGTGAAAAAGATGACATCTGTAGTTTTAGAAGTACTACAACTATTAGGAGGATCTAGACAGTGAAGGGAATATAGTGTGTGCTCAGTCCAGTCCACACACATTATGCAGCACCACTGAGGGCCTTAAGTGCTTTAGACATAGGTCTTTCCTTCAAAGAGATTTTAGTTGGGCTGTATGATGTAGATGCTTGAAAAATTAAATAACTGGTTTGAATGAACTCTTCAAAAGAATAAAAGGAAATGATTCACTGGCAGATAGATTCTATAGGTAGTAATTACCCTGGGTGTTCAAGTGAGGAAGATCTAGCTTCAGGTTTAGTATTTGGGGAAAGTCCGTCAGTAGATGAGTTTTGAGCTGGCAGGAGATGGATAGTTGGAGGAGGGAAGTGTGAAAAGAAGGGAGAGGGCAAAGGAAGGAAACAGAAGATTAGTTTACCATTGAGAGGATGCTTAAATGAACCTTTTTGGTTAAATCTTAGGTTTGTTACAGATTGAGGAGTCTCATTGCAGCTCCTCTAGGTAGTGGGGGAATGTTTTTGAACCAGAAGTATGACTTGGTGGAAGCACTGTCTTACGTCATTCATAAAATGGGTAGAAACCATCTCCACCCTCAGGAGGTACGAGGGACCATTGAAGATGATTGTCATAAACCAGGCATACAGTCATAAGACATATACAAACTAATGTGACAGCTGTGGGAAGGAAGAAGAAGGGATTAACTGGACAGATTCTGAAGGAGAAAAGGATATTATGGAGATGATGGAGAAACAAGAGATAAAGTTTTGAATCTCAGTGACTTGAATAAGTGGTTCCATTTGTTAATTGAAATAGGGAAGGTGGAGCAGAAGGAGCAGTTTTGTGGGGAAGCTGTGTCATTTTAGATATGTTGAATTTGAATTGAGAACAGGCTGTCCAAATGAGAATTATACTAGGCTTTTAAAAACAAGGAGCTTAGAAGAAGGGTCTGGACTGACAAGAAAGATGAGAGTCATCCCTTTGAGGGAAGCTATGAGAGTAGAATGAGTAATGCCATCATTGAGAAGAGGCCCAAGGATTGTGATAGAGTTACCAGGGTCCAGATAAGCATCTCCCACAGGGAACCACTGGATGTATTTATGTAAAGAGAACCTTTCAAAGAAAAGGAAGCCAATTATGTTTGGACCTGCTGTTTGTCTGGTCAGGATCTGCTCTTCCCAATCACCAACCTTTTTCCATTTCAGACTCTCAATTTTGTAGAACATTCAATTAGCTGCAAGGAAAAATTGAATAAAAAGAATAAAATGGGAGCAGCTTTTACTGATGATGGCTTTGCCATGGGTAAGTTTGATTGGATTGCGTTTTCCATTAGCTTTTTGTGCAGTGTCACAGATTCTTGGAAAAGTTTTCTAGAAAAATGGAGCTTTTGGCTCTTTGCATATTACTGTTGGTGAACCGTATTGACTGCACATTTCTTTCTTTACTGTATTATCTTCTTGGCAGGATTTGTGTGGGCATAATTCACCCTTCTTGTTAATGCGCCCATAGTATTTTTTTTAATATTGTAGGGTTTTTTATTGTTTTTATTTTATTGTGTGTATACCTGTGATTTTTTAGAAATTATATTTTTATTTTTATTTTAAATATTTCCCCCTAGTTACATGTTGCATGTTCTTTCCCTCTCCCCCAAACTCCCCTAACGCCCCTTAGCCGATGCACAGTTCCACTGGGTTTTACATGTATCATTGATTAAGACCTAATTCCATATTATTGATGGTTGGATTAGAGTTATCGTTTATTGTCTTCATCCTCAATAATATCCCTATCAGCCCATGTGTTCAAGCAGTTGTTTTTCCTCTGTGTTTCTCCTCCCACAGTTCTTCCTCTGAATGTGTGCCCATAGTATTTCTGATGCCCAAAGTCCATTTAATCTGTGTTTGCAAGGTTGTTTTCCTGATGCTCTGGTGTGGTTGACTGCTGTGATGGCCTTGCCCCTGAGGAGGCAGATGGCCCTCCCTCTCATTCCTGCCACTATCATAATGGCAACTGCCTGCTTGGCATATGGGTGTTTCACCTCTATGGGGAATTCATGATTATTTTTTGGTTTCAGCATGACCTTTTTTTACCTCTTGAAATCTAGTTTTTGGCATTTTTCCTCTTAGGAGAAATGAAGAAGATACAATGGTAGTGTGTCCTTCCACTAAGCAGTAAAATGGAATTGAAAGGAGATTCATTCTAGGTGACTTAGTTACATGATGAAAATTAAGAGTAAAGGAGTAACATGCACACCTGGTTTATTGTTGCCTCACTTTGCTTGTGGCTACAGGTGTGGCGTATATTCTCAAGCTTCTGGATCAGTATCAGGAGTTTGATTCACTTCACTGGTTCCAGTCTGCCCGAGAGAAGTATCTCAAGGAGATGAGGGCTGTGGCTAAGCAGCAGACTGTGCAGTCAGCCAGTCAGGATGAGAAACTGCTGCAGACGATGAATCTGACCCAGAAGCGCCTCGATGTCTATTTACAGGTAAGGTCTTTGCCAGACTCGCTCTGGTGTCCCAGCCTCATGAGTCAGAGGCATAGAATCTCACCAAAGGGAATGTGTTTCTTAATTGGGTTTCTGTATCTGTTTGCTTAATAGGATCTTAAAAATAAGCTAGAGAAAATTAGAAGTTGTTTTAAATGTTCTTCATTATTTTTATTTAGGAATTTGAATTACTCTATTTCTCACTGAGTAGTGCAAGAATTTTCTTTAGAGCAGACAAGACTGCAGCTGAAGAAAACCAAGAGAAGAAAGAGAAAGAAGGTTAGTGAATTAGCTTTGGAAAGTTTGACAAATATTTCTTTTAAGATTGTACAATGTTTCACTTATCTGTGGGGTAGATTCCTGACAACTCTAGCCCTTGGGACACAGCCTTGCTTCCAGAAGTAAATAAATAAAAAGCTTCTTCATTAGCTCAGGGTCCTGCTTTGCATTTTCCACTTTAGGCCTCTGTGAGAGTCTCGCTGATTTATGCACAATTACAACTTGCTTATGCATCAGCCTTTCTGAAACCCAGCTAGTTATTGGCAACTCAATCCAAGAGGGGCAAAGAGGATACCTGAAGAGGCAGACTCACTAACAGTGCTGAGATACAGCTGAAACCCTACTATTTAGAGAGGGGAAAGAAATATAAGAAGCAAGCACCAAATTAGGGAAGCACAGCCTTTGGGGGCCACTTATCTGAGCCTCCATGTCCTCATCTATAAAGTGATACCATATTTAAATGACCTGCCTCAATTTAGAATTATGCCCAAAGGATTTTAAAAGAATGTGTGTCCTTTGATCCAGCAATACCACTACTAGTTTTGTATCCTAAAGAAATTTTTAAAAATGGGAAAGGACCTGTTTGTACAAAAATATTTATAGCTGTACTTTTTGTGGTGACAAAGAATTGGAAACTAAAGGAATATCCCTATATTGGGGAATGGCTAAACAAATTGTGGTATATGATGGTGATGGAATACTATTGTGCAGTAAGGAATGATGAATTGATGAATTTCTATAAGAACTGGAAAGACCTCCATGAATTGATGAGGAGTGAAATAAGCAGAACCAGGAGAACATTATTCACAATAACTGAAACACTGTGGGACAATCAAATGTAAAAGACTTTGTTACTAATAGCAGTACAGTGATCCAGGATAATTCTGTGGGACTGATGAGAAAGAATGCTATCCACAGCTAGTGAAAGAACTGTGGGAGTAGAAATTCAGAAAAAAAAACCATATGATTCATCATTTGTTTATATGAGTATATGATTTGGGGTTTTGGTTTTAAAAGAATACTGTATTACAAAAATGAATAATAAGGAAATAGGTTTTGATGATAATATATGTATAACCCAGTGGAGTTGCTTGTTAACTCCAGGAAAGGGGGAGGGAAGAGGCAAGGGAGAGAAACAAGATGAATCATGTAACCATGGAAAATTTTTTAAATGAAATTTTAAATTAAAAAGAAAAGAAAAACTTAAAAAAATGACCTGCCTCACAAGCTCACTTTGGAAGTCTGAAGGTGCCATGTAAACATGATTTTTTATTCTTCCCATGTTGTAAGATAGCACAATAAATGATAATGAGACATCAAGAAAATCACATGTGATAATACACTAGTGTAGTAAGTTAAGGAAGTATTAACATTTCATTTTCATATTTTTATTCCTTTTCAACGAACAAAACATTTATATTTTCTTCATTCCCTCCCAATTTATTTTTTTAGAGAAAAAGTACCCTTATATTACCTATGCAGTATAGCATGGCTTTGATTAGTTTGTTTGTTTTTTTGACTGTCTATTCATTTCCTTAAACCTTTTTATCAACTTGGGAATGAATGTCTCTTATTCTTATAAATTTGACTAATTTCCTAATATGTCTTGGAAATGAGACCTATATATCTGGGAAACTTGTTAATCGGTATTAATATTAGAAAGCTCTCTACCAAATGTGGCTAAGAGAAACTTTTTCCACTTAATGAAGAAACTCTAGTTACCTGGAAAATTTATGTGGAATGCCTCATCCCTTACTATTGCCAGTTAAATGTTACTGTTCTTCCTAGTTCAGAACATCATTTTGAAGATATTTTGAATAACTGAGTAATCAGTGAGTGTGCATTTGAGGGATGTTTTCAAGATATGATCCAGAGAGTGAAATAGCAGCAATATAGACAGATTGTGGATAAGGATCTCAAAGTATATCCAGTATGATTGCAGGGAATTCAGTCCTATTTCATCAAGCTATGATTGAAGTGGAAGAGTCCTGCTTCAGCCCTTGCCCTCTGTGACTCAAAAGGTAGGGCCAGAGGAGCTTGGCCTCATTTCCTGGACCCTTCTCCTTGATGTTTGGACATCCTTCTTTGAGTCCCACCCTTTTTGTGGTGTTAGCTGGGGTCCTGCATTGGTGTGTGGGTTGTGCCGCACTTTTGGGTCTCTTCTTTTTTGGAAGTCTTACGCCAAGTAGAGGTTGCTCCAGGGAGCAGCTATGGTGGCCATATAGGTCGGTAAATAAAATCTTTGCCTGGCTGTTCATGAATCATATTTGTGCTGCCTTTTGCTTGGGAATGTAGGATATTTGCTTAGTGTTGCATTTCAGAATCAATGGAATCACAGAATTTCAAAGTCCATAGAGGACTTGGAGATCATTTGTCCAGCTCCTTTGGTTTTTAGATGAGGAAACTGAGGCGTAGAGGGGGTCATATAGGGAGCTAATTGGTGGTGAAGTCAAGGCTAGATCTTGTTTCTTCAAAGTTTAGTCCAGTGTTTGTGCATAACACTCTACTAAGAAGCTTCTCATTTATGGAAATCACTTGTGCCAGTGGAAAGCTAGAGTCTTCCTATTGGTTCATGTTGCATCTTGACATAGCCCTGTGGAGCTCATCATTCCAGAAAGCAAGAGCACTATGGAAATGACCATAGAGCATATCTAATTGGCTGGTTTTTCCCCTCAGGCTAATGTGGTATTTGAGAGTGCTATTCAAATGTAGTCAAATGCTTGTTTAATAGAAATGAAAACCAGCAAGAACTGATTTCTCTAGAATTTTTGTCTTTTGAATTCATTTTGCAAATGAACTTAATGCATATTTTTGTTCTTTATGCTTCTAGAAGAAAATAAAACAAGCAATGGAGACCACGTGACCAGCAGTGGCTCTGCCCTCACTGATCCTGTTGTGAAGTGATTCTGAGGGTGGGCTTGGGGAGTGTGAGGTAACCAAGCACTGTTTACATTGGCGGCAGAGAGTGTAGCTTGGACCTTAGAAACCTTGAGATGAATGGATTGTTGACTGGGCCAGCTCATCTCTAGACATGTATGTCAAGGACCTTCTTTGGGGGCCAGGCTTTAAAGCTATCTCCTTTTTAAAGACTTTCCTTTTAGAAGGTGCTGAAAGAATTTTCAAAAGTTGGTTCTGGCCTTTGATAGCCTACAAAATAACCTGCTTCTTTTTTGGATGGTTCTTGATTGAAGTTAATAGGAATGCAAACCTGCATTCCTGTCCTGCCATCGGCAGATCTCCTGGGGCCCACATGTATGTTGGGAGTTTGTATTTTTATTGGCTGTTGATTTATGATTTGTATTAAGTCAGTTAAAGTTTCAACTATTATGACAACAAATTTAAAATAGATATTGTGCATATCTAGGAAATAGAGTTTAAATATAGAGATTAATGGTCATTCTAAAAGCATATGTGACACTTTAAAGTGAGTTAGAACAAAACCATTATTATGGCCTGGATTGTTTGAGAAGCTTGAGGCCTTGGGTGCCCATTAAAGGCAGTTTGAGATCATCCATTATTAACATGTATGTGGACCTCCCAGGGCTCTGGAAGTCTGCTGTGAGCTTTTTTACCCTCAGTTTACATGCTCTGAAAACACTTAAGCCACAATTACATTAAATTATAATTTGAAAGTTTATTTCTTGGTACTCATAATTAAGGAAAATTAAAGTGAGGGCCAGTTTTTTTTTCCCCAGAAACAGGTTGAAGTTGTATAGGCTAGCTATCAGAATATTAGATGAAGGCTTATTCCAACATTCACACTCAGGTTTCTTTTTAGATCAAGCCTGAATTCCAGGGAGATTGGACACACTTTTTGTTTTGTACAGGTTATAAACCAGGTGGATTCTCATGAAATAATATTTGCACTGTGCAGGCATAAAAAAATAACCACTGTGAGAATAAGATATAATGTAGTAACTGAAATCACTTACTGCTTTTATAGCTTCGAGAGGGTTTCAGTATCATTTACCATTGGCTGGCTACTAGTTTTATTTTTGTCAAGTCGTGCCAACTAACAACTAAAAGGCCAATCTTAACACATTAAAATGCTACACTTAGAGTAAAAAGGGATTTAACGTTATTAATATAGTTCAGATTTAAATCTGGGAACGACTGGTTTTCTTTTGCATTTGCCTGTCAATGACTCCAAGGTTGGTCTTTGATTTCCACCTTTTGGAGGCCATGCATGGTGTCCTTCCATGTACTCCGTGTACTACTCATTGATGAGAGTCAGTGTTACCTCTTCTAAAATAAACATGTTTCATGTAAAAGTCAAAGGAAGCATAATATGTGGAATTGTTTTTGCTTATTCTGTAAACATGACCTATGGCATCATAGATTGGTAATGTGCTAAAAGTGTTCAGTCCTTGACTTATGTTTCATCCTACCTGCAGAAATGGCCCTTAAAGCATGCTGCACAATTCACCATTTTTATTTTGGAATGTTCTTAAATGATCTTGCATTTAATTGTACCAAATGAGTCAGTGCCTCTCAACAATCCCCTCAGTATTGCTGTTCTTCCTAATTTAGACCCATAGACGATATCTGATATCAGCTAGTTGTCATTATAGGGAGAATTGGCTCCTGCCTTTCAGAGGCGGCTACATGACATTGTCGGTCAGAGACTTCCCCATTCCCAGATCAAGCTTATGCTTTTACCTCGATTCCTACTTGGACAGCTCCCACTGGGAAGAGTTTGTTTTGACTGTTTAGAGTGTCCAACCTGTACAGGGCTAGCAAATCCACGTGTGGGATCAAACCTGTGAGAAGGTGACAGAGCATCTGGCAATGCTCTGTTTAGCTGCAGAGATGGAGGAAAGCTTGGTCTTTGGGACAGTAATAGCTTTCCTTATTAATGCCCATAGCTTTGTATTTTTCTAATATATTATAATTTAGGAATGAATGTGAGCACTCATTGTAAGCTCTTTAATAACAAAGATAATCAGATTCTCAGGAATTAAGGACCAACTATAACATTGTCTCTTCTGTTTGTTTAAAAAAAAGTGAGGATTTTGTTAATCTCATTTCTGTTGTCAGCCTCCCTCCCCCAACCCTCTTATTCATGGAGTAGAATACACTCTGTACATTAAATCATGTCGGTAAATTTAATTTAATTATTTTTATTCCCATGAATTTTTATGTTCAAGATTAAATGTTCTATAAGAAAGTTTCTGATTTTTTTTTAAAACTGATACCTTCCTTCTTAGAATCGATACTGTGAATTGGTTTGAAGGCAGAAGAGCAGTAAGGGTTGGGCAAAGGGGGTTAAGTGATGTGCCCAGGGTCACACCAGTCTGATTCATTTTTTACAAAGTTCTGATAACTTCTTTGTTACCTTTTTTAAAGTCTATCTTTTCCACTGCTTGCTATCTTCAAGTGAAGAAGAACCATTGGAGTTTGGGATTGCTTAGCGCTGGGAGGGGATAATAAGTGAGTTGACAGTGTTTGAGGTGTTGATGGGGATTATGATGCTACCTAATAGGAGCTGAGGGGGTAGCTGGGTAGCTCAGTGGAGTGAGAGTCAGACCTAGAGACGGGAGGTCCTAGGTTCAAAGCCGGCCTCAGACACTTCCCAGCTGTGGGGCCCTGGGCAAGTCACTTGACCCCCATTGCCCACCCTTACCACTCTTCCACCTAGGAGCCAATACACAGAAGTTAAGGGTTTAAAAATTTTAAAAAAAAGTAGGAGCTGAATCTAAGTAGCATTTGGTACAACTCGGAGAAAATTCAGCATGATGGAGAAATTGTTGCCTCATAAGAGGCCAGTATGAGAGCAATGTGATAAGGGAGCTTAGTCAGCTTTTCCTTCTTCAAAGTAGTAAATCAGTAAAACTGGTGGAAGGACTACATGATAAAAGGTTTGGTACATGGGCTTACATACTGACCACATGACTTTGCCATCAGTATTTCTTCTCCTCTGATAGTTCTGGCTGCATTTCTAGATGGTGGGAAGGTTGGACATGTGTAATTCTGTCAATTTCATATTGCTCCCCGGCTTCCCCCATCTTCCCACCCTGAAAAGCCCCCCCAAAGTTTTCTCCAGTGGAAAAAGAGCTATGGTTGTAGAGAATTTCAAGACAAGATTCCTTGTTATGTGGGAGATTCAGTTCTACAATTTTATACAAAGAAATTGTGACTATGGGGAATGTGCCATTAGGAAGCTGGATGTCTCCAGAGATCTCAGGTAGAGAGTACGGACTCCAGGAAGATGAATGGAAAAGTCAGCAGAGGTTAAGAGGGACAACAACCATGTCCAGTTAGGATTCAGATTATATAAAACAAATCCTTGTTTTGCAGACTATAAAAATAAAGTCACATTGAGGCAACAATTGGTGATTTTGTGTTTTTTTTCTCATCCTTTTTTTTCTCTCCCATTTTGTACATTCAGCTGTTGATCATGCTCTAGGACAACGGTCGGCAACCTTTTTGGTGGTGAGAGCCATAAACGCGTGCAGAAGGAGGAGGATGGAGGCGGAAGGCCCTGGAATATGGGGCGGGGGCTGAAGGGTCCCCTGAGGCACATCCTGGGGATCTGCCTGGACTGGCAGGTCGGGAGGTGGAGCTAGCTATGGTTCGAGGGCCGTAGGTTGCTGACCCCTGCTCTAGGAGCTTTGCCCAGGCTTTCTTAGTAGACTTCTAGCTTAATAGTTGTTATAATTAATTATAACTATAATTATAATTAATGTTATAATTAATACTTGTTAAATGGAATTTAATGACAGTGGTGAGAGAATAACTTGAAGAGCAGATTGACTTTAAAAAAATGCTTTTGGATTTTTCACTGTTTGGGACTATTTTTTGTGATCACTTCCTTTGATTTGTGCAGCTGAGTGTCTGTGGAATGAGCTTTGCACCCACTGGGGAGGTGCTTCCTTCAGAAAAACCCATTTTAACAACTGCTTGATCACACAGGTCAATGGGGATATGATTGGGGATGTAGACTCTAAAGCAGGGGTCTGCAATGTATGGCTCTTGAGCCATATCTGGCTCCACCTCCCGACCTGCCAGTCCGGGCAGAGTCCCAGGATGTGCCCCAGGGGGCCCTTCAGCCCCCGCCCCATATTCCAGCGCCTTCCGCCTCCATCCTCCTCCTTCCAGACGTGTTTATGGCTCTCATGGCCAAAAAGGTTGCCGACCCCTGCTCTAAAGGATCACCCTAGTGCAAATATCAGTAATATGGAAATAGGTCTGGATCAATGACACATGGAAAACCTAGTGGAATTGTGCATTGGCTACAGGAGTGGGGTGGGAGGAGAGGAGGGAAAGAATACGAATCATGTAACCATGGAAAATCTTCTAAATAATTAAATAAAATTTTTCAAATCACAAAAAAAAGAAAAACCCTTTCCAAGAGACAACTTTCTAAGAGACAAATTCTGAGTCCATTTAGATATAGCTAAAAAACTGCTTCTTGCTAAACTAATAGTAATTATCTATAAAGTTAAAAAAAATTAACCCTTACTTTGTCTTAGAGTCCATACTGAGTATCGGTTCCAAGGTAGAAGAGCTATAAGGGCTGGGCAATAGGGGTTAAGTGACTTGCCCAGGGTCACACAGTTAGGAAGTATCTGAAGCTGAAATTGAACCCAGGACCTCCCATCTCTGGCCTGCTGCCAGCACTATTAATTTCCTGAATGATGTAAAGTAAGACTTGGAGTCAGAACCTTGAACATCCCTTTCATGTTGGTCCACCCCACTTTATATTGGGTCTCTCCTGCACAGTAGGAGCTGTACACAGCTGATTAGTAAGAATCTAGCCCCTTCTGACTTTTCCAGTCTATTAACACTTTCCACATATTTCAAGATCCATCCAACACTGGCCTCCCTCCTCTTCCTTGCATGGAACACTCACTCTTCCGAGTATTTTCACTGGCTGGCCTCCGTGCCGGGATTGCCCTCCCCTCCACCCTCTAGCCCACCTTCTGCAGAAAGCCTTTCCCCACGCCTTCCCTCTGAGACTACCACCAATCTCTCTTGTACATAATAATGTTTACACAGTGCTTATGAGGTACCAGGTACTTTGTGTTATTTGATCTTCATCCTGGGGGTAAGTGCTCTTCCTGTCCTCATCTTACAGATGACCAAACTGAAGCAAACAGGTGAAATGACTGACTTGCCCAGATTTGGATTCAAGTCTTACAGGCCCCAGGCCCAGCGCTCTACACTGGGCCACCCGGTCTCTCTATACAGATTTGTTTACATGTTTACTCCCCCATTAGACTGTGAGCTCCTAGAGAGCAGGCCAAGTCTAACAGAAACACAAGACCTTCACTTTTTTTTTTTTTAAAGGAAATGAGTAATAGAATCCATCTCACCGACTTGTTGTCTTGCTGAAGACAGTCTTAGAAAATGACAGGGGGGCAGCTGGGTGACTTGGTGGATTGAGAACCAGTCCCAGAGATGGGAGGTCCTGGGATCAAATACGACCTCAGACACTTCCTAGCTGTGTGACCCTGGGGAAGTCACTTAACCCCCACTGCCTACCCTTTACTGCTCTTCTGCCTTAGAACCAACACACAGGATTGATTCTAGGATGGAAGAGAAGAGTTTTTAATAAATAAAGTAACAAGAAGAAGCTGAATGATACAGATTTTTTATTTTCTAGCGTTTTTTGCTAGACTTATTTAATAACAAAGACAGCTGTGAATTGTCAGACTCTGTCACTGTAAACCACACCGATTTGAGATCATCATTCCTGGCTGCTTCTTTCATGGAAGAGGGAGGATTACAGGGCCCAGAGGCAGACTGGAAATCCAGCTGGGGAAGACACTTGACTCCATCATCAGATCTGGTCAGGGTATCATTAGGAAGAATATTAAGTTGGTGGAGGTGAGGAGGGTGGATGATGAGGCTTTGAATTCCAGCCTCTCCTGGCTGTGGCTCAGTCCGCTTTAGAAACAATTGGTCCCTTCCCTGGGACGGGTCTGGCTCAGCAGAGCTGCATGGGAATTTCTGAATTTCCACCATAGAAGGAGGTCTGCTGCTTGTCCCCAGGGCTTCTGGATGCTGGTTGTATTATGTTTCAGTACAAAATCATATGCCTTATTGTGCTGAAGTTTTTATTGCATGGCCAATGTGTGGGACGGCTGTCCGAAGCCAGACTTGAACCTACATCTGGGACAGCCAAACTGTGTTCTGCCCATCTGCAGGAGAGAACTCTCAAGTCCAGATGCCCGAGAACAGTGGCCCTGTTAAATGTGTTTCTTTACAGCATGGTCACATAAGAATGAGAGGCACTTAAATCTCATTAGATGAAATACAAAAATAGATTATATTAATAGGAAACATTTAGTGTTTATCAAATTGTAAATCTAGGCTACAGCCACACTTCAAAAGGACACGAGGAACTGAGGAGGGTTGACTTCATTGAAAAATAAAGCGAACAGTGCATTTCCCCCCCTCAACCTTCATTCAGAACTACATGATGCAAAAAGGGAAAAGGACTTTGCTATGAAGTACCTAAAATAGTTAAATTCAGCAGAAATGAGCCATCATCAACCATTTCTTACTGCCTTCACAGCACCAAGGCTTGGACGAAACATTCTGCTAACGATTGTCAGAATTCAGAAACTGCCCCGCAGTGAGAAACACGAGAGAACCCAGAGACTTGGGGGGGGGATCCCCAGTATTTTCTCCATCACCAGCAAAAATGGACTTTATGCTTCGGATTCAGCTCCTTTATTTTCATTTGAGTTTCCATCTTCACCATCTGGCTGATCGTTCAACAACACAAACTTTCCATCATTGGTGAGTGGCATGGAGAGCATCAGCTGAGCCAGGGCTTCTGGGTCCTGCAATGAGAATATTTAACAAAGCAGGATGCATAGGAGGATAAAGGATGTCTTCTTCATTACTACCTCTCGAGGCCTCAGCAGGAGCAGACTGGACCAGATGACCTCTGTCTTGAGGCTCATTCTAGAATTTCTACCTAACTATGGGCATCTCCCTAGGGCTTTCTCCTGGGTCCACTTCTCTAAACCCTCTCCATGATTTCATTTAATTCCCATAAATCTACTTATCTATGCAGACAACTCCTGAGCCCATAGCCATCCCTACTCTTTTTCACACAAAGTCAACTGGCCCCATTAGATGTCCCACAGGCAGCCTGAACTCAATGTGTCCAAAAAAGAACTCGTTATCTTTCCCCCTAAACCCATTCTCTTCCCACCTGCCCCACCTACGTAAAGGGCCCCATTAGCCTGCTAGTCACCCAAGTGACCAGACTCTCACCCCATATGTCCAAACATTTTTGTTGTTTCTACCTCCAAAACATCCCTCTCCATGCGTCCCCCTTCCCTCCACAGGGTCCAAATTTTGCCTTTCCTTCATGGGCCATGATAAGTCCTGTCTCTTGTAAGAACTTTTCTTTGACTCATTAATGTTTTTTCTTCAATGAAAACCTTTCATTAACAGTCTATACCAAATAGTGAAAAAAGTGATTTCTCCTATTTTTTTTAAAACCCTTACCTCCCACCTGAGAATCAATACTATCTATTGGTTCCAAGGTAGAAGAGCGGTAGGGGCTAGGCAATGGGGGTTAAGTGACTTGCCCAGGGTCACACAGCTAGGAAGTATCTGAGGTCGTATTTGATCCCAGGACCTCACATCTCTGGGACTGGTTCTCAATCCACCAAGTCACCCAGCTGCCCCCTCCTCCTATTTTTTTTTTAACCCTTAACTTCGGTGTATTGTCTCATAGGTGGAAGAGTGGTAAGGGTGGGCAATGGGGGTCGAGTGACTTGCCCAGGGTCACACAGCTGGGAAGTGGCTGAGGCCAGGTTTGAACCTAGGACCTCCTGTCTCTAGGCCTGACTCTCACTCCACTGAGCTATCCAGCTGCCCCTGCCTCCTATTTTTTTTTTTAAACTTTTCCTTCTGTCTTAGAATCAACATTGTGTATTGGTTCCAAGGTAGAAGAGTGGTAAAGACTAAGCAACATGGGTTAAGTGACTTGCCCAGGATCACATAGGAGGTATCTAAGGTCCCATTTGAACCCAGGACCTAGGCTCTCTTTTCACTGAGCCACCTGGCTGCTCCCGTCCTCATATTTCATATAGAACTTCTTTGGATACCAGTTATCTCTGCCTTTACCCCATGTGTCATACACCCCAATATGTTGTTGAGGAAGTTTTTCATCTTTGTTTCCCTAGCATCTCCCAGTGCCTTAGCACACAGTAGGCATGTCTTATTGAACAATGAATAAATAAATGAATGATTTAGCCCCCTAGATTTAGCTTGGGAGATGAGAGGCAATCTACTGTAGCCCTAACCAAGTATAGAGATGGCATCTCATTAAGTGATACATGGCCAACGCCAGTGGTATCCTATAGTCTTTGTGCTGATATTGGGGAGCGTGAGAAAATCCCTTTTCTCCCTTAGCCCCACCGAAATCAAGCAGGCTATTTTCATTTTGTTCACCGGAGCTCATTTGGATTTTGTTACTAGAACACTTTGGAAGAATGCTGGTTTGATCTTTTCCTCCCTTTTCAGAGAATGATTAATTAGAACTCAAAGGCCTCTTACCTTCTGAGCCTCAATAATGTCTTTCCCCAAGCTAATAGCATAACAAATCTGTAGAAAGAAGAAAATTAGAGGTTTGGAAAAGTCAAATGGAAAGCACATACAGTGTAGCATTTTTCTCTTTTACAGGGTAGGGGACAAGCTTGGGCTGTAGGAAATCAACCTCATGGTCACGGGGGCAATAGGGATTGGCTGACCCCAGCTTTCTGCCTCTTGGGTAAAGGAAGAGCCGACAGATTTCTGAAGAACTCTAAAAGACAATTCATCCCCGTCCATGATAAATCATTGTTTTCTGGTATGGTCTAGGGCAGTCCCTTCTCCAGGCTTGAGTACTGAAAAGCTAAATGACACTCTCAGGACCACACAGCCGTGTGGATCAGAGGCAGAACCTAGAACCTGGGTCTTCTTTATTCTGAACCAGCTTTTCCTCCATTATTACCACACCCATAAATTTCATGCTTGTACAATCCTTTAAATATATATATTTAAAATTCTTATTTCCTGTCTTAGAATCAATACTAGGTATCAGTTCTAAGACAGAAGAGCAGTAAGGGCTAAGCAGTGGGGGTTAAATGGCTTGCCCAGGGTCACCCAGCTGGGACATGTCTGAGGTCACATTTGAACTCAGGACCTCATGTCTCCAGGCCTGGCTCTCAATTCATTGAACACCTACCTGCCCCCTGTTAACTTTTCGTGAAGGAAGTTGAGGGGCAGGTAGTGGATACAGGGCCAGGCCTGGAGTCAAGAGGACCTGGGTTCAAATTTGGCCTCAGACATTCCTTGCTGTGTCACCCTGGGCAAGTCACCTAACCCTATTTGCCTAGTCCTTGCCTTTATTTCTTTAGTTATCATTAAGAGACGCCGTAAGAGTTAAAAGAAAAAAGTCATCGTTCCAGATGAGAAAAAAGGAGTGGAGGTAGGGGTTCTCTCTAAGGATATAATTGGCGTAGAGTGCCAAACCTCTTCATCTGGCAGACAGGGCAAGGTTTGAACTCTTATTGGGAAAGTCAAGAAGCCAATATGAAAGAACCCTTAAAGAAAGTAATGGGTCTTTTTTTTCCCCATGGGGTAGAGGGTATAGCAGTTAATATACAACCAGTAACAAATTGCATGCCTTCTCAAGGAGGGGAGAAGGGAGAGGGGAAAAGAATTTGGAACTCAAAGTTTTAAAAAATGAATGTTAAAAAGTGCTTTTACATGTAATTGGAAAAATAAAATATACACATTTTAAAAAATGATCCCAGGAAGAAAAGAAGTTATGATAGAAAAAAAAACAGAAAGCTATCAAGACCTTCTCCCCCTCCGTGTTGCTCTCAAAAACATATGTGCTCAGGGATTCTTCTCCAGCAGACTCGGGGACTCGAACGACGAAACCTACTAATCTCTTGTTTTCTTGATGGGCTGCAAACTGCGTGACGCTGGTGAGTTCAAACTGGAAACACGTAGAAGAGATTAGATTCAGATCAAAGCACACTATTTCCCTCATTTGTTTATTTATGGATTTTTTGGGGGGGGGGTTGGTTTTATCTGATATTTTCTTACAATGATGATCAATATGGAAATATGTTTTACACAATAATATTAACAATAATAATAAATAACATATAAAATCCAGTGCAAATTAATGTCTCTGAGAGGCGGGAGGGGAGGGAGGGAGACAGACAATACAGATCTTATAATTTCAGGAAATGTATGTGGAAAATTGTTATTGCATATAATTAGGGAAAAATGTCTTTGAATACAAGGGGGAAAAAAGAAGAGATTGGATTTAGGGAACTTCACAATTTGGTCAAAAATGCTAAAGCTATGAGATGGATGGACAGGTTTACCAGAAAGACTGAACACAAAAATGTACACAGAATACTTACACTGGCCCTTGTTACTTGGGTTTGAGGGTCGATCAGCCTGGAATTGGAAAAAGGGCATGGCAAAAATGGAAATAAAGAAATTATGTTCTCATAAAAGCTTGCTGCTATAGGACAGAGGGCTTGTAACCCTTTTTCTTCCTAACCCTTCCCTTCCATTTTAGAATCAATACTGTGTATTGGTTCTAAGGCAGAATAGTGGTAAGGGCTAGGCAATGGGGGTCAAGTGACTTGGCCAGGGTCACCAAGCTGGGAAGTGTCTGAGGCCAGATCTAAACTTAGGACTTCCCAACTCTGGGCCTGGCTCTCTATCCACTGAGCCACCCAGCTGCCCCCTTAACCTTTTTATGTGTCATGGACTCTTTTGGCAGGCTGGACACATTCTTAAATGCATAAAATAAAATGAGTAATACAACAAAGCAAACCAATGATAATGACAAAGGGTCACTTCCTCATCAGAGGATATAATGTGATAATGAGATTAAATCTACCCTGCCTATCTTTAGATTTAATCACCAAAGATGAAAACATCTTCACTTAACTCACAAGTTGGGAGGTCTGTAACCCATGTGTGCTAGAGTGAGTAACAAATCAGAATTTACTGACTGCCTCCTGGGCAGTCCTAAGAAAAGCATCTGTTGTGATTGGATATGCAAACTAAGAGGAAGGCACAGGAAGTGATACAAAAGAGGCCCCTTTAAAAAGAGAGAGTTGAGTGAGCTCAGGGCTTCTCTTCTGGTTCTTGGACATGGAGGAGCCCCTGGACCCTGAGATCTTGGAATTCCACGTGGTGAGTGTAAAGATGAAATCTTCCTGAATTTTCCTTAAGGAACTTCTCTTTCAAAAGAGACTCTGTGACTGAAGCTTTTGCTTCATATGCCTCCAGGGCCTTCAGGCCTTGGCCCTTGGCTCAAGGCTTGCCCTTTTTCCAATTAAGGACTAGTTAGATTTGCTTGGGTTAAACCAAGGACCTAAGTGAATTATTTAGTTTGTCAGGTTAATTATCTTATCTTATCCTCTCTCTAAACTTCTTGATTTCTCTCACTCTTCTCATTTGTAAATAAAACTTCCATAAAAGTCAATTTGACTTGAGGTTATTCTTTAATTGGGGATTGATAATTATTCAATTCCCTGGCGACCAACCTTTTAATATTCACCCAATTAAAACCCCTTTTCACCCCTTACAACAGAGATGGATAGGTGGAGGGTTTTTTCAATGACGAAGATCATATTTCTCTCTTCCTGATCTCAGCAGAATTCCCTAAAAAGCTATCTTTGGGGGTCATCTAGGTGGTTCAGGGTTCGGGGAGTTGAGAGCCAGTCCTGGGTTCAAATCTGACTTCAGAAACTTCCTAGTTGTGTGACTCTCAACAAGTCATTTCACCCCCCCCCCCCCATTGCCTAACCCTTTCTGCTCTTCTGCTTGGAACCGATGCATAGCATTGATTCTAAGATGGAAAGCAAGGGATAAAAAAGGGGGGGGGGCTATCAATTTATCCTTGTTTCCTCTGCATTCATTTCTTTCAGTCGCTTAACTCTTTGCATCCTGGCTTCTGACTTCTAATTCAAATGAAATCCCTCTGCCCCAAGATGCCAGTGATCTCTTAATTGCCAAATTTGAGGATTTTTCCTCAATCCTCCTCTTGTGGGTTATCCCTCTCTCTCTGGATACTCTCCTCTGGGTTCTTGGTTTTCCTGCTGTTTGCTTCCTTCCCATGTCTTTCTCTGGTTTGTCACCCGTCTCACAAGGCTCTAACTTTGGGTCATTTTTTCTCTCTCCATGCTCTTGGTTTTCCAGTCAGCTCCCGTTGGCTTGATTTTTGTCATCTCTCTGCAGATAATTCATAGACCCATATATCCTGACCTAGATTGGGGCTTCAGTGTTACATCCAGAGACAGATATGAATTAGCTGTGTGACCCTGGGTAAGTCACTTAACCTTTGCCTGCCTTAGTTTCCTTAATAGTGAAATCAGAGTAATAGTAGCATATATTTTCCAAGGTTGTCATGAAGATGAAATGAGATATTTTTTTAAGGTGCTTCACAAACATACATTCTCGCCATTGTTATTGTTCAGTCATTTCAGTCATGTTTGACTCTTTGTCACCTCACTTGGGGTTTTCTTGGCAGAGATACTGGGGTAGTTTGTCAGTTCCTTCTCCAGTTCATTTGGCAGATGATGAAACTGAGGCTAATAGGGTTAAGTGACTTGCCCAGGGTCACACAGCTGGTAAGTATCTGAGGTTGGATTCAAAATCAAAAAGGTGAATCTTTCTGACTGCAGGCCTGGATCTCTATCCACTGTTCCACATCTGTGTCCTCATTAAACAGCTGAGGAAGATGAGGCTCATTGAAAGGTCTGGCCCAAGGTCCCTCATTTGGGATGGTCCCTCGGGCTCTGCCTGCTCTGGGCCGGTGCATTTATGAGAGTCCGGCTCCCTCTGTCAACCTTATTATAAAGTGACACGGATCCTAACTCACGTAAGCCAGTAAGACTGGACGACAGTCTAGATGGAACTGATTGCCTGGGTTGGAGTGGCAAGCGTGGCTTCCTTTTACCAGAGCCGTGCTGAGGCTGAGACCCGTAGGTGGCAGGAAATCAGGTGAGACCCTGGTTCTGTCCCTTGATAGCTGGACCTAGAGCAATGGCATATCCATACCTCAGAGTCTTGCTGGTGACCATCAGATGAGATTCTGTCGTGCGGAAGATGTTGTGGATGGCCCGGGCAGCCAACACTTGCCTCATGGCTTCGTAGATCACCTCACTGGTGCCATCTGTTTTGACAGCCATGGATCCCAAGAACCGAACTACAAACATCTGCTGGAGCAGGGAGTCTGCAGGGAGAAAGTGTTTTTTGCTCAGGGCCATGTGAGCTCTGTGCCTGTGGCCCAAGATGCCTTTCCAATATGGCGCCCACTTGGGTACCAGAGGTTTTCCGGAGCTTCTCTCTCATGAGCACTTGCTACCCTCTTTCTCACCCCTCTTATTCTTGGTCCCCCAAACTGCCTACAGGCCTATGGCTCCCCTGGGGCACACGAGCTTCTCCCTCTGGCTGGACACGATTACAAGTTTACTTATGAACTTAATACAAAATTCATCCGTTCAACAGCAAAACCAGAAAGACATTTATTCCTCATGCGGAAAATAAGGCCATTGGGCCAGATGATTTTTTTTTTCTTAAACCTTTACTTTCTGTCTTGGTAACAACTCTAAGACAGAAGGGCAAGAGCTAGGCAAATGGGGTTAAGAAACTTGCCCAGGGTCACACAGCTAGCAAGTGTCTGAGGCCTAAGCTGAACCCAAGTCTTCTCCAATCCAGGCCTGGAGCGCTATCCACTGTGCTCCTTAGCCTCCCTGTCCTTCCAGACCCGACATGCTAAGTGCTCAGGTCCTTTCCTGTTCTAAACATTTCTAAGAGTAGTTATTTGACTTTTAAAATATTTGTTGTCCCAGCCCTTAGCACAGGGCCAAGGATTTAGTAGAGCTAAAACATGCTTGTTGATTGACTGAATTAGCATAGTGCCTGGTTTTTAGTAGGTCCTTAATAAATGCCTAAATTAAGGGGGCAGCTGGGTGGCTCAGTGGATGGAGAGCCAGGCCCAGAAATGAGAAGTCCTGGGTTCAAATTTGAATACTTCCTAGCTGTGTGACCCTGGAAAAGTCACTTAACCCCTATGGCCTAGCCCTTACTGTACTTCTGCCTTGGAATTGATACACAGCATTGATACCAAGGTGGAAGGTAAGGGTTTAAGAAGAGAAAAAGAAAGAAAAAAAGAGAAAAAGAAAAAAAAGACTAAATGAATCAAATTCACTAATAATAACAATAATGATGATGATGATGGTGATGATGACAGTTAATAGCTAGCATTTGTATGGCACTATATAATTATTATCTCAATCAATACTTATTATTCCTATTTTGCTGGTGAGGAAACTGAGTTAAGAGACTTGCTAGGAGTCACACGTGTAGTATATGAGGCCAGATTTGAATTCACATCTTCATGAGTCTAGCCCTGTGCCATGTCCACTGTACCACTGAAAGGAGAACTGTCATTGGGTTTGCTATATGACTTATAGTATATGAGAAAGAATGCTAAACTTGGAGTCAGGAGACCTGGGTTCTAATCCTACTTCTGACACTAGATACTGGTGACCTTACTAAAGACCCAGACTTTCCCTGAGCCTCACTTTTCACATCCATAAACTGGGTATAATACCTTTACTACTTATATTATTGGGTGATTAGGAAGAAAGTGGGTTCCGGGTTAAGATGGCGGCAGAGTAAGAAGCAGCTCTTAACCTCTCCTGACCGAAACACACAAAACTCCTCAAGGGGACATAAAAACAAGTTCAGACGAACGGAGGAACCCCACAACAGGGCACAGCGTGGAAGGTACGTGGAATCGAGACATTTCCAGGCTATAAAGGGCTCTCACTAAATCGCGGGCTGAGCAACCGCCCCACCCCCACCCCCTCCACACACAAGATCTAGAGCTCTGAAGCCAGCTAAAAAGAAATAGAGCAAGTTTGGGGCACCCATCGAGTCATTGGCAGCTCCGGGACCTGTTCCTGAGAGCAGCAAGATTTAAGACCTCAATAAGCCAAAGAACGCAAGCGAAATCTGAGCGCCGGAGCAGAGAGTGGACGCTGGGCGCAGAGCGCAGGCTGAGCAGAGCACAGGCACGGGCGGAGGCGTGGGTGGAGGCAGTCACAGCCAGGAACTAAAGCTCTGAAAACCTGAGTGGGGAACCAGTGCAGACGGGTATACGACTGTGGAAGCAGCGCCCTGAGACTTGTAAAGGAACCTCCTGCAGAGGATCAAGTAAGGGGGTCCACCAGGGGGCTTGACCTTGGGAAAAACCAGAACTCAGACCTCAGGAGCCAATAGACCGCGGACAGACACTGAGCGCGAGGATAAACCTGAGAAGCTGCTGGGCTAATGATGGCTACCCAGACTCAGGAAACTCAGAAGAGAAAGAATAACAACAAGAAAAAGGAAGAAAGTGCTTAAGTACCCTAGAAATGTGAATTACTCTTTTTGAATTATTCATATGTTTGTAGGGATTTTAAGCAGAGTATTTGTGGATAAATTAAGGGCCAAAACAAATAGTTTTAGTGGTCAACTAAAAGGCCCATCCAGGCCCCTAATGAACATGTTTGCTGATAAGTGGATCCAGTTTGTAGGTGCTAGCCCAGCCTAGTGTGCTAAGGGCTCTGTTTTCAATGTAAACAAGGCACAAACCTATTTAATCAACTTTTGAGGACAAGAGTTCAAACCCCTGTAGAAAACCACCTAAACTTGTCTTTAGGGAAATGATGCAATGTAAATAAAAACTGCAGTGGTAGGGGAAGAGGGAAAGTTTTTTAATTGGTTGGTATAAATAAGGTTTTTCCTATCTACAACAGGTTAACAACTTCACCCGAACCCCAAACTGCCGGTAGTTTTTACTTCTCAACGACCTCCCCCAAATCCCCCCAGATTCATGGGATCTTCACCCGAGCAGGGACCCCAGAGGTCATTTAGCATGATCCATCTTTTGACAGAGAAGGAAATTAAGGCTCAGACTTGCTTGAAGTCATCCAGGCAAATGGTAGCAGAAATGAAGTTGGACCATCCCACCTTTCTAGCCTAGTCAGATATCACAAGATTCACAGACAGGCGTCACCATTTCCAGTTACCCCATAATTTTAAATAGTTCCCACTCAATCATTTTCCTCCAAATCTAAGACAAACACTGGATGTGTTTTAGCCCTGTGATACTTAAGTCAGATAGCCTCCATTTCTGGACAGAAAGGGATTCTGTTAATACCAGTTACCAGAAGTTGCAACTGCCAAAGGAGGGAGAGGAGAAAGAATTCCATCCACTCACTCCCCTCCCCCTTGCTAGAGGTTTGCTGCCTGGGGCTTGAAGCCTGCTGAGACACCATTGCTAACTGGTCCCATTTTTACAGTCTTCAAGCTCCCCAAACTTGATTCTTTTTGTGAAGCCACACTGCCTCTCAAAGACATCTAGGAATCACCCCTCCCTAATTAAAAAACAAAACACAACTTTGAGGATTTGGGAGCTCCAGATGACAAATTTAAGGAATGTTTTGATCCCCTTTAAACAATATCTTCCCAATGAATGGAGGACAGATTAGAAGTTCTGTGAAGGGGAGACCACGCATTCTTTTTCTGATGTCACTGATCTTCTCCCAAGTGGTCCAGCATGATGCCATGTACACAGCTGGCCCTTTGGCTGTCCCTGAGAGAAGAAGCTTTAAGAAGGAACTGTCTAATTTCCAACCTTCAGGATTGCTACACCAGCTCCTGGAGGGACTAAGAGGACATAGACTAGCAACCCAAGGCCAGTTAATTTGCACTGGATGAAAAAGAGACGTGGAAGCAGATACTGACCCGAGTCCTCATTGGGCTGTTTTTCATCTGCAGATTCACCAAATGGGTTTGTACGCCTGGGCAGAGAAGAAAAAAAGGAGAAATGAAAAAGCAGAGTTATACAATTAGTAACAGTAATGGCTAGCATTTATTTAGCCCTTAAAGAGTCCCAAAGCACTTTACAAATGCCTAAGAAGTAGGGGCTATTATAATCCTCATTTTAGAGATGAGGACACTGAGGGAGACAGAGGTTAAATGACTTGCTCAGGGTTATATAGCTACTAAGTGTCTAAGGCTGGTTTGATTTCTCTTCCTTCCTTCCTTCCTTCCTTCCTTCCTTCCTTCCTTCCTTCCTTCCTTCCTTCCTTCCTTCCTTATTTATTAAGCACTACTGTACACTGTGCTAAATGCTTTATGAATATCTCATTTTGTTCTCACAACATCCCTGGGAGGTGGTACTATTCTATCTTATTTTGCAGATGGAGAAATTGAGGTGAGAAATTGAGGGAGATTAAGTGACTTTGCCCATGTCACCCAACTAGTAAGTATTTAAGGCTAGATTGGAACTCCAAGTCTAGGGCTCTTTCTACTGCATCACCTAGCTGCCTTAGAAAAAGGCTAGCTGGAAAGATGTTTGAAATGTTTATCATCTTGACATCACCCTCCAACTTCCCTCCTCCACCCTCGTCTCCCCACTCTTTCCATCTGTTATCATTTTCACGAAGCCAGAGTGGCTCAGACCATACCTGCCACCTCGATTCTGATCCAAGAATTCAGTAGCAGGAAGGACAATATCAAACTGAATGGGTGTTCCAGGTACGATTAACTGGTCGGCATCAGGAACTTTAGCTGGCGTGTTGGGGACCATCTTGTCATTTTCTAAGCCTGAATGCTTCCGGTTCTGGCTGGAGTAAAAACAAAACAAAACAAACAAAACAAAGCAAAAATCGAATCAAACTTTATCTTCCACTGAGGAACTTGTGATTTACCCTTTGCCATGGGTAAAAAGGCATTTTGTTCAAAATATGAAATAGAGAACATCGGAATAAAATTGATTGTACGATGACCAGATCAAGTTTCCTAAAATACCGCTTTTGTTAATATTACTTCTGTGCTCAATAATTTTCTTTTTTTATTATTTTAAATTTAATTTAAAATTTTTTTCCAAGGTTCCGTGATTCATGTTGTCTCCCCCACCTTCCCTCTCCCCCTCCCGGAGCGGACAAGCAATTCCACTGGTTTTACATGTATTATCACTCAAATCCTATTTCCATATTATTCATTTTTATAGTAGTCTTTAAAAACTAAAACAAGTGATAAGTCATATGTCTTTCTTCTGTGTTTCTACTCCCACAGTTCTTTCTCTGGATGTGGATAACATTCTTCCTCATAAGTCCCTCAGGATTGTACTGGATCATTACACATGCTCAATAATATTCAATAGCTCCCCAAAGCCTACTTAGAATTCCAGCATTGCCTCTACAGTCATCATTCAGACCTGCATAAATAGGTACAAGGTCTTGGGTAGATTGAAAGCCAGACTTAGAGACAGGAGAAACCTGGGTTCAAATCTGGCCTCAGACACTTCCCAGCTGTGTGACCCTGGGCAAGTCATTTAATCCCAATTGCCCAGACCTTACCGCTCTTCTGCCTTGGAACCAATATACTGTACTGGTTCTAAGATGAAAGGTAAGGGTTTAACAAAAATAGGACAAAGTCCCCCTTTCCCATGCTGGCAGAGGGTGGCAGGAGGAGTTTAAATCAATTAATCTCCAACTCCCCATTGTATTTACTGGCATGAATCCACCCCAGTCCCCAGGGCTGCTCCCTTTCCCCAGTGCCTGGTGCTGCTAGACCCAGAAAAAATCTTACAAAACCCACCAGACTTTACTGGCTTGGGTGCCCCATTCCCTCTGGGGTCCCAGGATGTCTCCGTGGACCTGACGAGTTTCTGCCACCCTTCCTGACTGCCCTATCTCCCCTCAGTGAAGCTGGCTTGTATGCGTCCGGGTGAGCTCCAGGTGCCCCTGGCTGAGACTTTGGTATCCTGGATCTTCCCGAGTCTGTATGAAGCCAGTATTTAACCCAAATGATAGCTCCCCCTGGGAGAGGAGGTGTGGGGAGATCTCTGCCTGTCCGAGGGCAGTCACGGCTCCTTGGATGCCAAATTACCTTGAGCGTGTCGTGTCCGGTTTTTTCCCAAAGCTTGTGATTGGCGTCACTGCCTGGAGCGCTGTCTGATTCAACTTGATGGCCACAGCCTGAAAGGGATCAATCAATCAATCAATCTATTGACCAATCAAAAAGCACATATTAAATGCGTATGTGCCAGGCCCTGGGAGACACAAAGAAACAAAGCGAAACAGAACCAAAAAAAGTCCCTGCCCTCGAAGAACTTACAGTCTAGCTGAGGAAAAGAACATGTACATCTATAGAGAGCTGGGTGGCATAGCAGATAGAATGCTGGGCTTGGAGTTAGGAAGATCTGAGTTCAAATCCTGCCTTAGATGCTTCCTAGTTGGAAGGTCTCTGGGCAAGGTCTCTGAGCCTCAGTTTCTTCATCTGTAAAATGGGGTTGATAATAACAGCCACCTCAGAAGGCTGCTGTGCGAATGAGCTGAGATATGGAAAGTGCTCTGTAAATCTTAGAGGGCTCCCTGGGTTAGGGATAGACCAGCTCTAGCTGGGACTGTCTAACAGGCTACTGTTCTTCCATATACAATTGCTTATCTGGGGGGAGAAGTAACTCGAAGCTGAGTAGATCAGGACAGGGACAGGCTTCATAGAGAAGATGGTCTTGGAGATAAGACTGAATGAAAACGGGATTCTGAGAGATGGAGGTGAGGAGTGACAATATTCCCAGCACGGGAGACAAGCAGCAGGCAAATACATGGAGGTAGGAAACACAGTATCATGAATGAGGACCAATAAAAAGGCTAACTTTGATAGACTGAAGTGTGAATGAAGGAGAATGATGTGTAATAAGGCTGTTGAGGTAGGCTGGCCAGGCTGAGAAGGGTTTTATTGATTCAAACCCTTACTTTCGGTCTTAGAATCAACACCGTATATTGGTTCCAAGGCAGAAGAGTGGTAAGGATTAGGCAATGGGGGTTAAGTGATTTGCTAGGAAGTGTCTGAGGCCAGATTTGAATCCAGGACCTCCTAGCCCTAGACTGGGCTCTTTAGCCACTGAACTATCCAGCTACCCCCTTATGAGGGGTTTTAAAATTCCAGGAGAGGAGTTTATATTTGCTCTGAGAGGTAATAGTGAGCCAGTGGGGTTTATTGACCATGGTCAGACTTGGGTTTCAGAAAAAGTGTTTGGGCAGCTCTGTGGAGGATGAGAGTTGAGGCAGGGAGGCTGCTGCAATATTCCAAGGAAGAGGTGAAACAGAAGCAAGGTGGGCCACAGGCCCCTCAGCCCTGGGGGAACCTGGGCTCTGACCCTTCAGTGATTGAGAAAATGGACCAACAATCAGTCAGCCAGTCCAGTTTCTTAAGCAGCTGCTCTGTGCTGGGCACTCTGCTAAGTTAACATGGCAGCTGGGCTTACCTCTGGGTTGTCAGTCAGATAGATCTGCCTGGAGATGTTGTTGATGGCACAGATCCACTGCAAAAGCACAAGGACACCCAGTGAGTTTCTCGCTCCACCCTGCCACAAGCGCCTCAAAGAAGCAGAAATCCTTACCTCCTCGTTCTCCTTTTTGCTTTCGGCTTGAAGGGTGATCCCCCTGAAATAAAAGAGACGGCTTTAACTCAGCTCTCCCCTTGGGGCTCGGGCTCCTTTGCTGTTTGCCCCCAGTTTCTTTAGCTCTCTTTTCTCTATTAGTCTTAAGAAGTTAAACCACAATGTTAAAATGCAGGATTTTCCCAGGATAACTATGTAACAAGTTCAGATATTCTCCCTTCAGAAGCATTTGTCCCTAAGATTTCAATGAAAATTAAAGTTTCTTTCATAAAAAAACAAACATGTAATAGGTATGAGAGATATTATGGGCTGGCGGGAAGGTTGTTGTATATAAAGACAAGAGACTTGGGTTCATATCCTACCTCATTCATTCATCTGACAAATGCTTACTGAGCACCTACCACTGTGGAATTTAAAGACAGAAAATAATTTCTGCCCTCAGGAAGTTTCTGGCGCCACAGTCACATGAAGAAGGAAGCATCAGAGGCAGGATTTGAACCCCAATCTTCTGACTCTTTCCACTTTACCATGATGCTTCCCCACATTTCTGATTTTATAGATGAGAAATATAGTGACTCACTGTCTCATGGGTAGTAAGTGTCTCAGATGAGCCTTCTGAGTTCCAATCTGGTGCTTTCCCCACAATGGCACATGCTTGGGTCACACTGAAGTATTATAATTGAGGATCATAGCTTTAGAACTTAAAGAGACCTTAGAGCTGTGTTGATGAACCTATGGCAAACGTGCCAGGGCATGCTGGAGGGGGCTGCTCTCCTCCCCTTCTCCACACACGCCCAAGAACATTTCTCCCATCACCTACCCCTCTGTCCAGCAGCCCAATGGGAGTGCTTCCTCTCTCCCCTGTCAGGAGTAAGGCAGGGGGCTCACATGTGGTGTGAAGTTTGCAGTTCGGGCACTTGGTCTCTGAAAGGTTAGCCATCACTGCCTTAGAGGCAATCTAGCCCAATCCCCCGGTCATCCAAATTAGGAACTGAGGTCCAGAGAGGTTGTGACTCCTCCAGGGTGACCCAACTAGTATGGAAATGGGGGAATCTGGTCTCAGGTTTTCCCTCCTCTCTATACTATGCCATGCTGTTTCTGTCATCTATAATGTACAATTTTGAAAGTGCTCTCACCACCAGCATTTCACTGAATCATCATAACATCTGTGTAAAGTAGGTAGAAAGGTATTATTTTCCCTATTTCCTCAATTTCCCCACATATTTCCCATTACTCATTTTGTTGAGTTATTTTTCAGTTGTGTCTGACTCTGTGATCCCCATTCGAGGTTTTCCTGGCAGAAATACTAGAGTAGTTCGTCCTTTCTTTCTCCAGTCCATTTTAAAGATGAGGAAACTGAGGCCAACAGGGTGAAGTGACTTCCCTAGGGTCACACAGCTACTGAGTGTCTGAAGCCGGATTTGAACTTAGAAAGATGAGTCCATCCACTGCCCAGCTAGCTGCCCATTACTCATCTGACAAATGAGTAAAGCTGTAAGAGTTTTCTGCTAAGAGTCTGTGTGACTTCGGGCAAGTCAAAGTCAGTCAATTGACAAGCATTTTGAAATATGTGCCGGGCGCTAAAGACACAAAGATAAAAGCAAATCACAATCTGCCCTGAAGAAGCTTCAAATTTATCTGGAGGATGGGAGAATGGAATAAGGCATGTCCTACAATAACAAGACTTGACTTGGACCCTGGGATGGGAGATTGTAGGTACAACCTGCTCGTTAGCTAGGAGACCACTAAGGGGCGCCAAAGTGCACAGAGAGCTGGACCTGGACTCAAGCCCATCTGAACTCAAATCTTGCCTTGTTGGGGCAGCTAGGTGGCCCAGGGGACAAAGTACCACGAGTTGGGAGGACCAGGGTTCAAATCTGGCCTCAGAGACTTCCTAGCTATGTGACTTTAGGCAAGTCACTTAACCCTAGTCACCTAGCTCTGTCTTACAATTGACACTAGGATAGAGGGTAAGGATTAAAAAAAAAATTGTGCCTTACACACTCACTAGCTGTGTGACCCTGGGCAAGTCACTTTTCCTGCTTCTGTTTCCTCATTTGAAAAATGGGGATAATAATAATAACCACCCCACCCCCAGTTGTGAGGATCAAATGGGACATTTGTAAAGTGTTTTGCAAACCTTAAAGTACAATGTAAATGCTAGCTACTACTACTACTACTACTACTACTACTACTACTACTACTACTACTACTACTACTACTACTATTATTATGCAAAGTGGGAAACTGAGGCTCAAAAACAGGTAGTGACAGGTCTAAGGTCTCACCAGGATCCCAGGTCCTCATGCCCTGAATCCAGAGCTCTATCCCTGATGGGACTTCCTCATACTCTTGGCTCTAATATTTTTTTGGCCATTTGCTAACAATCTCAGGTGAGAAAAATGCTGAGTGACTGACATTTGAGGGGCGAAGGGAGTGAAAAATCATTGTTTATTCCCCAAAGTGTCCCTCACTCAAGCAGATTCCCACACAAGTGGTCACCATTCACTTCCCTTTGCCTCTCCCTCCTTCCCTGAGAGCCTATTTGTCAGCCCGAGCTGCTGTGCGAAGGCAGGAGTGGGGACAATCCTTGGCTTGCTTTCTCGCCCCAAGATGAGGCATTGAAGGCTCAGAGCAACCCTAGAGACCATCGAGTCCAAGCCTCTCATTTTACAGATGAGGAAACTGAGGTCCAGGGAGGGGAAAGGAGTTGGCCCAGGTTACACAGGCGGGAAGCAAACAGAGATGGGGATGCTGGCTCTAGGGGCTGCGTCCTTTCCATCCATCAATAATGTTACCTTCTCCTGAGCCACACTGTTTCAACCCTGCCTGACACAGTGACAAGATCCCTGGCTCTGTAGAAAGAGGATTTAGGTTCAGATTCTGCCGATGATCCTTCCTGCCTCAGTGACCTTGGGCAAGTCATTTAACCTCTGTGTGCCTCAGTTTCCTTATCGGTAAGAGGAGGATAACAAGTCTTGGTTGTTGCAAGGATCCAATGAGATAATATTTATAGACACTTTGCGTTGTGCCCAACACAGAGTAGGCATTATTATATATGCCAGCCATTGTTATTATTGTGAGGATCAGATGTGCTGACAATTAGAAGGTGCTTAGCATGCAGCCTGGGGGTGGGGCTGACACCTGGTAAGTGCTATATAAATTTTTTTTTTAATTTAAAAAATCCATACCTTCTATTCCAAGGCAGTAAGAACTAGGCAATAGGAGTTAAGTGACTTGTCCAGGGTCACACGTGTGGAAGTGAGTCTGAGGCTAGATCTGAACCCAGGATCTTCTGTCTCTAAGCCTAGATAAATCATTTTATCGTTGTTCAATCATGTTAGTGGTTTCTGCCTCTGTGACCCGATTTGGGGTTTTCTTGGCAAAGATACTGTAGTGGTCTGCCATTTCCTTCTCCGGCTCATCTGACTGATGAGAACACCAAGGCTTACTCCTCGGTCACTGCGAGGCAGGCTTCATTTCAGGTGGAGATTAGTGACAATAAAAATGAAATGATCTCCCATTCCAATTCGGGGAGCCCTGGAAATCGAGCCATCGGCCCAGGGTTCAGAGCCTCCAATCGAATTAGGAGGTGAGCACGGAGGAATGAGGAGGGAGGGCAACGAGGGAAAACTACCCGGGGGAGAAGTTATCACTCCGTTGGCAAAGCGTCCTAATTAAAATGTATTCCCTCTTCTGGGCTCTGGAGACAATAACGGAATAATGAGCCCCACCGGAGGAGCCCTCGAAAGAGGTGAAGAAGCTTCAGAAACCAGACGATAATGGCAGGGACGCAGCCACTGGGGTCTAGAGAGCGCCACAAGGTTTCTAAAGGGCTTCACCCAACCGCCCTACAGAAAGTATAATCACCACTTCAAAGATGCGGATGCTAAGAGGAGGATCGAAGATGATAATACTAATGAAGGAAAAAAAGACGGGAGGGGAACAGCTAGATGGCTCAGTGGATAGAGAGCCAGGAGGGCCTGGGTTCAAATCCTCTGACACTTCCTAGCTGTGTGACCCTGGGCAAGTCACTTAACCCCAATTGCCTAGCCCTTGCCACTCTTCTGCCTTGGAACCAATACTTAGTATCAATTCTAATATAGAATTTAAGGATATAAAAAAATATGAATGAAGAAAGAGTTCACATTGATGGGAGCTTTTCAGTCGGCTCAGTGCTTTACGTAGATTATCTCCAAGGAGCCTCACAACAAGCCTTATCATCTCCATTTTACAGATGAGGAGACTGAGGTTAAATGATGATTATTAACCATAATCAAATTCATAAATGGCACAAATTTCTTTACTGCTTTAAGGTCTCCAAAGCACTTTACCTCCATTAGCTCATTTGAGACTCATGACAGCCCTGAGAGAAAGAAGCTACAAATATTATCGTCTCCATTTGCTATTATTCAGATGTTTTCAATTGAGTCTGACTCTTCATGGCCCCATTTGGAGTGGTTTGCCATTTCCTTCTCCAACTCATTTGACAGATGAGGAAACTGAGGCAAGCAGGGTAAAGTGATTCAGCTAGGGGCACACAGCTAGTAAATGATTGAGGCAGGGTCCTCCTGATTTCAGGCCCAGCTCTATCTCCCATATTGAGTTAGAACACAACAAATTAATATTGTCTACATTGCACTATAATTTTATTTATTTTGTTAAATATATGCCAATTACATTTTTATCTGGTTCAGGCCACCAACTTTCAATGAGCTCGACACCTTTAGTGTCAATGATGAGAAAAAAAATGTCAACTCATGGCTGACAGAACAGTTATTTTCACCCAATAAAGTCACCTCTGCTACCTTGTACATGCAAGCACAGGAGGATGAGTAAATAGCTGGTTTTAGAATCAGGAAGACCTGAGTTCAAGTCTTGCCTCTGACATGTCCTAGCTGTGGGACTCCAGGTAAGTCACTTTATTCCTTAATGCTCTAGGCAGCCTTCTAAGAATATAATTTGCAGAGAGGGGATGATCTGCTTTGGTGGAGAAAAATTTCTCACTGCTAATTCACTACCTTAAGTAAATCCCAGTCTACTTTAAATCTATCTATCTACAAAATAGATATATAGATATATATATATAAATGTATACAAACATATATATATATAGTATATATAAACATCTACAGATAGATATGTGTATACTAAATATATAGAGGATAGACATGTATCTATAGACAAGCAGTATATATAGTATAGTGCATAAATACAGAAATAACTATAAATAAGTATATTTATATAGAAAATCCTTCTCTTGTAGTCAGGAGCAAAGTCTTCCTAAAATAGCTTCTCTAAGGGACGTCACCATCTGGGACATATTTATTTGCTTAAAGCAAATATAAAAAGGATTCTCCCAAAGGTCAACAATACCCATTGGGGTCAAGGATCTCAGAGCGAGACCCTACCCCTGGAAGGGCATGGACAGAAGCCTTGTATGTGGTCAATGATCTACCAGCCCCCAAGGAAACAAACAAGGATGGACCAACTCCCCTCACTGCCCTCCCCCGGGAAACCCAGTAGCCATACGATTTTCCAGTTGGGGTTGTAATCTGGAAACAGTAGCGCCGGTCCTCACAGTCCACCGCCATCACAGAGCAGTTGTCCAGGTCTTGGATCAAACCTCCAGCAACGGCGCCCCGAGGCTGACACATGAGGTTCCCACCTTGGGTGAAGAAGTACAGTCTCTCCCACGTGGTGGTCACTAGCCCTGTTTTGCTGCAGAAAATAACCGCGTTTGAAAAGACCCTTTAGGAATGGAAATGTAGACACTGATGACTACAGACATTCAGATAACAGTTCAGAACTGGTAAAATGCTTTAGCCCGAGTTACCTCACTTGAACCTTCCCACAACTCTATGAGATAAGAACTACAAGTATTCTTAACCTCCTTTGAGAGATGAATCAACTGAGGCTCAAGTGTAAGTGACTTACCCAGGGTCACACAGCTAGCACATATCAGAGGTTGGATTTGAACCCAGCTGTCTCCTGATTCTAAATACCTATCAATTTTTAAAAAGCAATCAACAAGGGACAGCTAGGTAGCACAGTAGATAGAATGCCGGGCTTCGAGTTGGGAGAACCTGGGTTCAAATCTATCCTCAGACACTTACTAGCTGTATGACCCCGAGGGAGAACTTAACCCTGATTGTCTAGCCCTTGCCCTTGTGTCTCAGAATTATTACTGAGGCAGAAAGTAAAGTTTTTAAAAAAGAAGGGGGTAGCTAGGTGGCTCATTGGATAGAATGCCAGGCTTAGAGTTGGGAGGACCTGGGATCAAATCTGACCTGAGATGCCTCCTGGCTGGGAAAGTCACTTAATCCCCAATGCCTAGCCTTTGCCTTTCTGTCTTAGATGTGTTAGTAGAACAGAAAGTAAGGGTTTAAAAAGTAATAGCAACCAACACATTTTTATTTAGACTTACATGTGCCAGGCAGTGTGCTGATTGCTGAGGACACAAAGACAGAATCAAGAGGTTCTTTGCCTCAAAGAACTTTCAGTCTTTAGTTGACAGTGTTGACACCAATAAAATTCCAAGTTTGGTCCAGAAAAATTCAGGTTGTATTTATTATAAAGTCTCCAGTGGTTCAAGTAAGACCATTCAGAGACAATGGATGTCAAGTGGGGACAGGCTAAATCAGGGTTCTTAGTCAGGGCTCATGGATCCCCGAGAGGGTCGTACGTAGATCTCAGGAAGTCAATGAACTTGGACGGAGGAAAGTTCATCTTTATTGGAACAGAACTGATTTCCTTTGCAATTCCTTGTGTTTTATTTCATACATTTAAAAAGCCTTCTTCCGAGAGAGAGAGTCCAAGGGCACAGGAAACACGAAAAAGCCCTCGTCTAAAGAATTTTCACAGCATTTGGTTTGGGGGGCACCAAGAAATATGCCCTCTCCCCATCACCTACATATATTAGCCAGCACTGCAGGGATGATGGCCACCCAGGAAGCAGGGGAAACAACCCCAGGCTCTTGGATCTGAGACCAGAAGGGACATGAGAGGGTTGGACCAGAAGGCAGGCCCCTGAGTCCAACCCTTCTATTTACAGATGAGAAAATGGAAGACCCCAGAGGAGAAGCGATGATGTTCCTAAGGTCACACCGATAGGGCTTGGCCGAGGCAGAATTTGAATCCAGGTCATCTGACTGTACCATTTCATACTGCTTTCCCCATTCTGACCTCTTAATATTCCTTTAATAACCAATCTGCTGCTATCATTGCCTTCCTCTAAAATGTAGCACCTAGGGGCAGCTGGGTAGCTCAGTGGATTGAGAGCCAGGCCTAGAGACAGGAGGTCCTAGGTTCAAATCTGGCCTCGGACACTTCCCAGCTGTGTGACCCTGGGCAAGTCACTTGACCCCCATTGCCTACCCTTACCACTCTTCCACCTATGAGACAATACACCGAAAGTACAAGGGTTTTAAAAAAAAATAAATTGTTATAAAATGTAGCACCTTCCCTCTTCCCCCAGGAGCTGGAGATATAGAGATAGGGATGAAATCTCACCTCTGGCCAAGTCCATTAGCCTCTCTGGGCTTCAGTTTCCCCTTCTGTAAAATCAAGGAACTGACTAGATGACCTCTCAGATTCCTTCTAGTTTCAGGTCTATGGTCCTTAAGTCATTTAACTACTTTATGCCTCAGTTTCCCCCTCTGTAAAATCAAGGGATTGACGAGATGATCTTTTAGGTCCCTTCTAGCTCTATCCTACCTATGTGACATTGGTTAAATCACTTCTCTCTGGGACTCCGTTTTCTCCACTGTAAAAAGAGGAGATTTTGCTGATTCTTGTTTAATATTGCTTAAAGAGAGGATCAAAAGGACTCTCTTCAGGGGCAGCTGGGTAGCTCAGTGGATTGAGAGCCAGGCCTAGAGACGGGAGGTCCTAGGTTCAAATCTGGCCTCAGACACTTCCCAGCTGTGTGACCCTGGGCAAGTCACTTGACCCCTATTGCCTACCCTTACCACTCTTCCACCTATCAGTCAATATGCAGAAGTTAAGGGTTTAAAATAAAAAAAAAAAAAAAAAAAAGGACTCTCTTCAAAGGTGACTGAGATCTCTTCTAGCTCAAGACCCACGTGGCTCTGAGATAAACTCATTGAAGTGAGCGGAGTCAAACCCTTGTGGATGATGGAGTCAGTGGTTATGGTGCAGGGGAGATCATGCCCCACCATGTACACAGGGAAGCCTCGAGTGTCTCTCTCAATAACACAGTCTACATTGAGAAGGTTCTGCTCAGTGCTTGCACCATAGTGCACCAGTGGGTAACGAGGCATGTGGGGAAACTGGCTTTTTAAAAAGATAAGGACGAGTGGGGTGGGGTGTAGCCAGGTGATTTAGTGGATAGAGAGTCAGGTCTGAGTTCAAATTTGGCCTCAGACTTTAGTTGTGTGACTTCGGGCAAGTCCAACCCCCACTGCTTAGCACTTAGCACTCTACTGTCTTGGAACCAACACTTAATATTTAAAAAAAAATCTTATCTTCCCTAGAGATGGGAGGTCCTGGGTTCAAATCTGGCCTCAGACACTTCATAACTGTGTGATCTCAGGCAAGTCACTTCACCCCCATTGCCTAGCCTTTACCGTTCTTCTGCCTTGGAACCAATACACAGTATCGATTTCAAGACAGAAGGTAAGAGTTAAAAAATCTATCTATCTATCTATCTATCTAATTTTCTGTCTTAGAATCAGTACTGTATAAGAGTTCCAAGGCAGAAGAATGGTAAGGGCTAGGCAATGGGGGTTAAGTGACTCGCTCAGGGTCACCCAGCTAGGAAGTGTCTGAGACCAGATTTGAACCCAGAACCTCCATCCCCAGGCCACTGAGTCACCTAGCTGCCCCATACTTAGTATTGGTTCTGAGATGGAAGGAAGGGTTTCCAAATAATGGGGAGGGGAGAAAGCCATGCCATCTCCTCACTTTCTGAGATTGAGGTAACCGGCCTTCTGGATGAGGTTCCTGTTGATGGCTGGTGCAGCGACATCGAAATCTGGGGTGTAAACGGACTCGTCGACAGAGAGGAGCTCCTGCTGGGCCAGCCGCATCTTCTCTACCTCGGCCTCCGATTCCTCCTGGATGCTTAAGACAGAAGGTTGGAATGTCACCATTGGAATGTGAGCTTTGGAAGGGAAGGGCCTCCCCACCTTCTGCTTTGATCTCCGGCATTCGGGGAAATCAATCAACAAACATTTTAAAAAATTAAATTCTGGCTATTGATCTTCTCTCCCAGTCCTGTCCCTGTCCCTGCCCAGTCAAGAAGGAAAAGAAAAAACGTGCTTTATCAAATCCCTGCACTTGGACAGTGGCCACGTCCCAGAATGCTTGTCTCAGTTTGCAGTCTGAGTCTACCAGGAGATGCCCAGCATGCATCATCAGCACCCTTCTGAAGGCGGCTTAATGAGTGTTGATTTATTTATTTTTTATCTTTATTTTATTCCAATAACAAATATCCACATAAGTTTTCCAAGGTTACATGATCCATATTGTCTCCTTTCCTCTCCCAGAGCTAGGAAACAATTCAATCTGCCTTACGCATGTATTATCAGGCAAAACCCTTTTCCATATTATTCGTTTTTGTAAGAATCATCTTATAAAATCCAAATGCCAAATCCTATTCCCATGTAAACAGGTGATCAATCGTATGTTTCCTTCTGCATTTCTGCTCCCACGGTTCTTTCTCTGGGTGTGGGTAGCGTTCTTTCTCATAAGTGCCTCAGAATTGTCCTGCATCCTTGTTGTTATGTCTATCCCATTTGATCATTTCCACAATATTGCAGTTACTGTGTATGATGTTCTCCTGTTTCTGCTTTTAATGAACTTTTATTAAGCACCTACTGTGTGCTGGGCACTAGGGATACAAAGAGAGAAATCAAATTCTTGGGTTTGTGGTCAGTCTCTGGGTTAGAATCCCGGGACCTCGGACAAGTTATTTTACTTTTCTTGGTCTTGGTTCTCTCATCTGTAAAATATAGGGGTCCCGAATAGAAGACTCAGGAATCTCTTCCAGCTCTGAATCGATGATCCTATGACTTTTATAGAGGAAGGGTTAAAATTAAAATTGTAATTAAAACATTAAAATAATAGGAATATAAGGCAATTGGAATGAAGAGAGATGGGGAGATGGTTCCCAAGTGGGGAAGGAGGGGCTTCTCTTTTATCTTTCTCTCAAATTCCCAGGGGCCAAGTAATGAGATTTAAAAGCAGGAGATGTGAATCAGGTTATAGGAACAGCTCTCTGAGGTACCACATAGCTGGGTCTGCATCGTGCCTTGGTGCTGGCCCGTGGGAGAACCAGTGTAGGCCATTTCAGAAAGGATCCAAAGATTTCACAAACCTCGAGGGTTTTGTGCTTTCCATTTTTAAGACCATACCTTCATCCACAGTGTCTGTGCTAAAAATTTGGCGCTTGTTTTCTTAGGATTTATTCCTTACTTTTCAGCCTCGTCCACTCAACCAAGTTAAATGATGATGGGATGATCGACTTAAAGTTGGAAGGGTGACATATTTAGAGCCAGAAGGGGCCTTAGAGATCAAGTCTAACCCTTTTGTTTTATAGATGAGTAAACTGAGGCCCAGAAAGAAATGACCTGTCCAAGGTCACACAGATAGGTAGTGTTGGAGGCAGAATTGAACCCTGGTCCTCCAAGACTGGCTCTGTCTATCAGTCTAATGCCACCTTGAATGTCACTAAAGGAATCACTGCTCTGCCATGGTGCCAGAGTCTGAGCAAGGCCTGGGGGGTATAAACATAAAAATGAGACTGCCCCTCCCCTCAGGAAGCATCCATCCTGCAAGGACGCAAGCTGCAACCTTTCTGTGACTTGGTGGAGAGTCTTAGAGAGTTGCTGCAGCCCCAAATTCCTTTCTCCTGAAGCTAGAGCAATGAGAATAATAATACCGAGGCAGGGCTTCTACAGAGCTGTGAGGGGAGCATTCCTCTCAAGCTTTTGAAGAGACATGGAGTGAATAGTTAAAGCCAGGAAGTCTTGGGTTCAAACCTGACCTCTGACTTGTTCTGGCTAATTCTAGACAAGTCACTCAAACTCTCATTGATCTAGACAAATCTATAAGATTGAAAATGGCAGCGGAGGTGCCGACCTGCACGGGAAGAGGGAGTTTCTTCACCTGGGAGTTGCCAATACCATGGAAATGACAGGTCTAGTCCCTGACCCTCTAAGGCTGGGGTTCTTTACTTTTTTGTGTCAGAATCATGCATTGAAACAGTTAATATAAAACATTTAGGATTGCAAAGGAAGCCAATGAACTGAAATGCAATTGTTCAGTTTAAAAAAATAGCCGAGTTCACATCAGACTCCAGTTTATGAACCCTGGCTTTGAGTTTGGCAAAGCCCCTTACGTCTTATTTGAACTACAGAGGCGGATCGGTGGCACAGTGAATAGAGTACCAGGTCTGGAGTTGGGGTAACCTGGGTTCCAATCTGACCTCAGACATATCACAGATGTAGAATCCTGGGCAAATGAACCCCAGTTGCCTAGCTCTTGCCCTTCTGTCATAGACTTGTTACTAGAACAGAAAGTAAGGGTTTAAAAAACCAACAAATGGGGGGTCAGTTGGGTGGCTCAGTGGATTGTAAGCCACGTCTAGAGATGGGAGGTCCTGGGTTCAAATCTGGCCTCAGACACTTCCCAGCTGTATGACCCTGGGCAGGTCACTTAACCCCCATTGCCTAGCCCTTACCACTCTTCTGCCTTGGAGCCAATACACAGAATTGATTGTAAGATGGAAGGTGAGGGTGTAAAAATAAACAACCAAACAAAATCATCTTGTTTGAACTTCAAAACAACTTAGCTTTAACCACTTCTGAATCTATCACCCCACGCACGATTCCACCTCGCTGCCCCAGGACCTCGCTCTTGGAACTCGGCCACAGGGCTAAGACTCGGACACCAGGCATTCCATCGGGCAATACTGGAAGCCTTTCCAGTTAGGGCCATCATTGCTGGGACCCGAGTCCAGATGGGTTTACCCTCTACCAAGGAAAAGCAAACGATAGGCCTCTTGCTAAAAATATTCTTACAGCTCGTTGACATGAGGACGATAAGAGGGGGGGAAGGAGGAGGAGGAGGACAGATAAACAGGCTTCCTTCGGCGTAGATGGCATCAAAGCAGATTTTGCAGTGGGAAAATAATCTTAGTGGACATGTAAGAGCCATCTGCTCCCCGCTGGCTGCTTAAAGCCTCTTTTATCTGCTCGAAGGCAGTCGGAAAGGGTTAGCCTCCTGCGGGCGCCGTGGGCAAAAGCACCTCTCTGGCAGCTGTCTTCAGACTGGCATCCATCAAAGAAACGGACCAAGAGTGAGCCGCTTCAATGCCCGTCTCTGTCTACTTCAAACCCCGACTAGACTCCTAGCAGACTCTCAGTACATCTGAAAGCTGGAAAACTGCCGAAAGGCTAGTTCAGCATCGCAGGTCACCGCTCTGTGGAAAAGAAGCCGGGGGCGGGAATTCTGGTGCAAGTGACAGCAACTAACATTTCAAAAATTAAGAGAAGGGAAAAAGGAAAGAAACTAGACTTGGGTTTTTTTTTTTAAAAAGAAATAAATATTTTAACCCTTTAAAATAGTTATAATGTACAGAGACAGTACAGGAGAGTTCAAAGATTCTGCAAGTGCTCATTTCTTTCTGGACCAGAAGAAATACGTTAAAATGTTCAGATCATGGGGGCAGCGGGGTAGCTCAGTGAATAGAGAGCCAGGCCTAGAGACGGGAGGTCCTGGGTTCAAATCTGGCCTCAGACACTTCCTAGCTGTGTGACCCTGGGCAAGTCACTTAACCCCCATTGCCTACCTTTACCACTCTTCTGCCTTGGAGCCAATACACAGTATTGACTCCAAGATGGAAGGTGAGGGTTAAAAAAAAATGTTCAGATCTTTGTAAGGTCATGGCTTAAGTAGGGATGACTTTGCTTCTCTTACTGTCTGGACTATGGATAGGACAAGAGCAATGAGTGAACCTGCGATCTCACTGGGATAGAGAACTCCCAGATGAGGAAATTCTCTACCAGTGCAGACTGGTACCTTCTCTATAACATATATATTTTTCTAAACTCTTGTCTTAGGATCTATTCTTTTTTTCTTAACCCTAAACTTTCCATCTTAGAATTAATTCCGTACATTGGTTCCAAGGCAGAAGAGCAATCAGGGCTGGGCAATGGGGGTTAAATGACTTATCCACACAGCTAGGAAGTGTCTGAAGTCAGATTTGAACTCAGGACCACCAGTCTCCAAGCGTGGAGCTCTATCCACTGTGCTACCTAGTTGCCCCTAACAACACATAGTCTTAGAGGCTTTCCTCTAGATGATCATAGATGACTTTCCCAAGATCACCTAGTGGTATGTGTCAATGTTGAAACTAAAGTATTGGTGGCTCTGATCCAGCTCTCTGTCTTGATTAGGAGACGGCTAGGCAAAATCCCAAGTTTTCATCTTTCCTGTGTGTGTTTAACATCATCACTTTGTTCTCTAGTCTGCTATCGCAGGAGCCAGTTCCATGGCAGAGGCACCCCCACCCTTCCCACAACCACCTACCAAACCAAAGAAGTCGAATAAAAGGGTTGAGTTACCTTTGAACCATGGCTCTGGTGGTGGATAAAAAGCTGTCCATCCTTTTTGTGAACATCTCTGCTCCTTTCTTAAAGAAGTTGATCTGAAAAGTATAAAGAAGCTATTGTGAAAGTGATCTAGGAAGCTGCGGTCACCAGCATCACACGGTCAGCAAGCCCGGGATGTAGCTCTTCGGGGCATCCCCTCTGACGAAGGGACTGCATTACTGTCATCACATACTGCCTTGTATTACAATCCCTCACAAGCAGAGCTGGCCTCCTCTCCTAGATTAAAAATCTCCTTAAGGACCGGGAAAGGAGGGGGACCGTGTCTTATTTGGGGCATTTAATATATCGTTGTTGGTGAAGGTTTTCAAGTTTGTGTGCCCAAACTGCAACTTCAAGTTTTCTGTGAGCCCCCTGCACTACCCCAGAGAGCAGAGGGAGGAAGCTCACTTTGGGGCGCTGGACAGAGGGACAGGGCATGCAAAAGTGTCCTCAAGCACTGGGAAGAGGGGGAATGGAGCAGCTTCCCCTCCCACCCATGCTGGCTGGGCACGTGTGCCAGTACTTTGCCAGCACTGCAATATAGGGTGGAGGAAAACGCCATCTCCTGGTTCAGACTAATGGAGGCCCTTTCTTGCTCTTTTATAAGATCAGGCAAATTATATGTATATACGAGATTCTGAACTAGGACTTATTCAGAGGACAGCAACAATATGGCAAAAGGGCTTTGGGTGAAGATTGGTAGGAGGAATTGAAGATGTTTAGCTTGGAGAAGGAAAGCCCATAAGATCATGGATTCAGGGATGGAAAGATCTTGGCGACCACTGAGTCCTCATTTTCTACAGTTGAGGAAACTGAGGCTAAAAGATTAAATGATTTGTCCAGCTAGAAAGTGCCTGAGGAAGGAATGGAACTTGGATCTCCCTAACATCAAGTTGTTGTGGTTAACTGTTTTTTAGTCTGTTTGATTTTTCTTGACCCCGTTTGAGGTTTTCTTGGCAGAGATAATGGAATGGTTTGCCAGTTCCTCCTCTAGCTCATTTTACAGAGGAGGGAACTGAGGCAAACAGGGTTAAGTGACTTGTCCAACTAGAAAGCTAGAAAGCACCTTGGGCAGGAATGGAACTCAAGTCTCCCTAACTCCAAGTTGTTGTTAACTGTTTCTCAGTCTTTCTGACTCTTCGTGACCCCATTTGGGGTTTTTGTGGCAGAGATACAGGAATGATTTGGTATTTCCATCTCCAGGTCTTTTTTTTTTTTTTTTTTTTTAAATTTTTAAAGCCTTAACTTCTGTGTATTGACTTATAGGTGGAAGAGTGGTAAGGGTGGGCAATGGGGGTCAAGTGACTTGCCCAGGGTCACACAGCTGGGAAGTGTCTGAGGCCGGATTTGAACCTAGGACCTCCTGTCTCTAGGCCTGGCTCTCAATCCACTGAGCTACCCAGCTGCCCCCTCCAGGTCTTTTTACAAATGAGGAAACTGAGGTAAACAGGGTTAAATGGCTTGCCCAGGATCATACAGCTAATAAATGTCTGAAATTAGATTTGAACTCAGGAAGATGAGATATATATTATAGAATTGCCTATCTGCCTTTCTTGACTCCAAGGCCAGAAGTCAATTCACTCTACTAATTGCCTTATGGGGTAAGTGTAGGGAGGATAATAAGTGTCTTTTAAGCATATGAAGGATTGTTACGTAGAAAACATATTTTTATTTAGTTATTTAGAAAACTCTTACTTCTGTCTTAGAATCAATATTGTGTTCCAATGCAGAAGAGCAGTAAGGACTAGGAAATGGGGGTTAAGTGACTTGCCCAGGGTCACACAGCTGGGAAGCATCTGAGGCCAGATTTGAACTTAGGACCTCCTGTCCCTGGGTCTGGCTCTCTGTCCACTGAGCCGCCGAGCTGCCCCATAGAGAAAGTGTTATACTTGATCTGCCAGACCTCAGGGGCAAGAACAAGCAATGAATGGGATTTTGAGAGAGACAGATTTGGACCTGAATGTAGAAGAAATTTCCCAACAATCAGAGTTATGCCAAAACAGAGTGGGCCACCATAATAGGTAGCGTTCCCCTTCACTGGTAGGGGGTTCCCCTTCACTGAGAGTCTACAGATTGAAGTGGGATGACCATTAATGGGGCCTAATGCAGCAGGGACTTTGGCTAGGTATGGCTTGGACAATATGCCCACGGGGGGCCCTTTCAACGCTGGGATTCTAAGATTCCTCATTCTTCATTCCACATGGCCGTTTGGTAATGCATTCATTCAGCAACAAAGTCAAGGCAGAAGGTTCATCATTACGGGACTCAATAGGGAAATCCAGTCTGGCTAGAGCAAGGAAAGAGAGGAAGAGAGCCAACACATCTCTTCTCATGCCGGGCAGAGGCTTGAGAGAGACCCGAGTCAATGGCACCCCATTCAGATCTAAAAGGGGCTCAATTCGAGACAGTATGGGGTCCTGAGTGTGTGGATCTCCCCACCCTGTTGCTTACTACCTGTGTGACCTTGGATAAATCACTTCATTTGGCCTGGGTCTCAGTCTCCCCACTTACAAAATGAATGGATTGCCCTCTAAGGCCCCTCTAGCCCTAAATCTAAGCTCCTATATGTTGACAGGGCCGATACCGCCAGCAAGTTAGAGAGCGGTCCCATTCCCATTGGCCAAAGATGGGCGAAGCTCGATGCAGTTTCAATGCCTGCTAAGTGCCTGGCACTGCCAATCCTGGAGAAGCATTCACCAAAAGAGGGTGATGGGATGAACAAAGAAGGAATTCTTTCCAAGAGGCCAGCACTAGAATGGAATATTCATGCTATCACACCGCTTTCTGCTTTCCATCATCCTAGAACTTAAATGGGATTAACGGTATTAGGTTATAGGAATATCATGTTCTAGTGAGATTATATCCCAGTGTTCACTCCATCGTCCTTATTTTTAAAAATGTTTAGATTATTAAAGGGTTCCTATTGTTTAATTGGTGTGAGTGTGAGGATAATAAAATGGGCTTTCCTGGTCTCTGCAGAAGGTACTATTGGCACACTATGAAAATGGAGCATATGCCAGACCCTGATTATCTGGACCCTTTTTTGAGATGCTTCTGTTGAAAGCATGAAGTTTTTAATCACCCAACTTCATCAGTCCTGTCTACTGATAGATGGGGAGCTAAGTTGGGGCTGGACTCAGAAAAACCTGAATTCCTATCTGGTCTCAGACACTTACAAGCTGTATGACAAGTCACTTCATCTCTGTTTGCCTCAGTTTCCTCATCTGTAAAATGAGGTTAATAACCCTATTTTCATTAGTAGTAGTATTAATAAAGCTTCTTCCCAGGATTGTTATGAGGACCCAATATGATAATAACTGGAAAGCACTTAGCACACTTGCTGGTGCACAGTAAGTGCCGTGTAAATGTTAGCTATATTATTATTTTAATTAAATAGGAATAACCGTAAATCTTACTTAATTCATTCATTAAATATTCACATGAAATATTATTTAAAGTAATTTTTAATGATCCCCAGCAATTAGCCAGTTCCTGTATCCTCTGACTCACCAATAACCCTGAATCTCGAACTACTGAAAAATGAACCATTTTCCATGACTCCACAATTGCTTGCTAGTTCAGTCTTCTCCTATTGGTCCCTTTCGCAGTGCCCTCTGGAATTCCTGTTCTATACTACACACATTTCTTTTCACTTTAGACCCTTTTCTTTTCTGGCACTCACGAGACCCGGCTGCCCACCAGATGCTGCTGCATGCCAGGCCATCCTTTCACCTATTGGTTGAAGGGTGTCTCATTCCACCCCTCTCCCCCAACACCCCCCCAGGAATGCCCCCTGGGTCCAGAGGCCAAGCTGGACTTTTCCTGGCTCCCCACTCCTGAGCTGATCCTTCTAGTCTCTCTTAGCAGTTGCTCCTCCTCTGAGGTTTCCTCTATCCGAATTTATGACCCGCTCTAGATCCGGGGAGCTGCTCTCTACCCTCCTCCGGGGGATTTTCTTTCCTTTCCCAAGAAGTTCAGTCCTCGGCTCTCGGGCTCTCTCTCCACCCCAGTTCCTACTCTCGTACCAGGGGACTTTGTCATACCAGTGGATGTTCCCTCAAACACCTCAGTCTACTCGACGAGGGTGACCGACTCCTTCACTTCAACAATTTGGCCGTTCTACACTGGATGATTATTACTGGCAGAGGAGTCAGAGCCGAGAAGGGACCATAGAAGCCATATAATTTAATCTCTCATTCTACAGATGAAAAAATGGAGGCCCCAAACGACTTCCCCAAAGTCATTCAGCTAATGTGTCAGAGTCAAGAGTCAAACTCAAGGCCGGTGACTCCAAGGCTTGGTCTCTTTACAGGGTGCCATGATGCCTTTGAACAAGCCACTTCCCTTCCCTCGGGTCTCAGTTTCATCATCTGTAAAATGAGGAGGCTGGACCAGATGATATTCTAAGGCTCTAATATCTTTTTCCTATGGTGTGATATTCCTGAGGTTTGGCTAGTTCAGGTAGACTTGAAAGAAGTAGAGTCCAACCTTTTTTTTTTTTTTTTTTTTAAACCTTTGCCTTCCATCTCAGAATCAATACCATATATAGGCTCCAAGACAGAAGAGTGGTAAGGGTAGGCAAAGGGGATAAGTGACTTGCCCAGGGTCACACAGTTTGGAAGTGTCTGAGGCCAGATCTGAACCCAGGATCTCCCATCTCTAGTCTTGGCTCTCAATCCACTGAGCCACCCAGCTGCCTCCTTCACTCTTCCTTTGACTGTGACAATCACTATTCTTCCATCTGCCAAGTAGTAATCAAATACCATCTGGTCTATATTGATTCCCCCTTTGCCAGCATTTCCATTTCTCCATCCTCCATCCTATGAGGATGTCATGCTCCAAAAGGGCTTTTGTCTTTGCACAAATCTGAGGGCACTGGCATACCTGGCCCTGGGCATATCCTAACATGGGCTCCATCATTGCAATCCTCTTCCTGTACTGAAGAGCATTCAGGGCACAATAGTACTGGAGGGATGAGAGATGCTGCTTCCTTCGGGCTTCGGCCACCTCTTTTGCCACCTCGGACTTCACCTAGAGGAAGGGAACAGGAAAGCTGAGATAGTCACATTCTAAACAGCTTTGTAGGAATATTGACTCAAAATGGACTTATTCATTAAAAGAACTTTTAAAAGATTTTTAAATTAAAAATTATCAATTAAAATGATTTACCTTACCCATAGGATACCTCTATTTTCTTCTCTTTTATGTGACTCAATGGATAGAGAGCCAAGCCTAGAGAGGGGAGGTCTTAAATTCAAATGTGGCCTAAGACATTTTCTAGCTGTGTGACCCTGGGCAAGTCATGTAATCTCCATTGTCTAGCCCTTACTGCTTTTCTGCCTTGGAATACAATATTGATTTAAAGATGGAAGGTAAGGGTTTAAAACAAAATGAGATCCACAACAGTGATAATAGCATTATAAAAAATAAAATCATGTATCAGGAGTAATAAAAAAACTCATGAGTGATAACATTTGGGGCCTTTGGATTTCCAAGATGGAGAAGAAGGCCGGAGGAAGGAGAACAACTAACTGGCCCTATGAGAAAAGCTTAGGTATCAGATGGATTTCACCCAGAGGAACGAAGAAAGAAGAGGAAGTGGAAACATTTTTAAAGTACAGGAAAGGTCTAGTGTGAGTAATAGAAGCTGTTTCCTTCCTTCCTTCCTTCCTTCCTTCCTTCCTTCCTTCCTTCCTTCCTTCCTTCTTTCCTTCCTTTCTTCCTTCCTTCTTTCCTTCCTTCTGGTTTCGAATATGACTGCAGCCCTGCTTGGTGGCTACAATTTGGTCACAAAGTTGGCAAGAGTCAAAGGACATCAACAGGTCATTCTGAAGAGAAGAAATCCAAACTATCTATAGCCAGATGGGGAAAAAATGCTCCAAATCACAATTTAAAAACCAAACCAAACCAAAACAAAGCACCAACTCTTCCCTTCCATCTTAGAATCAATACTGTGTATTGGTTCTAAGGAAGAAGAGCAGCAAAGGTTAGGCAGTGGAGGTTAAATGACTTGCCCAGGGTCACACAGCTAGGAAGTATTGGAATTTTTTAAATGTTAATATCAATCAGCACTGGGGATAATATGTGCATCTTGAAAAATCTGCCAACTCGATTAAGGTGAAAATTTGGAATTCAAAGCACCAAGTGGCCCGCCTTCCCTCCCACCTTTTTAGAAGCCAAATCTTGGGCTTGAAATTTGCAAGCCTCGAATGAAAGTGTCAGATGCATCAGAGGGAAACATGGGCAAAAATGATAAAAATTGAAGTCCCTGTAGAGGAAGGAATGGAACAGATTGATAACTCCCCCTTCCCTGCCCCATTTCCTCTCTCCACAGCCGTAGAGACACAGAGGTAACAGAAAATGAAGCCTCAGAATCAGCGGATTCAGAAGTTGTCATATAAATTTAAAAAAACAAACAACTGACAAAGAGAAGGATTTACCTTTTCATTCTCTTTTTTCTTCGGTAGCCGGCTGTACTTTGCCATGGACAAGTCATGTTCTAGAAAGAAGAGGAGGATTGACCATCAGGCCAGTTGGTGAATCAAAAACAAGGCTAAAGCTGCTCCCTTTCCCAACCTGCACACTCCACCCCTGTATGTATTTCAATAAGAGAATAAAGGGAGAGACGTACCATTGCTAGCGAGGCCAAAGAGATCTTTTAAGGTGCTGACTTCTGAAAAGAGATACAGGAAATTTCAGAGCCAAGGAAAAAGTCCATTGTGGGGAAAATAGTCTGACTCTAGAGGCAGAGGATCTGGGTTCTGATTCCACCTTCTGATGTTTACTTATATGACCAGGGACAGGCTACTTAATCTCTCTGAGACTCTGTTTACTCTGAAAAATGGACGGTTTGGATTCAATAGCTTCTTGGATTCTTTCTAACTTTAGATTTCCAATTCTATAGCTTTTTTGGCTGTGTTACCTTGAACAAGTCATATATCTCCCTCCCTTTGTCTCCTTGTCTTTAAGTGAAAGTGTTTGGGTTCCATAAATTCTGTGGTTCCTTTTAGCTCTAGCTCTAGGATCTCACATCAGATATAAACCCAGAGTTCTGGGTTCCCCTCAGGCCAAACCTGAATGGCATCCAAAAGAGAGAGGAGGAAACACCTCTTAGATTCTCTGCTCTACCTGGGATTTTGGCTGATCCCCGGAAATGCTTGACTTAGCTGGAGTGTCTGCACTCAGCTTCCATAGCCCCGTCCAGTCCACAGGCAGCATTTTCAATCTTCTGGCCATGGCGCCCATCTGGCATTCCTGAGGGCTTGGGAACCCGGGAAAGAAGGGAAGCCCCTAAGCGCCCCCACAGGGGCATAGGCTAGAGTTCATGGCTAATTCCTTTGAAAATGGCTGACATCCTCCTCCTTTCTCTGCAGAGGTGGCGAGGGGGAGTCTAGGGGTGTGGAAGGTGCCATCATAGAATGTTGGGCTTACTTGGTAGAGGGGGGGATTTGACTGACTTTTCCAAAACAATTCTTTATAATAAGGATGGCTCTCTGGTTGGGAGAGACCTGAATGTATTCAGAGAAATGAAGTTCATGTAAGGACAAAAGACAATATACATTTTTTTTCTGAGCCTGGCTGGTTCGATTAAGGCTTTGGTTCTGTGGAGCCACTTTCTTTCCTTTTCATTCTTCATTACAAAGCCCAGTGCCTTGGAGAGGGGAGGGGGAAGGAGAGATTTGTAAAAGGAAGTGATGCAAAAGCAAAAGATGGAAATAAAAACTGTTGGGGGCAGCTGGGTGACTCAGTGGACTGAGAGCTAGGCCTAGAGATGGGAGATCCTGGGTTCAAATGTGACCTCAGACACTTCCTAGCTATGTGACCCTGGGCAAGTCACTTAACCCTCATTGCCCACCCTTACTGCTCTTCTGCCTTGGAACCAAAACCCAGTATTGATTCTAAGATGGAAAGTGAGGGTTAAAAAAAAAAATAATAATAAAACAAACTAAAAAATGCTGAGAAGCCCAGACTAAGTTTAGAAGTATAAACTCAGTTATGGGCCATCTACATAATCATTAAGACTGGGCCATTCGAGGAGCCATGCAGTTGGCCTCTTGCTGCTCTCTCTCCTTACCTCCACCTATCTTGATCTACCCTAACTCCTGTCTCTGTCTCTCTCTGTTTCTCCGTCTCTCTCTATCTCTCTTCCTCTCCCCCCTATTTCTCTCTCTGTGTCTCTCTCCCTCCCTGTCTCTGTCTCTGTCTGTCTGTCTGTCTCCCTCCCCCCCTCTCTGTTTCTCTCTCTGTCTCCCCCTCTTTCTCTCTCTCTTGCCCTCCCTCTCTCCATTTTTTTTCTCTCATCCTCCTTTCCTCTTCTCCTGACTCTTCCTCTCCCACTCTACCTACTCACCTTCCCATTTCTCTCTTTAGGGATCTATTGTCTGAGGACCAGCCCAGTTCAAACCAGGCTCATTACCATGTTGACCATTTGGCAATGAATTGTTTTTTGTCTGCGGGCAACTGTCCATGACTGTTGTTGCACATGAAGTTGTCCAGCTCTCTGTGTTAATGCAGGGCCTCCTCCAAATGACCAAATGCCAGAATCTTGAACCCCTGAAGTATGAAGTCCTTGAATAGATATTTATGAATGTATCTGCACGGGGTGCCCACCTACCGCACCACTCACACAGAACAGCAGGGTACCATCTACTTATTCTCTGCTCTGACTTGTTCATTCCAGTTTGCCCTCCCACTGGCAGGTCTAGGTTCTTACAGAAGGGCCAATTCCATGTAATTACCCTCAAACTCTTCCATTCCCCGGAGTAATCTTTTTGAGAAGGAAAAGCCCCTACCCATGTGCTTCCATTTGTATAAAACCAGGCTCTTACACTGAGGAAACATTTAGATCTTAAATATAACCATTTACTTAGCAACAAGGCAAAAGAAATAAAATTAACATCAGAAGTCCTCAAACATTAGAGTAAATACATGAATAATGAGCCTGGGTCACATTCTCCTGCCAATGGGGGAGAGCAGTCATGCACTGATAAAACCTGGCAGGCAAAAATCATGTGCTCAGGGTAACTCATCACTTTGAAATTGTAAACTGTCCATAAAAATTCCTCTTTTGTTGAACAGATGCTTCTGTTGCTAAGCTGACCTTCCTGTTGCCTCTAGGATTAAATAAATAGAAGCTCTTCCGTTTAGCTTGGAAAGTTCTACCTGACTTTGCCCAAACTTTCCTTTTCAGCCTCATTGTATGTTATTTCCCCTCCTTTACTCCAGCCAAATTGGTCCGTTCCCCAGAGATGGCCCTCCTCCTTCCATCTTGGTTCCCTTGCATGGGCCATTCCTTCGGGCAGGAATGTTCCCCTCCCTCACCTGTCCCTCAGAGGATTCCTTTATTCCTTGAAGATTCAGCTCAAGCAGCATCTTTTACATGAAGACATTTCTACTCCCCATAACAGCTGGGTGACCCTCCCTCACATTCTCCCATATTTAACTACTACTTGCATTCTTTTCTTAATGGTTATTTTCCAAATATACAGATATAGTACACAGATAATTCTTATCTTCCCACTAGAATGGAAGTTTCCTGTGGGTGGGGATTATTTAATTCATTGTATTCATATCTTTAATTCCTGACACAGTGCTGGGCACATGGCTGGTTCTTAATCTAGGCATGCTGGGATTTCTAGTTTGACTTCTTTTTTTGTTCTAGACTTGTCTTTTCACATAGAAACACCCTGTCCCGGTGAAGATGGTCCATCTCTCTGTATTTTAGGATCTCAGAGTTGCCCACAGCACTGAGCAGTCATGAAGACTTGTGGATGGAGAGCCAGGCCTAGAGTTGGGAGAACCTGAGTTTAAATCTGGCCTCAGATACCTCCTAGCTGTGTGACCCTGAGCAAGTCACTTAACCCCCACTGCCTAGTCCTTACTGCTCTTCTGCCTTAGAACCAACTCTCAAGATTGATTCTAAGACAGAAGATAAGAGGTTTTTTTTTTTTTTAAGTATGACCAAGTCTTTGAGGGTGAAAGAAATTAGACTTGAACCTAGGGCTTCTTGAGTCTAAGGCTAGCCTTTTAAAGGCTAAGTTGTTGGTCAGTTATGTCCAAGTCTTTATAACTCCATGGACCATACTGTCTTGGAGTTGGTTTGCCATTTCCTTCTCCAGCGGATTAAGGTAGGCAAACAGAGGGCAAGTGACTCATCCAGGATCACCCTGCTAGTAAGTACCTGAGTACTTGGATTTGAACTCAGTTCTTTCTGACTCCATATCCAGTATTCTATCCACTGTGACACCTAGCTACCTCCTTTCAATGACTATACTGTAGCACATATTAAAGTCAACCATCATTTAAACTAAAGTGCTCATTCTCTGTTGGTTTTCAAGAGCATTTCTTTTAATCTCTAAAGAATAACAATAAAGAATAAAATGTCTAGAGAATGACAGATCTGCTGTGTCCATGCTGATCAGAAGACTTCCAGGGAGCACAGCTTTTAAGCAGAGGGATCCCAGAAGTCATTGAATTTAGCCCCCTTATTTTATAGAAAAGGTAAGTGAAGCATAGGGAGGGGAAATGACTGGTTCAGCCTCATAGCTAGTAAGGGTGCAAGATGAGTTTCTAACCTGGCTCTAAGCCCAGCCTTCTACACTAAGTCTACCCACTACACTGGGATAGGGGGAGGTTTGTTTTTTAAATACACGATTATAATACCCAAACTTGCCAGCGAAGCTGAGATCTGAGAATACATCGCCTTCCTTTCTTGGCAGAAGTGGGGAGTTACTGGCATAGAACCCAGCCTACATCGTTGGTGTAGAATCTAGCATATGTGGCCAGCCTTGGTTGATGTGCTCAGCTTTCCTGAATTACCTCCCCAGACCCTCATCCCACCTTTCATTTTTATCTTGTGTTAGATGTTTCTCTTGGGACTGGGAAACAGGGAGGGACATATTGGGAAATGAAGGCAACGTATGAATAAAAGATACAAGCAAGTATAATAAAAAATAAAGAAATTCTCTCACATTAAAAATGACCCAATGGCAAAAAATTGGAAAATGTGGGGTTGTCCCTCGATTGGGGAATGACTGAACAAATTGTGGTAAATGTTGGTGATGGAATGCTATTGTGCTGTAAGGAATGATGAACTACTTGATTTCTATAAAAACTGGGAAGACCTCCATGAACTGATGTGGAGTGAAATGAGCAGAACCAGGAGAAGAACAACGTGGGACAATCAAATGTAACTGACTCTGCTACTAATAGCAATGCAAGGATCCAGGACAATCCTGTGGAACTTATAAAAAAGAACGCTATCCACAGCTAGAGAAAGAACCGTGGGAGTAGAAATGCAGAAGAAAAACATATCACTTGTTTATATAGGAATATGATTTGGAGTTTTGGTTTTAAAAGATGTCTCTATTACAAAAATGAATAATATGGAAATGGGATTTGAGTGATATAATACATGTATAACCCAGGAGAATTGCTTGTCAGGCTCCAGGAGGGTGAGGGAAGAAGAGAGGGAGAGAACAAGAATCATGTAACCATGGAAAAATACTTTTAAAAAATGACCCAAAAAAGCAGTAGAAGGTAGCCTAAAGTGAATTAGCCCACAATGCAAAGGGGACTGTAATAGGTTCCAGCACTTTACCTGTGAGATCTTTCTCTCGAAACTGTATGATGGGTAGCACCATGGTGTCTGCCAGTTGCTTTGTCAGTTCTGTATGGAGAAGGTTAAGCTGAAAGAAAGATACACCTACTGAGACCCAACCCAGAAGGAGGAATCTGGCCCCTGCCTTTAGTGACCCTCTCCTTTAAAAAAAAAAAAAACCTTACCTTCCATCTTGGAATCAATATGGAATCAATACTCTGTGCATTGGTTCTAAGGCAGAAGAGTGGTAATGGCTAGGCAACTGGGGTGAAGTGACTTGCCCAGGGTCACCCAGCTAGGAAGTATCTGAGACCAGAGTTGAACTTAGGACCTCCTGTCTCCAGGCTTGGTTCTCCATCCACTGAGCCACCTAGCTGCTCCAGTGACCTCCTCATTTTTAGATGAGGAACCAGGACACAGAGAAGTATATAGAAACTTGGCTGAGGTCACCCAGGCAGACACTGGCAGAAGCTGAATTTGAACCCAGCAGAATGGTATACTGGAAAGGGGACTGGATTTGCAGACAGAGGAGCTAGGTTCAGATCTCAGCTCTGCCTTTTATTTCCTGTGAGACCTTGGAGAAGTAACTTATGATATCTTTGGGTCTTAGTTCCCTTCTTTATGGAACGAGGAAGCTGTACTAGATGGCCTCCAAGGCTTCTTCTCTTTCCAAATCTTTGATCTTATACTTCTATGATAAAACAATGAATCTCCACGGGCCTCCGTTTCCTCATCTGTAAAATGAAAAGCTTGGCCTAGCACTAGATGGCCTCTGAGGGTTCCCCCTGGCTCTGAGTTGAACATACTCTTGGGTGCTCATCCCTGTCCTCCTTGGACTCCACTGATTCTCAAGTCCCTTCCCCATCTAGGTCCATGATCCCAGGCTTTCCTTGAGCTAGTCTGCCTGGAAGGATGCTGAAAGGTGGTCCGGGGAGGGCCAGCTGGGCATCATTCACTACTGCCTGAGCAGGCCCTTGGACAGTAAATGGTTACACTGCTAGACAAACATTTCAAAAGAAAACAGAATCTGGCTGCTCCAGGCAGGGGCTAGGCTGGCCAAGGGAGTTTCTGGTGGGAGAATGAGAGCTATCTCATCTTTGTTTACTGCCTGGATTTCTCAATAGCCTGGGATCCAAGCTACCCCTCCCAAAGCCTGGGAATGCTTTTTACCACCCGACAATGAACAGTGGCTTAGCTAAGGTCACCCATTCACTGAGGGTATTAGGGGACCTTTGGCCCTCCAAAGAGCAGGGGAGCAGGCTCCGGTCTGAAGCTGCACTTCAAAGACAAGCTCACTGGAGAACCTGCTCACACCAAAGCCACAGCCAGGATGTGGCTCTGGGAAAGCTGCGGAGGAAGGATGCTGCTTGCTGGAGCCACTTGGGGAGGTTTCTGCCCTGCTTGTTGCTTGAGAAAGGAGGTTCCCAAGAACAAGAAGGTTATTGTGTTCCAGCGGCTTTCTCGCTCGCTTGGAGATGCTACAAGGGCCCTGGGTTCTCCTCCCTCCCTCCCACCTTCGAACTTGAACCGGTAAATCATTTTGCTAGGAGAGGGAAAAGAAAGCGGTCACTACGGGTTTTCCTTTAATGTGACAACGCTGGAGATGCATCCAATTCTGGTCATTCCAGGCACCTGCCAAAACCCAAAGCAAAAGACTCAAGAGATTCTGGCGATGCCAGGCTAACTTTCCACAAGGCAGCTCCTACCCAATTTAGTCCAATTCAACATGTATTTGTTGAGGGCTCCTATGTACTAGATGCTGTGTGTGCTAGAGGCTGGGGAAACAAAACCAAAATGAAACTGTCCTCAGGGGGCTTACATTCTATTGGGGATAACTGCATGGATCAATCAATCAATTAATCAACCAGCATTTATTAAACACCTTCTATATGCCTGGCACTGTGCTAAGTGCTAAGGATCCAAATGAGATAGCCTCTGCCCTCAGGAGACGTACATTCTTTTGGAGATGGCCATATGTAAATAACAATCAAGAAATGAATCAACATGCATTTATTAAGTATTGCCTGTGTGCCAGGCACTGTGCTGGGTATGAAACAAAAATCAAAGTGAGATTCTGACTTCAGGGAGTTTACGTTCTATTACAGATGACCACCTGTATAAATCAATCCCTAAATTAACCGACCAGCATTTATTAAGCACCTTCTATGTACCAGGCTCTGAGGATACAAAGATAAAAATGAAATTATCCCTGTCCCCAGTAAGCTCACATTCTATTGTGGGGTAAAACAAGTCCATAGATTAGTATCCAGTGGTTCCCAAACTTTTTTGTCCTACCGCCCCCTTTCCAGAAAAAATATTACTTAGCACCCCTGGAAATTATGGAACTATTCATTGAACTCGGAATAGAATGTAATACAAAAAAAAGTGTGGCCATCACCGCTCCTCTGGATTGCTGCAGCACCCACCTGGGGGCAGTAGCGCCCACTTTGGGAATCACTGGTATAGACAAAGAACTGTCTGGAAGAAAGAACCGTGGGAGTAGAAATGGAGAAGAAAAAACATTTTCTTGATCACATGGTTCAATGGAGCCATGATTGGTGATGTAGAGTCTGAATGATCACTCTATTGTAAATATTAATAATATGGAAATAGGTTTTGATCAATGATACATGTAAAACCCAGGGGAATTGCTCATTGGCTATGGGAAGGGGAGGGAGGAGGGGAGGGAAAGAACATGAATCGTGTAACCATGGGGGGAAAAAACCTCTTAATTAATTAATTAAATTAGAAATTAAAAAATTAAAAAATAACTGTCTCTGATTTGGAGGAGGTAGGTTCAAATTCTGACCCCCCTCAACAACCAGCTATGCAGCTATGTAAAGAAATCTTGGACAAATCACATAAAACTCCTGGGCCTCAGTTTTCTCATCTGTAAAAGCAAAGAATTGGGCTCAATGGCTGTGATCCTATGAAATTTCTTCACTAGAGCAAATCTACAACTGTGATGGAGCTTATAGTCCTAGGATCTCTTGGAAGGTTAAAAGTTAAGAGACTTAATCAGGGTCACACAGTCACTATGTGGGAGAAGCGGAATATGATGGAAAGATTTCCCAGTTCCTAGGTCAGTTCTCTATTCCCCACCCCATGCTCATACATAAATGATAATAAATCATTTTATTAATGATTTAATAATATATTATTATGTAAATATATAAATAATAAAGCAATTTATTGTTGGAAAAAATGATGATAATAACAATAACTCGTAGCTAGCTAGCATTTATGGAGGGCTTTGAGGTTCATTATCTGTTATCTCATTTGATCTAATAACACAAGACTGAGAGAGAGCTCTTAAGCTGGGGGATGAGGGAAGACAGGGTTTCTGTGTGGCAGAGGCGAGGAGGGACTGTGTTATAGACATTGGGTCAGCCTGTGCCAAGGGACGGAGACAGGAGAAAATAGAAGTCTTAGGACTGGTATAATCTCAGAATATTTCAAAGTCCTTTACTAGGTCTTAGAGTCAGAGGCCCTGAGATCAAATCCTGTCTCTGCCACTCACCGATCAGTGTGACTTTGGGTAAGTCATTAACCTCTCTGGGGCTCAGATTCCTTTGTGAAGTGGTCAAGGTTGAACTAGTTGGTCTTGAAGTCCCTTCTAGCTCTAATCACTTGTACTACCTTGGGTAAGCACTGCAGCATCCTGTGCCTCAGTTTCCCCATATATAAAATGAGGGTTGGTCCATAAGGACTCTAAGGTCCCTCCCAGAAGCAGAGCGGCTTTTATTAGCAGCGGCACCAGTAATATAGACTAATTAAGCTTCATATTGGGAAGTCCAGATCTCCATGGGAAGGCTTGGAGGCTCCTCGAGATCTGCTTCCTCAGGATGCTCAAGGTCGGGACTCCCGTCATCCGCAGGCACAGGGAAAAGGAGGTCACCAGGCTGGGATCTGCCTTTACTCCTTTTCAGGTGGGATGAACTTTAGTCTGCCCTGGCTCGCTCTGCTCCTGAACGCATCCTGCCCTCTGCGCTTGGCCACGGAAAGCACTCCCACACGCGGCTGTCGCTCTCCAGATCTTCTCTAGCTCTCGGGGAAGACCCAGCCCCAACGCCGCATCCTGCCTGAAACCTTTCCTGGCTCTCTGGGTGCCCCCCACCCTCCTTCTGCCTCCCCCCGGACCTCTGTCGTAACCTCTAACGAATGCTGATGGCGGGGCACTTTGCTCTGCTGCGAGGGACCGTGGGGATTTCTAGGCACTGCGGATTCTCCCTGGGAGCCCAGACGCCGCTTGAGGTGGAATTGTTCCGTGATGTTGGAGGAGGGACAGCGGTTGGGGGGAGGGGGTGTGAGGAGGGGAGGCGCGCCTCATTTATCTCTGTGTTCATCCTTCACAGAGTTGCTCACACTCCATGTTTACACGCAGGCTTGTAAATTTAAGTCAGAAGAACAAAGGATCGCAAGTTCCCAGATCCAAAGCTGGAAGGGGGCTCCAAAGCCAGCCAGGGCAATGCTCCCAGGACACTGAGGTCTACAGAGGCCACGTGCTGGGGGCTGCTGGATAGCTCAGTGGATGGAGAGCCAAGCCCAGAGATGAGAGGTCCTGGGCTGGCCTCAGACACTTCCTAGCTGGGTGAACCTGGGCAAGTCACTTGACCCCCACTGCCTAGCCCTTACTGCTCTTCTGCCTTAGAACCAATACATAATATTGATTCTACGACACAAAGGCGACATGCCTTGTCCCAGCTCTCAAAGGTAGCAATGTGTCAGAGGAAGGATTTGACCTGATGTTCTCTAATTCTTTTTTTTTATTTAAACCCTTAGCTGTGTGACCCTGGGCAAGTCACTTGACCCCCATTGCCTACCCTTACCACTCTTCTGCCTAGGAGCCAATACACAGAAGTTAAGGGTTTAAAATTAAAAAAAATAAAAAAATAAAAAAAACAACAAAAAAAAACCCTTAGCTTCCATCTTAGAATCAATACTGTGTATTGATCACCACACAGAAGAGTGGTAAGGGCTAGGGAATGAGGGTTAAGTGACTTGCCCAGGGTCACCCAGCTAGGAATTGTCTAAGGCTAGATTTGAACCCAGGACCTCCCGTCTCCAAGCCTGGCTCTCATATCCACTGTGCTACCCAGCTTCCCCTAAAATATCCATCAGTTCTTACAAAATCAGGTTGGGTTTTTTTTTTTTAAACCCCTTATTGTCTTATAATTGATGCTAAGTATCAGTTCCAAGAGGAAAGAGTGGTAGGGGCTGGGCAACTGATCCTAAGTGACTTGCCCAGGTTCACACAGCTAGGAAGTATCTGAGGTCAGATTTGAACCCAAATCCTCTCAACTCCCGGCCTGGCACTCTACCCACTGTGCTACCTAACTGCTCCTGAATATATGAAGATCTTGTAAAAATAAAAATAAATAAATAATATATAAGTATATAATATTATTATATTATGTAAAAATTATATAATAAAACATAGAAAATAAAATAAAAAATAAAAATTCATTTAAAAGTGTTCCTAAGTCATGGGAGCATTTCAGCATTGTGTACATTCTCAAGCTAGTAAAGATACTCATTGCCAATTACTCTCACTTTTGTATGTTAATCAATCAATTCACAAGCATTTTTTAGGCACCTAAAACTTTGAGCTAGGTGGTAGGAACACTGGAAGGAGCTGAGTAACATCAATTCTGCTACGACATCTTCAACGAGTGGGGCACCATGTGTGGACAAAGAACTACCTTTGAAGTCAGGATGGCCTTCCTAGCTGTGTGTCCCTGGGAAAGTCACTCAACTTCCCTGAGTTTCAGTTTCCTCATCTGTAAAATGGGGATAATAACCCTTTCCTGACCTGCATCCAGGCTATGTGAGTATTTGATTAGATCAAGTTGGTTAAGCATTTCATGAATTGGAAAGTGCTTGATAAATGGAAGCTGTTTTTTGATTGTTATAGTATATAAGACACCCAAAAAGGCATAAGGGGCTGCTCTGTTTCAATGGCAAGAATATCCACCCTAAGGAGTCAAAATGTTTATTTTCTTTTTTGTGCCAGATATATAATTTCATCTATTTGTAGAAAGTGGAAATTCCCTCCATGGATACATATTATATAGTTGAATAAGGTGTGTGTGTGTGTGTGTGCATAGTTGTATACAGTTACTCTCTAAGGTGATATACATTATAGATCACTCACAATATGTATTAGGGGGTACAGTTGCCCCACTAAAGAAATCACAGACCCATGAAGTACTGATATAAATATTATACCTACATATCACTACGGAAACATTTATATAGCACTTGAAGGTTTACAAAGTGATTTAAAAATATCTCATTTGATCATCAGATCCACCCTGGAAGGTCAGCACTAATATTACTTCCATTTTATTAAATTACTATTTACAGATGAAAAAAAAAACAGGTATAGAAGGGTTCTGTGACTGTTTGGAGCCACAGAGTTAATGAGTGCCTAAGGAAAGATTTGAATTTAGGTCTTCTTGATTTCAAGTCCAATTCTTTATGAACTAGGGCACCTAATTCTCCTGAAAACTTTTTTTTTAATATCTAAAATTGTTTATTTATGAAATATCTAAAACACAGAAGAAATCCCCGGAGGAAGAATCATACGATAATTTCTCGAGAACCTTACCTCATCCACCACCTTGGAAAAATAATGGAGGGTAGATATGACTTCTTCATCTCCTTTGCCAAGAGCAAAATTCTAAAATAAAAAAAGAAAAGAATTGAATGTTATCACAGTGCCCTGGTTATCAGCAATGGAGTAAACATGACACGTCCACAGGGCTACCTCCTGCCTTTGCATTTGGTTCCTTCTTTCTCAAATGAGGAAAGCCATGATGAACAGGATAAGTGGAAGGATTCCTTCAAAAGAATTTTGTTTTAGAACTGGGGAAGCCTTCCGTGGCTAATGAGAAGAGACGTATCTGTAGTCTACCCCATTAATACATGCATTTCCCCCAACACTGGGTAGCTCCTTATGGGCACTCATCCTTCTTTTGTAAATGAACCCTAAAGAAATTCATTTACTCACTTATTTCATCAGCTCCTCAATGTTGGGTCAGTTGTTCATAGTCTTTTTTCTTTGGACTGAACCTATAGTTTCACCGGCATAGGTACTTCCATTGAGTAAGACAATCTCTCTACCAATGTATGTCAGCACCTTCTTGGTGACTTATACTATTAGAGAGTTGCCTACGGGCCAGGGAGTAAAATGACCTGTCCAGGGTCACATAGCCAGTATGCTAGAAGTGGGGCTTGAACCCAGGTCTCCTTGGCTCTAAGACCAGCTTTATCCACTATGACATTGTCTCTTATCCACAGTCCTTTTCTTCTATTCTAGTCAGGGCTGTCTCTCTGAAATAGCAAATTATTTGAAGAAAAGACCATATCTCTTAAATTACTTGGTATGCATTCCAACCTGGACCTTCTGCAAACTCTTTCCTGCTTTTGCTGTCATTGATATTATTTATGCACTGATAGGACACATGGTGTGTGCTTAACAGGGACAACTTTTAGAGACTTCAGTCTTCTAATAATTATTACAGAGAATGTTGGCTCCACACTTCCTAGCTGTGTGACCCTGGAAAAGTCAATAAACCCCATTTGCTTAGCCCATGTCTGTCTCTCTTAGAGTTGCTACTGAGAAAGCAAGAGTTTGTTTTTTTAAAAAAGAACACGACTTTGGAGAATTCCTTCAGATTACTCCCCTTATTAACCTTTATCAAGTCAGTAGAATGGAAGGATACGGAAGGCGAGGACAGTTTTTTTCTTTGTATTCTTTGCACCTAAGCCACTGCCTAGACTGCAACAGGTGATTAATAAGTGCTTGTAAGACCAAGTTGAAATGAATCAAATTACCTGTTTCTCATATGCCAGTAGCTGCTTGGAAAGTTGTTGGGTGGCTAAGCACATCTCATTCTGCAAGAAAAAAAGAGATACTGACGTTATTAGGGGTTCTCCAAAGTATAGAAGAGGATTTGCAAGAACCAGTTTAGCTTTTTCCTAATTTTTTAACCCTTACTTTTGTCTTGGTATCAATTCTAAGAGAGAAGAATGGAAAGGATTAGGCAGTTGGGGTTAAGTAACTTGGCCAGGGTCACACAGCTAGGAAGTATCTGAGGATAGATTTGAACCCAGGTCCAACTGACTCCAGGCCTGGGGCTCTATCTGCTGTGCTACCCATCTGCCCCTAGATCTTTTCTTATTGCGTGTGTCAGATTCAAGGCATATTTTTCAATTGTCTATTTTATTCTTTTTTTGATCGTGTTCAGTTATGGAAGCCATTGTGGTGTAGCGGGATAAAGGATTGTTCTGGAGTCGGACCCGGGTTCAAATCTTCCTCTGACAAATATTGACTGTGAGAACATGAACTAGTCACTTCATTCCTTGGAACATAAGCTACAGACAAACTCTGCCCATCTGTGCTGTTGGATGGAGTTTCAACACGGGAAGTAACACACATAGATGCCAGAGAAATTGATGATCTGGATTAAAAATATCTAATCAGTTATTGCCTTTGTCCTCCCACTACCATGACCAATTCTTATTCCTTGGTTTCTTTGGTGTTTATACCCTTAACAATGAGCTGTCAACCATGGTAGTCTTATGGCTCTGCTTGGTAACGATCAACCAACCAGGTGAATTTGATTCTTCCTTGCCTTTGGAACTTGGCTGGCAAGAGCTCCGAAAAGCAATGGAAAAACCTGTCACAGATCTCCTGGCATCAAATTGCACCACCAGGTGAAAGGAGAAAACAATAATTTGCTATTCAATTCTACCTCCCTTGGACAGAAGCAAAGAAGGGGTCAGGACAGAACATGCCAGTTTCTCAAAAAGGTTTAACAAAGCATCTGTCTATTTGCCAAATGACATTGCCAAATGCCCCATGCTATATTTCTGGTAGCTAATAACAATAATTACAATAAAATCTAGCACGCATAGAGCATTTTTAGGTTTGTGAAAGACTACAAATAATATTTCCTTCTAGGCTTATAACAACCCTGCAAATGAGGTTCTATTATTATCCCCATATTACTGATGAGGAAACTGAGGCTCACAGAAGATCTGGCCAGAGTCACACATATAGTAAATTCATAGGCTCATAGACTTAAGATTAGAAGGGGCTTTAGAGGTTGTCTTGAGAGGCAGTGTTGTACAGTGAATAGAGAAGCCTGAATTTGGAATCGATTCTAATTTTGGGAGTGCAATTCCTACCTCAGATACTTCCTATTTATATGCTCCTGGGTGATTTACTTAAATCTCTCTGGGCCTCAGTTTCCTCAGCTGTCAAGTGAGGGAATCTGATTCAATGATCTCTAAAGTCCTAGCCAGCCTTAGATGCATGGCCCTCTGATAGAGTCCCACCCATTTTATAGAGGCCCAGAGAGTTTAAGTGATATTCAAGGTCACACAACTAATAAGTACATAGGTTCATGGGTTCACAGGCTCAGAGCTGGAAGGAAACTTAGAGTTCATCTAATCCAAATTCTCTGCCTTCCTTTCTCTCACATGTTCTTCCTCTCCCTTTCCCTTCCTTCCTTCCTTCCTTCCTTCCTTCCTTCCTTCCTTCCTTCCTTCCTTCCTTCCTTCCTTCCTTCCTTCCTTCCTTCCTTCCTTCCTTC
>NC_058134.1:224819299-224849448 GCF_016433145.1 Gracilinanus agilis | reverse complement strand
CTTATTATAATATATAATATATAAAAGTACATATACTTATTATAATATATAATATATAAAAGTATATATACTTATTTATCATATATAAAAGTACATATACTTATTATAATATATAATATATAGTATATATATACTATATAATTTATAATGTATAGAAAAGTGTATATATATATGTATATATATACACACACACTTTGGGAATGGGGAGAAGATAGGGGTGAGAAGGGAAGCTAGTTCAGGCTGATTCAGGGTGCATTTCAGTGAAATCAGTTAAGTTAGGCAACAACTGTCCAAGAAAAACCTAACTGGGGTGGGGTGGGGGTACTAAAGGGAACTGAATAAAGTTCGGGGATCTGCCTGGATAAAAGAAATCCATTCTCAAACAAACAGACTACAGAAGAGACCCTGCGCTATTTGTGAATCCCCAACGGAAAAGAAAAGACTGAGCAAAGCCGAGCCCCACACGCAGCCCGATCCTATTGCCTCTCGCCTCTCTTTCCCATGACTGTTCGGGGCTCTTCATGGGGTTTGGCAGCTGGGATTAGACAGTCTCCCTCACATCCCCTGCATGAAAATTAGAGATGGGAGGGAGGGAGGTCTTTGGCCAAAGAGAAAGCCCGCGTGAAAGTCATGTGCTCTATGTTCAAGGCTGAGCTCCAGCTTCTTGGAATGCAAGTCCTGCTTATTTCTGGCAAAACTCAAGTTTCTGGTCCAAATGGGAAAAATGCTGAAGAGAGTCCTTGGATATAACCAGGTAAAGGACTAAGGCAGCGGGAGAAGCGGAGACTGGAGACTTTTGGGAAGAGGTCAAAGCCTGCAAATTTCTAGGCCTCCAAGTTGATTTAAAATCATTAGATTTCAGGTCCAAAGTCATGGAATTAAATTAGATTAAACAAATTTACAGTGTTGTAGTTACTTTGCGTCAGGCACTGGAGCTACCATGACAAAAAACCCAAAGGAGCTCCTGCCCACTCAAAATGACCTGAATTATTAACAGAAAGGCGACTTGACACACTTGGGTCAACAATCAGTTTTAGATACCATAATTACAAGAATAGTCATTTCTGCTGCCATATCTATAGAGCTGAAGTCTGGAAGGTGGAACACTCTATAGGCATTCACTCATTGGAGCTTTACAATAGGTAAAGGCAGGAAATAGGTGAGGTAGGAGCCGCAATGATTATTATCTCCACTTTACAGAGGAGAAAACTGAGTCTCAGAAAAATGAAGTGAGCTGTTCAGGGCCTCTTTTCTGCAGACCCTTCCCTAAAACCGTTGGGAGGCTCACCATTCTCCCAGTCACCCAAGCTCACAAGCAAGGGGCCATTTTGGACGGCTCTCTTGAACTCTCCCTATATGCCTACTCAAAGGCATAAATCAATCCTGTCACACCTCTCCTCTCCATTCCTTGCTCTCTGCTCACACAGACAACCCTAGAACAGGTTCTTATCTCCTCTCGTCTGTAAAGCAACGGCTTTCCAGCTAGACCATCTGCAGGAGGACATCCTCTCTGAGATCACCTCCCATCCCCTCTGGATATTCTTCTATACCTATTAATTTCCAGGCGATCACCCCACTTAGACGGCACATTCCTTAAAATGTATTTTTTTGTATTTGTATTTTTTGTATTCTCAGGGTTTAGTAAAATGTCTGGTATAGCCTTTGAGCTTTATAAATGCTTCTTGACCGACTAGGAAATGTGAGAGACAAGATTTGAACTTGGATCTTTCTGACGTCAGGTCCTGTGTTCTCTCCTGGGCACCATCCAGCCCCCGAATGACAGTTCTATCATTATGTGGCAAAATCTTGACTTCTCCCTTTCTCCTCTTTCAAGAGATCGTGTGTCACTTTCTTACAAAGTCAGTAACAATCACTCATTACCTGTGGGGAGCCCTCGGCGCTTTTCATTGTTTTCTCACACACATGATCCCATTGGAGCCTCACCCTAACCCAGAAAAGAAGGCAGGGAAGGAGACGTCTTATGGGCCTGGGAGGGACCTTGAAGGGAATCTAGTTGAATCCCCTCATTTTACAGATGAGAAAACTGAGGCCAAGAGAGCACGGAACTGACCTAGGACCATAGGATCAGAGATCGTGGGCTGGAAGGGACTCTGGGGGCCATTTACTTCAACTTTCATTCTGCAGAGAGGTCCAGAGGCTGCCCAGCTAGTTCTAGGCAGTACACAGTGTCTTCTGATATTGAGACTGCTAACTATCCTGTTTTTACATTTTACAACAATTTCAGTCTTAAAATATAATTTCTGAGCTACCACGAATATTCTCTTTTGAGCAGAGAATATTCTCTGCTGTTATATGCTTTATTATAATCAATATCTTTAATAGTGGGGGGGGGGACAGCTAGGTATCTCAAAGGATTGATCCAGGACTAGAGATGAGAGGTCCTGGATTCAAATCTAGCCTCAGATACTTCTTAGTTGTGTGACCCTGGGCAAGTCACTTAACTCCCATTGCCTAGCCCTTATTGCTCCTCTGCTTTGGAACTAAAACACAGCATTGATTCTAAGATGGAAGGTCAGAGTTAAAAAAAAAAATGTCACTAATGGAAATTAGTGACATATTGGTAATAATAGGTTTGTGATGTTTAAAAGCTACCTAGGCCAGTGGCTGCCTCTAAGCTTCCCATTTAAACTAATTATCCTCCCAAAAGGGTGCTAAGTTCACTTTTTTTCTTACTGAGCTGGCAAATCCCTGAGTTGGCAGGGTTGCTGAATTAGCAGATCCCTCCAAATTTTGCTGCTCTAGAAAAAAGCCCTAATCACTCTGGCCTAGTTATGATTTTGTGTCTTTAAAAAATATTTTTTAAATTTGATATCTTTTTAAAACACCTACTAAGTTTTCTTTTCTTTATTTTTTCTTAAACCCTTATCTTCCATCTTAGAATTGGTACTAAATATTAGTTCCAAGACAGAAGAATGGTAAAGGCTAGGCAATTAGAGTCAAGTGACTTGCCCAGAGTCATACAGCTAGAAAGTGTCTCAGGCCAGATTTGAAACCAGGACTTTTTCTCTCCAGGCCTGATGTTCTCTCCACTAAGCCGTCTAGTTGTACCTATTACCTACATTTTCAATATATTTCTGCCTCTCCTCCCCATCCAGAGGCCCCTTTCTTATAATAAAGAATAATAAAAGGAGTAAAAAGCCAGGTTCAGTCAAACCACCACATTGACCAAGTCTGAAATTTGATGTAGTGATTCACATATACCCAATCTCCCATATCTACAAAGGGAGGTAGGAGCATACCTTCTTATATCTCTTTTTTGAGATCAAACTAAGTCATGTGCTAGACTTGAGTTGTGTTTTTTTTGGGCTTTCAGAACTCTCCATTAACATTAAAATTGTCATTATATATATATACATATATATATATGTATATATATGTTTTCCTGGTTCTTCTCAGTTCATTTTGCATCAGTTCATATAAATCTTCTCACTATTCTCTGCATTCATCACAATCATCATTTCTTATAATGCAGTAATTTATCACCCCCTAATCAATGGGTATCAATTTGGTTTGCAGCCTGTTAAATCCAGTCCCCACAAGTCAAGATATCACCCCAAGATGTCATTGTACCTCTTCAAAAAAAAAAGGAACAACAACAATGACAGTTGTTATGTAGTTACGTAGTTATAAACATTTGGTCGCATAAGTGCTTCTTACTCTTAAAAATACTCGAATTCACCATTTAGCATCCTTTTTTCCTTGGGAAGCATTCTGTATGCAAGTCACATGTGTATCTCAGCTCATCAACAGAAAAGGGGAAGTGGCAGCAGTTCCTCCATATCCTCAGATCTATGACATAAACTCTTCAGAATAAGAATGATCTTTATCCTTCCACGCTGACAAGTTTGAAATTTATTAGACATGACAAAGGACATAGATCCTGGCAGTGAATACCAACACATTACCAGCAAGAAGATGCTCTAAAGTTATCTGCCTGGAGTGAATTCAAGAAACAAAAAGTCAGCTCTGGATTCTCTCTCCAAGAAGTCAAATCAGTTTCTGATTGGGGGAGAAATGAACTGCCTTGTCTTCAGAGGGAAAGATCGGGGCAGAGGAAAGGAAGCTGAATTTGGAGTCGAGCATCAGTGTTCAGAATCATTGAATTTCAGAGAGGTAAGGGATTTCAATAGCCAGGTAGCCGATTCTCATCAGTAAGGTTCAATTCTGGCCCTGCTAATAGGGGAGATAGGTAGAGCACCAGGAAGACTCATTTTCCTGAGTTCAAATCTGGCTCCAGATACTTACTAGCTATGTGATTCTAGACAAGTATCCCTGTTTGCCTCAGTTTCCTGATCTGTAAAATGAGCCAGAGAAGGAAATAGTAAATCATTCCAGAGATATACTCTGCTAAGAAAATCCCAAATGGGGTCATGAAGAGTTAGTCGTGACTGAAATGAATGAACAACAAAATTATTGCCTTTGTGACTTTGGGCAAGTCATTTAAACTTGCTTCCTCATCTGTAAAATGATGGGGTTGGACTAGATGGCATGGCCTTGGAGATGTCTTTTGGTATTTACTAGGATCTAGAATGGAGAGGAATCTTGGGAATCAATAGTCTGGACTTCCCCCTCCTCCTCCATTTTACAGAAGAGGCAGAATAGAATAAGGAATAGCCAGGTCTGAATTCAGGGAGCTATGCCTTCAAAAACTGCCTTGGATACTTAGCAGCAACATGATCCTGGACAAGTCACTTCATATAACCTGAATCTCAATTTTCTGATCTACAAAATGACAAAGTTGAACGTCATGGCTCCTGAGGTCCCTTCCAGATCTAAATCTAAGATGCTATGGCCTCAATCAAGTCAAAGCATCCTCAAAATCCTTTCTGGGAAAAGGGAAGGTGGCATGAAGGCAAATTTGATTCCTTTTTCTTATACGATGATCAATTTTGAATGACATGGATATTGTCAACAATACAGTAATCCAAGGGGACAACTAGGATAAAGAACCAGGCCTAGAAATGGGAGATCCTGGATTCAAATCTGTCCTCAGATACTTTCTAGATGTGTGATCTTGGGCAAGTCACTTAACCACAATTGCCTAGCCCTTACCACTCTTCTGCCTTGCAGTAGGAGGTACTCAGGATCCATTCTAAGACACAATAATGGTTTTAAGGGGGAAAATACAATGATCCAAGGCAATTCCAAGGGACTCATGATGAAAACTGCTATCTACCTCTAGAGAAAAAAACCAATGGAGTCTGAATGCAGACCAAATAATACTATTTTTTACTTTATTTTTCTGTTTTTTTTTTTTGGTCTGTTTTTGTTGTTGTTGTTTTGATCTGTTTTCTTTTGCAACATGGCTAATGTGGAACTATGTTTTACATGTTAGCACGTGGATAATCTATATCAATTTTTTTTTGCCTTCTTAAGGAAGTGGGGAGGGCAGGGAGGGAGAGAGAGAATTTAGAACTTAAAGATTTTTAAACGAGTTTTCAAATTTTCTTACATGTAATTGAGAAAAAATAAAACGAGAGAAACAAATTGGATTCCTTTTTCTAAAATGTTGATTTTAAGTGTACTTCTGGCAGCCCCCCCCCCAAGGATGGGTAGAAAGGTGTTGTGTGCAGATGCAAAGCATGGAATCCCTGCAAAGGTACAGGGAAAATGCATTGGCTCAGACCCAGAAAATGTGAGACCATCCTACCTGGGCTCCATAAACTCGCTGCATGGCCTGAAGTAACTGGTTTGTGTAGTCCGTGAGGGTCCCTGCATCTTCTTCAAAGACACTCAGTAAGGAACGAGTCTGGAAGAACAGAGAAAAAAGGGATGGTTTCAGTCCTAGGCTCATAGAATCACAGTTTGAAATCCAGGAGAGCCCCAAGGGGCTACAAAGTCTAACCCCACCATTTTACAGAGAAGGAAACTGAGGTTGGGGGGGGGGGAAGCCACGTAGACAAGTAGAAAAAGCTGGAATTAGAACCCAGGTTCTCTGAATTGAAACCCTTTGCACTGTATCCTGCTGCCCAGAAAAGTTACCAGGTTTTGGAGGAGCTGTCCTGGCATTACTTTGGAAAAAACACAGGAGCATCACAGGCAGACGTGGGGCCAGGAGGGGATTTCTGCCAAGTCTTGGTTATTTTCTTGATCCTTTTATTCTTGACATGAGTGGGAATAAATTCCAAGGGCCCTTAATTTAGAGTTCTCTGTCAAATCTCCAGGATATGAAACATAGGAAGAGCGAATGAGAAATGAGCATCAGCTGTCAGGACCAGACAAGGGAAGAAAATCACATTTTCAGGGGATTAAGACCAGGAGAGGCTTGCTGGCTGACCTAACGTGATCCTGTATCTAAGTCCTAGGTTGGTCCATGCAATCAACCTGGGACAACAAGGCGAGTTCCACCTGTCAGTCCAAATAAAGAACTCATTATTGGTTCTATCTGGGTTCCCGGGGGCATAATCAGGGCCTCAGTACCTGCTGTGAGTAATCATCGTATAAGCCAGCCATCTGGCTGGGATTCTGCCTTGTCAGGCCTCTTCCAAGATTCACCAGACCTCAGAAATGGGCAGAGCCTCTGAGGCCATCCTGTCTAGCTTGGACTTGCCCAAGTCTAGACCACCCTCCGAGGGGTCATCTAGCCTTGGCCAGGACACCTCTAGAGAGGGGGAGCTTGCTCTCTTACAGGAAGTCCACTCTGTTGTCTAAATGCTAGTTTTTCCAAATATTGAGCCCGAATCTGCCTCTCGCTCTTTCCACCTATTTTATGACCTACATTCCATGGGCTTAATTTTCAAACATGACCAGAATCAATCAGATCTAACCTCTGAACAAATGAAAAGGGATATTGCATAATGGTAAACAACAATTATGACCCTGGAGAAGAAAGATATAGAATACTCCCACCCTGTTCCTTTGCAGAGGTGGGAATTCCATGGTTTTGGCAGATTTTTAAAAAATGAGGATGTGGGCAAAATTGGGACACTAACACACTGCTGGTGGAATTGTGAATTGATCCAACCATTCTGGAGTGCAATTTGGAATTATGCCCAAAGGGCATTAAAAGACTGTCTGCCCTTTGATCCAGCCATACCACTGCTGGGTTTATACCCAAAAGAGATAATAAGGAAAAAGACTTGGACAAAAATATTTATGGCTGTGCTCTTTGTGGTGGCAAAAAATTGGAAAATGAGGGGATGCCCTTTGATTGGGGAATGACCGAACAAATTGTGGTATCTGTTGATAATGGAATACTATTGTACTCAAAGAAATAAAGAACTGGAGGAATTCCATGTGAACTGAAAAGACCTCCAGGAATTGATGCAGAGCGAAAGGAGCAGAACCAGGAGAACATTGTACACAGAGACGAATACAATGTGGTACAATCAAATGTAATGGACTTCTCTACTAGCAGCAATGAAGGACAACTCTGAGGGACTTATGAGAAAGATGCTATCCACATCCAGAGAAAGAACTGTGGGAGGAGAAACACAGAAGAAAAACAATTGCTTGATCACGTGGGTCGATGGGGATATGATTGGGGATGTAGACTCTAAGTGATCACCCTAGTACAAATATTAATAATATGGAAATAGGTCTTGATCAATGACACATGTAAATCCCAGTAGAATTGCTCCTTGGCTATGGGAGGGAGGAGGGAGGAGGGAAGGGAAAGAACATGAATCATGTAACCATGGAAAAATATTCTAAGTAAAAATTAAAAAATAAAAAAAGGAAAAAATGTATTTTGCTGATTGATTTTCCTCTTTTTTTTAAAAAAAAAAAAGAACATTCTTTGTTATGTAGTATGGCTCTCTGGGAGGTGCAATGGGCCAAAAAAACATATAAACACGTATTTAGGGGAAATCTAGGTAGCTCAGTAGATAGAGAGCCAGGCCTGGAGTTAGGAGGTCTTGGGTTCAAATTTGGACTTAGACATTTCCTAGCTGTGTGGCCCTGGGCAAGTCACTTAACCCCCATTGCCTACCTTTAACTGATCTGTCTTGGTGTACTTAAAAAAATAATTCAGACACAGAAGAGGCACAAGTGATCCCCAAAATGGACAAAAGTCCTTAATGAGGAAACTGGCTAATTACTTCTCAAAATGAAGTTTTGTTATACACTTATCTTCTTTCTTGGAATCAATGCTGAGGATTGGTTCCAAGGCAGAAGAGCAATAAGGGAAAAGGCATTGGGGTTAAATAACTTGCCCAGGGCCATTCAAAGTATTTTAAAAGACTGTACTACATGCTTTGCACAGAATAGGCACTTAATGATTGACTATTGATCAGATGGAAGAATGAGATGTTGAGCTATGTAAATTTCTGTGATTATTATTCATAAATTCATTCAGAAAATCCCTGTTAAGCACCTACTGTATACATCCACTGAAGAAGCTACAAATTTACCATGAGAGAGGAAAGGAATAAGTATTTATATTGTACCTACTATGTGTTAGATGCCATGCTAAGTGCTTTACAAATATTATTTCATTTGATCCTCACAATAATCCTGTGAGGTAGGACTTGTTATCCACATTTTGTAGTTATAGAAATTGGGGCAAACAGAAGTTGTGATTTGCTTGAGGTCACATAGTTCCTGTGTGTGAACTGGATTTGAACTCAGATCTTTCCAAATCCAGGCAAAACATTCTACTTATCATGCCACCTAGCTGTCATAAGACATACAACCCTAATAATGATAATACAACAGGTATTATCCTTTCAATAGAATTTAAGCTCTTTGAGGGCAGGGAAAATTTAATTTTTGGCTTTAGCTGTCTTTGTTCAAGGCACATGATAACTGTTGGCTGAATGGGTGAGGATGGAAAGAAGAGAAAATATTTTTGTTAATTGAAAAAAATTAAATATGTTCTTTGAATGGAAAAAGACATAGTCCCTGGCCATAAGAAGCTAACAGTATAGAAGGTGGCTAAGATACCAAAAGATTTTAGACATCTTGCAATTTGCCATGCTGTTGCTCTCTCCTTGTCTGGAATAGTGCCTTCCTAACACCATACTTCTTTTCCTGTAGGATCATAGTGTCATAAATTTGGAGGTAGAAAGGATCTTACAAGTCATCAAGTCATAGCCCCTAATTTTACAGCTAGGGAAATTAAGGCAAAGAGAAATTAAGTGACTTCCTCAGTTTCACCTAGCCCATATGAGAGTATTAACATAGGGTTTGAAGCACACCTCCAAGTATTCATGCTGGCTTGGTCAATTCATTTTTAAATTTCTCTAGGTGATATAACCTACTATATCTAACTGACCCTAGGCCATGATTTGGTTTGTGCACTATGGACATTTTGCCATCTACCAGTTCTATCCCTGATCCCCAATTCTTGTTCTGGGATCAATAATCAAATCAATACTAGAGGCCCTATGACTTAACTCACCAACCTCATGCCTTCCCAGACCCAGTCTCCTTTCCCTGGCCACCACTTTATCTATCTATCTATCTATCTATCTATCTATCTATCTATCTATCTATCTATCTATCTATCTATTGTCTAATCCATCTGTCCATCTGTTTCCCTTTCTATCCAACCAGTGATTCCCAAAGTGGGCACCACTGCCCCCTGGTGGGTGCTGCAGTGATCCAGGGAGGCGGTGATGGCCACAGCTGCATTTGGGGGCAGTGAATAACTATTAGGGGGCGGTGATAGCATGTGTCAGGGGGGACTAAGTAATATTTTTTCTGGAAAGGGGGCAGTAGGCCAAAACAGTGGGAACCACTGTATCCATCCATCCATCTGTTCCTTTATTTGTCTTTGTCTCTCCCTCAAGATTAGAATGTAAACTAGAAGGTAGGAACTTATACTCGATCTCATTTCTGTTTCTCCAGTGCCTACTCTATTGCCTGGCACATAAATGCTTTATCATTCATTCATGTATACTATGTGATACTACATGGGAATATTAGAGAGATATTGGACAAAGTTCAATGTGTGCTGAGAGGGACTAATTATTCCCAACCTAGGAGATGAGAGAAAATTTCATGGAGGAGGTAGAATTTAGGATAAAGTAAAGGAAAAAAAGGCAGTGTTCCATAGTGGATAGGGAGCTAGCCCTGGCGTTGGGAAGACCCGAGTTCAAATCCTGCCTCTGATGGGACTTAGGTGACTTTAGTCAAGTCATCTCTCTGGAACTCAGGCACCTCTGAACGACTACTGTTGCCAAGAAGGCCCAGACCTGCATTGGCAAAGGGTGTTTTCTCAACAGAGGAGCCCTCTTTCCCAATGAAATCATAGGGTCAGTGTCTATTTCAGTCTAAAATATGAGGAATAATACAGAAGAAGAGAGGAAGAAAAGGCATTCCAAGTAGGGTGAAGAGTGAAACCAAAGGAGGGTGGAGGCTGAAGAGCAGAGGGCACATTTGGACATTTGAGGACTGTTGAATTTTTGTGGTGAAGAGCCCCAAGAGAAAATAATATTAGAGAAGGTTGGAATGGCATAAAACTGAAGAAAGTCTTTAATGTCAGGCAGATCTTCACTCGGGAAGTGAGAGAGCTACGGAAGATGATGGTTCAACTCTTACTATTAGCAAGTTGATTTAGAGACTCATTCTCCTCTGTGGTCTACATTTTCCTGGGAGACTTGTAAGTTGTTATGTCAAGAGTAGGGCAGAGGGGTAGCTAGGTAGCAGGGAGGAGAGCAGTGTCTATAATCAGGAGGACCTGGATTAAAATCTGGTTTCAGATTCCTAGCTTTATGACCTTGGGCAAGTCACTTAACCTCCATTGCTTAGTCCTTACCACTCTGTTCCCTTGTAACCAATACTTAGTACTGGTTCTAAAACAGAAGGTAAGGGTTAAGGGGGAAAAAAAGGAGTTAGGCAGAAGGACTGTGAGATAAAGTACCAGGTCTGGAGTCAGGAGGTCCTGGGTTCCAATCTGGCCTCAGACACTTCCTAGCTGTGTGACCCCTGTTTGCCTAGTCCTTGCTGCTCTTCTGTCTTAGAACTGATACTAAGATAGAAAGTAAGGATTTAAAAAAGAAAAAAGAGTAGGTGAAGTGGTGGGCAGCCAACCGTGATTCTAGTGATGACCCCAGGGTCATGCCAGGACATGACAACGATGACACAGAGAATATGTACTAACCCTTTTATTAGGAAGACTCCGAAATGGATAGCTCAAGTTTCCCCCTAGACCTGCGACCTAACTTCAGTCAATGAAGTGCCTCCTTCGCCTGACGTCAGGCAAGACACGGACGCTTACTGACCCGCCTGTGATCACCCCTCCCCGAAAATCAGAAAAACACTGATGAGCTTGGCTCATCCCCCCCCTCAGGATGGAGACGGACACTCTATCAGTGCATTCTGAGCCTGGATTTCAACTCACTTCAATTCAAAACAGTAATGAACCCTGAACCAAGAACTAAGCAAGATTCTAGAGACGAAAAGACAAAAACAGACAACTGAGAGCATTTGCATTCTGATGGAGGAGACACAAATGTGTATGGGCGTGCGTGTGTACAGTATATAACATTACATGTAATATGCAATATCATATATTATAATAATACGTGATATCTAACATATGATTTTCTTATATATATATATATCTATCTCAACAAACATTTATTAATCATCTACTGTGTACCAGCTACTGTGCAAGCCATTGGTGATATAAAGACCAAGATGAATTGGATCCTGCCCTCAGGGAGATTACTTTCTATTAGTAGGGAATATGTCTGGATCAGCCACAGTTTTTGAAGCATCTACTGTACACCAGGCGTTTTTCAAGGCACGGGAGATCCAAGCCACCCCTGCCCTTGGGGAGCGAACATTCTACTGGTAGGATACAATGAGTACTCCGAGAAGTCAGGTCAAAGCAATAGCAAAAGGGAGGGAACACTAAGAAGGGACAGAGATCAGGAATTTGAGATAGGAGATGGCATCACTACCAATAAGTGTTTATTAAGGACCCACCATGTGCAACTAGGTGACACAGTGGAAAGAGTGCCAGGCCTGGAGTTGGGAATTTTTTTTAAACCCTTATCTTCTTCAGTCCTAGAATCAATACTGCGTATTGGTTCCAAGGCAGAAGAGTGGTAAGGGTAGGCAATGGGAGTTCAGTGACTTGTCCAAGGTCACACGGCTAGGAAGTGTCTGAGGCCAGATTTGAACCTAGGACCTCCCGTCTCTAGGTCTGGCTTTCAATCCACTGAGCCACCCAGCTGCCCCCTCAAGAAGATTGTTTTTCCTGAGTTCAAATCCAGTCTCAGACACTTATTAACTGTGTGGTCCTGTGCAAATCACTTAACTTTGCCTCAGTTTCCTCATATGTAAAATAAACTGAAGAAGGATATGGCAAACCTCTCCAGTAACTTTGCCAAGAAAACCTCAAATGGGGTCACTAAGAGCTGGATATTACTGAACAACAAAAATGTACCAGGCACTGTTCCAGATACTAGGAGAACAAAGACAAAGTGAAACTGTCTTGCCTTCAAAGAGCTTACATTCTTTTGAAAGAGATGTTAGAAGGGGGCAATTAGGAGATTGGGGATATAGTTGGTAACCCCCCTAGAAGAGGTATAAGGGCCATGTCTCCCTCTCAGCCACCCCTCCTTACTGGGAGACAAAATGGGGTTCTCAGAGGAAAACGGGGGACTCCTGCCTGTGTGCCGGGGGTGGTGGTGGTGGTGGATGTTGAAGGGATATTATCTCCACAAGGAGAAATGAGTGTAACCCCAATAAAATGATCATGCTGGCCAGGACAAACAGAGGCCTCCCCCTATTTCTCAGCAGGAGATCTGGTTTAAAATGGTGGTCTGCTTGCCTTTCTTCCTCAACTCCCTCTCTCTGCCTCCCACCACTTGAGTACACTCTGATCTGACTAGAGGAAACTGAAAGGGTTTATTACAGGAATGGATAATCCAGGGAAATGAGGATGGGGTGCACAGGAAAGGGGGTGCAGGTAATTCCCTAAGTCCCCTTCAGTCCTTGACTGCGTAGGGTACCCACAGTTACTTCTGTGTTCCCTAAATCACAGCTTCTCTGACCCAAATCCCCAAATAGTAATCCTACAGCTAAGATCTGTTATAAAAGTAGAGGGAATATTGAAGGGCAATGCCCAAGGCAATTTGAGGGTGCCAGGGGTCAGCTCCCCACAGAAGTCCAGACACCCCTGGCCAACACTGAAGAATCTGTTATTGTAATTCAAGTGTGTCACAGAAACCAATATGGATCATGAGAGATAGTCAATTTTCACTGAAAGTCTGAGGAAATTCTCCAAAGTTCATTTTGAGGGTCACGCAGCCCCCCAAACCACCGCCCACCAGGACTGACAACCCCCAAAGCTTGAATCAATTGGCTCTCCTTCCCAGAAGTCTTTGCCTCAGCCCAACTGTCACTGGATCATCTTTCCTCTGTGTTCCATCTCTCAAGGTTCCGAAATGCCGGGCTTAGCCTTGCTTCTTACAGAGACAAGCTGCACAAATGTAAGCATGTACTAAAAAAATAAATACGATACCTTGGGTGGAGGCAGGAAGGCAATAGTTTGCCTACAAGATTTCAGGAAAAAAAACTTTCTGGGAAAATCTTCTCCCGAGTCAGCACACAGCTAGGTCCTCTGTGACTCTTCAGGGGGTATTTTTGCCCTATCTGAAACGGTATTGGTGTTGTCATAACCCTCTGGAGCCAGAATGGAAGTCAAACTTTACTCTTTCTACTCTGACATGGGCAGTGCCTTATTTTCAGGATTCTTCACCCTGATTCCAGCTTCTATTCTTACCTGAACTGAATTCTGACTGATCTCCTGTCCAGAGGAATAAAGAGGAGAGTGTGTTCAGGAAGAGAAAAATATGGGGAGTAGGGGTGAGATTGAGCACCTGACTATGGGACATGGGTCAGCCCAGACATCACAAAAATGCAGAAACCTGCAGGTACAGTTCTCTGGGGAGGAGAGAGTGGGAACCTATATAGCAGGAAATAAAAATGGCATAAAGACAAAATGGGAGGGACTAGATCTGTAATTACATAAAAATAGTCAAAAATATTTTAAAATAAATAATAATATTTAAAAATAAATAAATTTAACCCCCCCCTACCATGATAGCCTTTAAATGCAGTATTCCTAGGGAAGCATAGGAAGACTTCTGTGAACTGATGCAAACTGAAAAAAGCAGTAAACAGTATACATAATGATAGCAGCAACATGAAAAGAACAAAAATTGAAACAGAACCTGGACTTGGCCCTGCAGAAGAGATATGACATTTCCCCTTCTTTGAAAAGGTGGAGGACTGGAAAACTAGGTAGCCTAGTGGATAGAGCATTAGGCTTGCAGTCAGGAGAACCTGAGTTCAAATATGGCCTCAGACAATTCATAGCTGTGTGATCCTGGGTGAGTCACTTAACCCTGATTGCCTAGCCCTAACACTCTTCTGTCATAGAACTAATACTAAGACAGAGAGTAAGCATTTAAAAAAAGAAAGAAAGAAAAGCTGGGGGACTCTAGATTCAGAATATTGCAAACATTACTGGACTTATTTGGTATATTGTTTAGTTTCCTAAAATGCTTTTCTTCCCCTTGTTTCTTTATTACTCTTTGTTATAAAAGAGGACTCCTTGGGTAGGAGAATGAATGAAATCTATTAAGAAGGACGGTGATGTGAAATCAAAATAATATAGTATAATAATAGGATTAAAATGAATATACATTATTTCAGTGGAAGAAAAGGAGCAACTACCTTGGAATCCAGACATAGCTCACTATTACCCTCTCTAACTTTTCTAGGAAACGCCTGGGTGTTCCCTCATGAATCAGCCTCTGACCTCTTTCATTATATCAGGCAGGGCACACAATTGTATAGTTGCACAATCTTAATAGCTCTGATTCACTGAGAAAAAATGAAAATGATTGTAGTAACAGCTAGCATTTAGATAGCAAGCTTAGGTTTGCAAATGCTTATTGCATACTAATACGCAGTGTGGCATAATAGAGATTGTGATGGACTTGGTGTCAAAAAGTCTTGGGTTTGAATCCTGCCTCTGCCGTTTAACCATTGTGTGATCCCATCTGGTAAGTCATCTGCCGAGGTGGCAGCCAAGGTGGTGCAATGGAGAGAATGTCAGGTCTGGAGTTAGGAAGACCCAAGTTCAAATCTGACCTCAGATACCTACTAGCTGTGTGACTCTTGGCAAGTCACTTAACCTCTGTTTGCCTTAATCTCCTGGAGAAGGAATCAGCAAAGCACTCTGGTATCTTTGTCAAGAAAACTTCATGGGCAGCACTGGTGTGCTACGGCTCTCGGAGTCATGAAAAGTCAGCCATGACTGAGCACACGCATATGGGACAGATACTGGGGATATAAAGACAAAAGTGAAACCACAATTCCTGCCCTGAAGAAGCTTACAATTTAGCCAAGGGGTTCAAGGAAGATAATGTCCAAGTGGGGCACTGCAAACTTTAAAGCATGATGTAGCTGTCTGGTATCATGATATTTTATTTTATTTTATTTTAAATTTATTTCTTTTTAAATATTTTCCCATAGTTCCATGATTTGTGTTGTCTTCCTCCCCTCCTCCCGGAGCTGACAAGCAATTCCACTGGGTTATACAAGTGTTATCATTCATCATGATCATTTTATTAATGGTTCAAAGGGAAGTTTGGACACGGGGAGGCAAATATATCCAGTGAACTGACTTTAGGAGAAAACACAGAATGAACAAACAAAACCCCCTCTGGAATGAAAATGGTGGGAATTATTAAAAATGATGTAAATCATGTGGTTTTTCTCTTGGGGGTCAGAGACCTGGATGGAGCATTGGGGCAGAGTGGTGCCATTCCTGGCTGGGCTCTGGACTTCAAGCCCCAATTACATCAGTTGTTCCCTGGAGAAAACACACCTGATGAGGCCAGCATACTCCTACCTCAGAGGCGTGGAGATGGCCTGGGTGTAGTTGATGACACGTTAGCATCAGAGATGCTGCTGTATGAAGCTGTGATCTTTTTAAGAAGATGTAGGAGGGGCAGCTAGGTGACCCAGTGGATTGAGACCCAGAAATGAAAGCTCCTGGGTTCAAATCTGGCCTCAGCTGTGTGACCTTGACCAAATCACTTAACCCTCATTGCCTAGCCCTTAGAGTTCTTCTATCTTGGAACCAATACACAGTACTGATTCTAAGACAGAAGGTGAGGGTTTATTAAAGAAAATTAAAAAAAAAAAAGATGATGTTGCAGGGGTTCTAAATCCCTGCACCAATCTCAGAGAGTCCTTAGACTAAAGCATTTGTTCTCAAATAAAATGTAAAAGTGCTGTTATTTAGCTATTTTAATTTGAAGAGGTCTTACTTGATAATGAGAGACTGACTGCAAGAGATGGACAACACCAAGTCCCCAGAATGTGCTCAGTGAGTGCCTCTGTCTCACGCTATTAGAGATGGCAGCTCTCAAAGACAGAAGTTTCAGAGGAGGTGCTGAGCTCAATTTGTACAAGGAATTTTCTCACCTGGAGTCCCCAAGACCAGTGAAGTCACAGGTTTCCCCTACCCCCCTTTATTCTCCCTCCCAAACCCAAACTCCTTCATTGCCCACCTCCTATGAGTCTATATAACTTTAAGGTTTACAAAGCACTATCTTCATAATAATCTGATGAAATAAATAGCAAAGTGTGATTATGTCCACTTTCAAAAATTTATTTATTTGTATAATCCCTTACCTTCTGTCTTAGCATTAATGCTACATATTGGGTCCAAGGCAGAGGAGTGTTAAAGGCAAGGCAATGGAGATTAAGTGATTTGCCCAGGGACACACAGCTAGAAAGTGTGTGAGGCCAAATTTGAACCCTCTTGACATCAAACCTGGCTCTCTATCCACTGAGTTATCTAGCTGCTCCCCAATATACCCATTTTAAAAACATGAAAATCCCGAGCCTCTAAGAGATTCTTTGTCAGAGTACCACAGCTAGGAAGTGGCAGAGGCATGATTCAAATATGTCTCTTGACTTGAAATAAGAAGCCAGGCACATTTTTCACTCTCTTATAGGATCAAAAGATTTAGAGCTGGAAGGAGGTTTAGGGATCTTCTTCAATCTCCTCAGTTTTAAGAAAAGGAAACAGGTCCAAGGAGGTGGAGTAGTCAAGATCAACTTGCTCAAGGTCACAATTTGTAAGCATCAGAGAAAGATTTGAACCCAAGACCTCTGACAACAAATGAAGGACTCCTTCCACTACATTATGCCAACTATCATTGTGTGTTGAAATAAAGAAAATATGTGTATTTTATATTTAGGTTGATGAAAAGTGAGGAATTTAACAAAACCAATACCTTTGTCCTTTTTTATTTGCCAAAGACTAATTTTAAATAATAATAATTTCAGATTTATATGGTGCCTTAATGTTTTCCCATACATTGTTTCATTAGATACAACAGCCTTTGAAGTAGAAACTATTTTCATACCTGTTTTACAGACAGTGAAACTGAGGCTCAGAAGTTAGAATTACTTGCCCAAGGTTATATAGATAATACATTTCTGAGGCAAGTTTCAGATGTGCATCTTCCTGGTTCCAAGATCAACAACTCTACATATTGGGCAATAATACTTAACTTTTATCTGTATTGAATTAAATATCCTCTGACTATAGAATGCTTTTTTAAAAAAATAATTTAAATTATCTTATTTTTATATTGCTCTCTTTCTGCCCCACTCCTCAAAGTATCATCCTTTATGATAAAGAATAAGTAATGAAAAAAAGAATAAATAAGAAGGGGGAAAAAGGTCAACAAAATTAGTGGATATATGATGCTAGATATAGTATTTCATGTTTATAGTCCCCTATCATCATAAAGTGAGGGGTTAGTGTTAAAGGTTAATTTTACATAAAAATTGGTATTCCATGTAGGACTATTTAAATCCCTTTCCTTCAAAGCAATTTACTTAGAGTCAATGGGGAAAGGAGCATATGGATACTGTTGAATCAACTGTATAGACAGGACTTTTATATCCTAGATCCTGGGATGAGGTAGGAGGCAGCTCCTATTTGAAGTTTTCTTGTTTTCCCCAGCTCTTAGTTTTGGCTTTCTTGACAGTTTTTTGTTTTGTTTTGTTTTGTTTTTTTTTGGTTCTGAAATTATGATTGCAATTTCTGATTTTTTTGGTTCATCTGGTGGCAAACTAAATTTTGTTCTAGCCCCTCATTTTAAGTTCTGTCTTTGCTTTTTAGGTGTTTCTTGTAAGCAACTGCAAGTTTTGTTTTCTTGTGAATCTGTCATTTTTTCATTTTATAGGATTATTTAATCCATTCACACTTAAAGTACTTAGGTTTAGATTTATATTTTTCTCCATTTGTCTCTAATATTTTTCTAAATTAGAGATTTTGTTTATTTTTCATTTTCTTCTATAAAGACATTATTTATATATCTTTGTATATGATGTTTCCTCCAAGAAGGATATAAACTCCTTGAGAATAACAACCCTGTTTTTCTTTTTATAGCTTCACTGCCTGGCATATGGGAGGTGTTTGACAAATATCTGAATTGAAATGAATGAAAGAGGGTAGCAAAGAACACCAGAGGGGCTTCTAGGTGGCTCAGTATTTAAGAGTGCAAGGACTGGAGTCAGGAGGTCCTGGGTTCAAATTTGAACTCAGATATTTCCTAGTTGTGTGACCTTGGGCAAATCATTTAACCCCAAGTGTCTAGCCCTTACCATTCTTCTGCCTTGGAACCAATGCATAGTGTTGATTCTAAGATAGAAGGTAAGATTTTTTTAAAAAAGAAAGAAAAGAAAAAGAAAGAGCACTAGAGTTAGTTTCAAAGGGCCCTCATTCAGATCCTGTTTTTGATATTTGCTATCTATATGACCTTGGACAAGTCACTGAGTCTTAGTTTCCTCTTCTGTAAAAGAAAAGGGTTGTAGTAGATGGCTCCTGAGATGGTTTCCAGCTTTCAATTGATGGTCCTGTGACTTGACACTTCCTGGCTCTGTGACTGACCAAGTCACCTTCCATCTCTAGGTCTCGGTTTCTTCATCTGTAAAATGAGGGCATTGGACTAAATGATGTGTCTGAGGTCTATTCTAATTCTAACTCTATGATCCTATGAATGTGATGGTGAGAAGCAGAAATAAGGCACTTATATTTAGTTCTATCCTCACTTCAAGGATTCATGATTTCACTGGGGTAGGCAGTCTTTCCACCAATGCTGATCTCAAAACATCTCACACTTGAGTGTGGACAGGAAGCCTGCCTCTTCATAAGTGCTATGGCTGAAAAAAATTTACTACCTGAGAGTCAACCTTCTTTGTTGACATAAATTTCAGTTTATAACATTCAATAGTGAGTGCTGCCAAGTAGGAAGAATCATTAGGACATGTGTTCATTCAGGCCGTCCCTGGCTTCATTGTTCAAAAGATTTTAGGTTCCTAGAGTTAGTTAGCCATCTGCAACCTGGTACCTGATTGTATACACCTAACAATGTATAAAAAGAACAAAAAGGAGTTAGATAATGGCACAAAAGGTTTTTCTAGGGCCTTTTTAATTTAGCATAAAAGCAAATATATTACTGATATGACTGTACTGGAGCATGAAAAATAAATCACCTTTCTATAAGATTTTAGAGTACCAAGTTCATAACAACACTGTGTGGTTAATGCAAGTTTGATTATGCCCTTTTTATAGAGGAGGAAACTGAATGGTGACCATAGTGCCCAAGGTCATGGAACTAATAAGGTTGGGAATTGAATGGTATCTGAACTCAGCAATCTGAGCTTTAAGATACTATTTACTATACTATGCTGTTTCTGCAAGGATAGTAATCACACACAAAGTATTTATGAAGTGGATACTACACACCAAATACTGGGTTAGGAACTGTCATGGCAAAAAACCCCAAAACAAAACAAAATAGTCTCTACCCTAAGGGAGCTTACATTCTTATGTGGGAAACATCCATCCAACCTTCCTTCCATTTATCTATCTGTCCATCCATCCATCCATCCATCCACCCAATCCTCCATTCATTTATCTATCTATCTATCTATCTATCTATCTATCTATCTATCTATCTATCTATCTATCTATCTATCTATCTATCTATCTATCCAGCATTCTATTCACTAATACTTTTTATCCACCTATCAGGCAGTATGATAGGGATTGGGAACACAAAGACAAAGATGGATTGTCGGGCTAAAATGGCCACAGAGTAGAAGGATCTTCATGACTCTCCCTAGTACCAATTACAACAAAGCATCTCAAAAGAACAAAAATCAAAATCAGACAAGTGAAGGGGGCAGCTGGGTAGCTCAGTGGAGTGAGAGTCAGGCCTAGAGACAGGAGGTCCTAGGTTCAAACCCGGCCTCAGCCACTTCCCAGCTGTGTGACCCTGGGCAAGTCACTTGACCCCCATTGCCCACCCTTACCAATCTTCCACCTATGAGACTGAAGTACAAGGGTTAAAAAAAAAAAAATCAGACAAGTGAAGGGGCTCTGCCACAGAGTGCAGCCTTAAAGGTAGGCAGGGTTTGGGCATTTCCATGTGATAAGGGGGTAAAATTACACTTACCAAAGTGGGAGCTGATCACTCCTCCCCCATAACACCTACTGTGCCAGAGTCAGAGCAAGGGCTGGGGCAATCTCTAAATTCTTGGGCCCTGGCTGAGGGTACCACGGTCTTACTCCTGAGAACAGTGCAAACCCTTGGCAGCAGGACTTAGGACCAGAAGTTGAGGAACGCACAGTGCAGGAGTAGAGATAGTGCAGAGAGGGGCTGCCTACAGCAGACAGTGTGGAGATTGGAAAAATAGCCTCAGGGCAAAAACCACTCTGTAGCCTGCTATACCAAGAACTGCCTGACCTCCTTACTCAGACTTCTGGATGAGAAGGGAAGACAAAACTAACACAGCAATGGCCACCAACACTACAATCTACAAGTACTAAAGAAAAATAAGAAAAAATAGAGGAAGCCTCTGACTTCTATGGATAAAAGGAGCAGAGTACAGAGGCAACAGCAAAAAGTGACAAGCAAACACATCCAAACTTTCAAAGAAAAATGGAAATTTGTCATAAGCTCTAGAGGAACTCAAAATGAAGTTCAAGAACCAAGTAAGAAAAATAGAAGAAACTTGGGAAGAAAGGTGGGAAATAGAAATGCAAGTAATTAAAAATGAAAATAACAGTTTAAAAGTAGAATCTCCCACTTGGAAAAAGAAACATAGAAATCACATGAAGTAATAAGCAAACTAGAGACCTGCTGGAAGTCATGAAAAACAGACCAATATGAAAAACAGACCAATATGAAAAGGGAAATCAAAAGATCATAGCTGAAAACCAATCTTTAAAGACTAGAATTGGGCAAGTAGAAGTTAATGATCTCATAAAACAGCAAGAATTTATCCAAGAATCATATTACAAGAAATTATCCAAGAAAACTGCCCTGATATTCTTGAACAAGAGGACGAAATAGACATTGAAAGAGTCTGTAGATCACCCTCTACATTAATTACATCCTCAAAAGACAACCCACAGGAATATAATTGCCAAATTCAAGAGCTTCCAAGCCAAGGAGAAAATATTGCAAGAAGCCAGAAAGAGACAAATTCAGATATCAAGGAGCCACCAATCAGGATTACACAGGATCTGGCAACTTCCATGCTAAAGGACTGCAAGGTTTGGAATATGATATTCAGAAAGGCAAGAGAATTGGTTCTACAACCAAGGTCACCTACCCATCAAAAGTGACTATATACTTCCAGGGGAAAGCATAGGCATTTAACAAAATAGAAGATTTCCAAGTATTCGAAAAGACCAGAACTAAATGGAAAATTTGGCACCCAAATACAAAATTCAAGAGAAACATGAAAAGGTAAACAAGAAAGAGGGGAAAAAAATTTTTAAGGGCTTCAGTAAGGTGAAATTGTTTATATTCCTATATGGACAAATCATATTTGTAACTCTCAAAAATTATTTTCACTATTATAGTAGATAGAAGAATTATTCATAGGTAGAGATTGGGGTACTAAGTGGTTTAAGATGATATAAAAAGGGGGGGGAATAGAAGACGGCACCAAGAGAAACTTGAAGGAAGAAGAAAAAATAGGATAAATTATACCACATGAAGAGGCACATGGGAGGGGGAGAGGAAGAATACTATTATAAGAAGGAGAGGAAGAGAATGCTAATAGGTAATATTTAAACCTTACTCTCAGTGGAATCAGTTCTGAGAGGGAAGAGCAGCTAGATTCATTGGGGTAATGAATTCTATCTTACCCTTCAAGGAAGTTGAGAAGGAAAAAACCAAGGGGAGGAGTGGGGCAGGGAGTACCAAAAGGGAGGGAAAGAGATGGGGGAGGGAATTTAAAAGACCCTAAAGAAAAATAATAGGGGAATAAGAAGGGAAGAGGTGGGAAAGGAAGTACAATAAGGGTGGGTATTAGGGGGACTGATTAAAAACAAAGACAAAGATGAATGTCCTTGTCCTCAGGGAGTTTACATTCTAAAAGGTGGGGAACATTATCTATCCATCAATTAACAAACATTTATTAAACATCTACTATGCACTAGGCCCTGTGTCTTTCTGAGTCCAAGTCCACTGCTCTATGTACCTGCACCCCCTAGTTGTTTAGGAAGACTGGAGCCTCTAGCTGAACTGGACCATAGGAAGGGCTTTAAATAGAAAAGTATACATTAGATCTGAGAGGCAAGAGGGAACTAGTGAGACTTTTTTGAGCAGGGGAGTGACATAGTGATCCTCTCCCTTAGGAGATCAGAGGTCAGCAAGACCATTTAAGAGACTATTGCAATAACCCAGGTGAGAGGTAATGAGGCCAGCAGGTGGTGGCCATAAAAGGGGAGGATGGAAAGGATATGAGAAAGGCCATAAAACACATAGGGAGTGCCAGACCGAGGATTACAACTCAATCTAGGGATTTTGTCCATTCGAAAGCAGGGATCCTCACACCCATTATAAAATATTCCAAACCAGGGCCCCGTCTTCGTGAAAATAAAACCAAGTCTCAAAACAACTACAAGTATTATTATGATGATGATGATGACTATAAGGACTTAGAACAATGATAATCAAAGGGTGTATTTATGTTATTTATAGTCACAAGACACTCCCCCGGTTGCCTGCTGTCAAGTTCTGAGTTTTTGAGTTAGAGGAACTAGGTTTCAATCTTGGCTTTGCCCTTAACTAGCTCTGTAACCCTAGGTTAATTGCTTTACTCTGTGGGCCTCAGTTTTCTCATCTGTAAGTTAGGGGGTTTGGAAATGGATCAAGGATTCTAAAGCTTTTTTGTCTTAGACTCCTTAGGCAATCTGGGGAAATCTATGGATCTCCTCTTAGAATCACATTTTTAAATAGCTGAAGAAAATGCCAAATTTCACTTAGAGGTTAGTGGAAATAAATATATTATTTCTTTATTTCCCATCCATGTTCATGGACCCAGGAAATTGATCCATGGGCCTTGAGAATGTCCATGTAACTCAGGTTAAGTAAGAACCCCTGCTCTAGATGAACTTAAGGGCCCTCCCAGCTCTGACATTCCTTGTTCTAATTTTCCTCTCAGCTTTGACATTCCCTGTTCTAAGGCCCCTTCCTTAGCTCTAAACCCCAGAAGCTTATGATCTCTTTCACATGATTTCATATGATTATTGCCACTTACCCTAGAGGTAGATAGTGTAAGTATCAATCATTCCCATTTTTCAGATGAGAAAAATGACATCTAGGTCACATTAGTGGCAGAACTAACAGGAAAGCTCAGGGCTCCTGATTCCCAATCCAGTGTGAAAACACATGGTGATTACACGAAGATGGCAGGACCATTGATGGGGAGAGCTAGAAGGGTTCCCTGAGTGTCCTCACTTGACCCAAGTCCCTCGTTTTACTGAGGATGATACTGAGACTCGGGGAAGTTGTGCCTGGACCAAGGTCACATGAAGCTAACCCCACGTCTCCTAACAACAAATCCAGGACTCCTTACTCCATAGCATGAATATCCAATCCTTTAAATACTGTTGAACTACTAGTCAATAGTCACACAACCGAAAGTTTTAAAAAAAACTTGATTATCTTTGGGCATTTTTCTGGCTTATGCTGAGGCTATGTGGAGAATCCCACATAATCTCTAATTCCCATTTGCCAACTCAACTAGAAAGTCACAAATGCTGCAGACCTCAGTCTCATTACCTACATAATGGGCATAATAGAGAATAATTATTCCTGGCCCAGATTTGTCCTCTACACCTCTTATATACTTTAAGTCAAGTTGCTAAGTATTTATTAAATATCATTCTAGGCACTGCTAAGTTTTGGGAATACTGTTGTTCAGTCATTTCAGTTGCCTCTGACTTTTCATGACCCCATTTGGGTTTTTTTTGGCATAAATATTGGAGCGATTTGCCATTTTCTTCTCCAGCTCATTTTACAGATGAGGAAACTGAGGCAAATAGGGTGACATAACTTGACTAGAGTCACACAGCAAGTGTCTGAGACCAGATTTGCATTCAGGCAAATTAATCTTTCTGACTCCAGGGCCAGCACTTTAATCCACTATACCATGTAGCTGCCCTGACTATAAGGTTCTTAAGGGCAGGAACTGTTTTTTTACCTTTGAAAGAAAGAGTATCTGAGGTCAAATTTGAACTCAGGTTTCCCAGACTCCAAGCCTGAAGCTCTCTTCACTCTGCCACCTACTTGCCCATATATAATAAATTAAGGATAATCAGTAGAGGGAGGGTACCAGCATTAAGAGGAAGTGGAAAAGGAAGCATTTCCTTTTTGTTAAATTCCTCTTTTGTTTCCAGTGCACAGCTTAGTTCTCACCTCTTATATGGGAATTGTCTCGATTCCCTTATGAATGTTCTATTGAAATTCTCTTGGATTACTTCGTATATATGTATATACATACATATTTATACAAAGTATCTCTCTCTCTATATATATATGCATATATATATTTATATGCAAACATGTCATGTATCTTCCCAGTGGAGTATAAGATCCTTGAGGGCTGGAATTATTTTGTTTTGTCATTGTAATCTTAGTACTTGGCATAGAGCATGAAATTAATTTTCATTGTTCTCATGTTAGATTGATCATAGGAAATCCAGCAAAAAGTATTTTTAGCCTGTATGTATTGTGAATTTTTATATATACACACACATATAACTTTGTGTATATATAAAAGGTAGTCATTAACTTATGACCATTCCACAGATAAGTTATAAAGATGAACAAACAAGTGCTTTGAGCTCCTGGCCTATAAACATAGAGCCTATAAAAATACTAGCTGGCAGTCACATACTATTAAAGGTTCATAAAGCACTTTACATGCATTCAGTCATTTGATCTACACTACAATGCTGTGAGTTGGCACTCCATGGATTTGTATTTCCATTTTATAGATCAGAAAACAGAGAGGTTGAACCACTCGCCTCACAGCAAAGGTGAGATTTGAAGTGAGGAATCTCCTACTCTGGCTCAAGCATGCCTTTCCCTGAAGACCTCTGGATGGACACAAAGCCTCTGGTTGGTCAGTCAGACCACTGGGAGTGAATTTACCAAAATAAGTGGCATGAAACAGGCTAAAAATGTGTGATCTAGTAGGAAAAATGCTGAACCTCAAATCAGAAGACTTCAACTTTTCTCTTTAAACACATAGCAGGCCCTTAATAAATATTTTTGAATTATTTTTGAATCGCTCACTAGCTGAGACAAATTATTTCACTCATTGTGAATCTCAGTTATCTCATCCATTAAGTGGGAGCAAAACTTATTTTATCCACTACCCAGAAATATTGTGGGAAGAGCATTTTATAAACTGGGAGGATTTCTGAACTATCTGTTTCTATTTAATTAATTAATTGATATTTATTTTACAATCTTATTCTTATCATCTTGTTCAATGGAATTCAGATAGAAAGGGTCTGAGGTCAAGACACTTTCCTGCTCTTGGTCTTTATATCTAATGTTTCTCTGGATTATTGCACAGATGGATAAAAGAATAGCTTCTGGTTGTTGATTAAGTATCATTGCAGAAGTATATCTTCTGTAGGCTCACTACAAGTCTCAGTTAGTGAATGAGTAGAGGATGATGGGAGATCAGATTCACCTCCTGCTCCCACATGATTGGTTGTTGTTATACTGATTAAACATTATTCCAATCTGTGTACTCTACAGTCTAGGCAAATGCACTTTCTTTTAGTTTCTTGAATGCAGCATTCCACCTCCCATCTCTTTTGGGTTCTTTGGGCTCAATGCCTGTAATCCATGGTTGGAATGTGCCCCTTCCTCATCTCTACCTCTTGAAATTCTTCACTTCCTTCAAAATTCAGCCCAAGCACTCTCTCTTAGAGGATGTAATCTTAGTACTTTTCTAAGTACTAAGTACTAAGTAACACAATTTCTAATAGGGCCCACTGCTAATACCTCTTCCCTCAAATTATCTTTTATTTTAATTTTAATTTAATTTTTTAAAACTCTTACCTTCTGTCTTGGAATCAATACACAGACAGAGGAGTGGTAAGGGCTAGGCAACGAGGGCTCATTGGCTTGCCCAAAGTCACACAGCTAAGGAGTATCTTATTTTTGAACCCAGGACCTCCCAGCTCTGGGCATGACTCTCAATCTACTGAGCCACCTAGCTGCCCCCTTATCTTGTATTTTTAAAAAATATATATCTTACATGTTTGCATGCTGCTTCCTTCTACAAAGAGTGAGCTTCTGGTATGCAAGCAACACAATTTTTTTTAGAGTTAGAACAGTGAATGAAGGAATAAATGAGGGAATGAACAAACAAAGTACTTATTACATGCTTGCTATGTGCCAAATGCTGGAGATACAAACAGAAGAGATAGGCTTAGCTCAGTGTGGGGCATGTGGTAGGCTCTCTAGCACACAGTAAGCATTTAATAAGTATTAACTGATATATGTATAATATATATGTATATAATATATAATTATTTATATTTAGTATATAGTATATGATTTTATTTATACACACATATACATTAAACCCTTACCTTCTGTCTTGGAGACAGCATTGAGTATTAGTTCCAAGGCAGAAGAGAGGTAAAGGCTGGGTCCGTGTTGGCAAAGGTGAGGTACACATGCCCCATGTGCCAGAGGGAGCGGCTCCCTTCCCCCTCTCTGCTATGCCTAAGGACATTTTTCACATGCCCTGCTCCTTTGTTCAGCTGCCCAATTTGAGCATGTCCTCCCTCTGCTCTCTGCAGTAATGCAGGAGGCTCACAGGTAGCTTGAAGGGGCAGTTTGGGCATGTGATCTCTAAAAGGTTTGTCAACCCTGGGCTAGGTAATTGGGGTTAAGTGACTTGCCTAGGGTCAAGCAACTAGGAAGTATCTGAGATTTGAACCCAGGAGCTCTTGTCTCCAGGCATGGCTCTCTCTCCATGAGCATCACTGATTTTATTAAAGGAGTGTAGTTAGGTCACTGAGTGTGAATTTGTTAAAAGCAGTCTATGACCAACAAAAAGCACAGAAATCCTGAGATCTTTTGAAAGCTAACACAGCAGTATAACACAGGATAACAACAGCAACCAATATTTTATATGATGCTTTAAAGTTTACAAAGCACTCACCATAACAAGTTGATACAATGGCTATTACTAGTTCCATTTTGCAGATGAAGAAATCAATCAACCATCCAACAAGCATGTTGGCCCAACAATAGGCCAAGCATTGCACTAATCCCTGGATGTCCAAAAAACAAAAAGCAAAAGTAGCCTGTGCTCTCCAGGAGCTTAAAGTTGAATGAAGAAGACAGCAAGTAAAACAATTAGACACAAGGTACGGGGGAATAGATGAAAGGAAACAAAATCAGAGAGGCAAAGTAACTTGTCTGAGGTCACTCAGCTAGTGAGGGTCAGAGGGGCTCACCGGTGCCTGGGCCATAAGAGATGCTTAATAACTGCTGACTGATTGAGAGGCATTAATTTGTAACAATTGACCGAGAAGTATTTATTCAGATATTAGGCAATGAACTAGGCACTAGCGATACGAATATGGAGAATGGCACCATCCCTACATTCTACCGGGGGAGACAATATGTGCACACGTGAGTACATACGGAAATGATACAACATAAATACAAGCCAGTGGCCAGGGGCAGAGAGAGAAACCAGGTTGGGAGGGGAATCAGAAAAGGCTTCAAGTGAGTTCTGACGTGAATCTGGACACAAAGCAGTGTAGTTTGTGAAGCGAAGAGTTAATACCACTGGGCTGTAGGCAGAGAGGCAGGTGAGGGTGACCAAGGTGATCTTGGGAGGCAGAATATACCCTGGAGCTATAAGGGGGGGGAAAAGAACCAGGCCAATCTTGTACCAGTGTTTAAAGAGTTAATGGCATTCTGAAGTGCTGAGCACAAGGGAGGCCCATCAGGACTAATGGGATGGTGCTGGGAAACTTTCAGATGGACTAGAAGTAAAAATGACTCTGGGGAGAGATCTGTTCAGTTATGAACCACTATTAGCCTGCTGCTAATTTATTGGCTCCACAAAGTATCTCGATTCTGGGGAGCCCAGAGATTTTTACAAATGTCTCATTCGTGCTGATAAAATCCCACTGTGTGAGGTAGAGGGCAGGCATTACTGTCCTCATGTTATAGATGGGGAGACCATGGGATAGAGGGGCTAACTGTCACATCAGGAGGGAGGCTGGAAAAAGAATCCAAGTTTTATCTCCCTCCCTCCACCAGTGCAGGCCACATTGGCTTGGGATGGGAAAAGGCATAGGAGCCCAGATCTAGAGCTGGAAGGAACCTCAGAGGCTTTCTAGACCAACCCTCTCTTTTTACAGATGGGGAAACTGAGGCCCATGAGGGAACTGAGCCCCAGGGAGAAGTGACTTAGGCTCAAAGATCTAGGGCTGGAAGAGGATCTTAAAGACCATAGATTCCAATTCCCTTATTTTTGAGATGAGCAGAAAAAGAGGCACAGGAAGATTAATCAACCAGACTAAAGTCACACATATTGTAAATCTTGGAGGTAGGATTTGAATTCAGGTCTTTGGACTTCAAATCTAGGGGTGCTTTGACTGCACCATAGGAGTCCAGTTTCATTACTCAGAACAAACAGGTTATTTATTTGAAGGAAATACCCAGAAACTGACTGGACACATTATGGGTCCTAGTAAGGCAGTTTATTATTAACAGAAAGAGAACTGAAATTGGAGTATGACGACCTGAGTTCAAGTTCTCTCTTGGCTACCTTTGTGACTCTAGACAAGTCAATTCCTTACTCTCTGGGCTTCATTTTCTTCTAAAAATTGAGGATGTCAGAGTAGATGAACTCAGACCCATCCAGCTTTGAATTTCCAATCCTGATCCTGCCCACCCTCTCTCTAAGATTTGCTTTGGCAAAAAAAATTCTTCCTGTAATTAGGATGCAAGGGCTGTCCTCTGTCAGCACCAGGACCATTCACCCCAAGGCAAGGTCAAGGCTGACACCTAGTATTGCTCCCTCCTCTGCTCAAAGTGAACCACTCCATAGTTTTTGTTGGGCTGAGAAAACAAACTCTGAGAAAGGCCATTCTATTGGGGATTGGATGAGTGGGGTGTAGTGGGGTGGGCAAAGAGAATTTGGAATTAGAGGTCCTGAGTTCGAATTCTCACCTTACTACCCACACAAGTCACTTTACCTAGAGGGGCCTCAGTTTTCCCCATCTGTAAAATAAATGAGTTGGACTAGATCATCTCCAAAGTTCCTTTTCAGCTCAAGAACCTAGGTGTGTCTGGCCCCTACCTTGTTTTGTCTGCTCAGCCCCCAAAAGAAAGATGAAAGAAGTCAGAGAGGAAGAGGGTAATGAAAAGGAGGGAAAGGGAGGAAAGGAAGAGGGAGGGGGCAATGAGAGAGATGAAGAGGGACAGTAAGAGAGGTGGGGGGTGAGGAGAAAGGCAGGGATGGGCAATAAGAAGGATGCAGAGGGCAAAGAGAAGGAGGAAGGAGGCAGTGAAAAAGAGGGAGGGCAGTGAAGAGGAGGAAAGGAGAAGCAGTGAGTGAGAGGGAGGGAAGGAAGGAGGGATGGGCAGTAGGAAGAGAGGGGGCCAATGAGGAGGGAGGGGGAAGTGAGAAAAGAGGGAGGGGGCAATGACAAGGAGGGAATGGGAGAAAGGAGAGAGAGGCCAGTATGAAGTAAGGGGAAAGCAGTGAGAAGGAGGGAAGGAGGGCAGTAAGAAAAGCAGAGGGGGCAACAGGAGGGAGGGAGGAAGCAGTGAAGAGGGAGG
>NC_058134.1:224772594-224804424 GCF_016433145.1 Gracilinanus agilis | reverse complement strand
CCTTCCTTCCTTCCTTCCTTCCTTCCTTCCTTCCTTCCTTCCTTCCTTCCTTCCTTCCTTCCTTCCTTCCTTCCTTCCTTCCTTCCCTATCTGCTCCTCTTCATCTCTATCTGCTTCATAGCATCTGCTATCATCACTAGCTTCTTTCAAAATACAACCTAGATGCCACCTCCCATAGCAAGCCTATCCTGATGCTGTCTTGTTGATAGTGTTGTCTGTGCATGGAAATTGTCTTGTATTCTGTGTGTGTGTGTGTGTGTGTGTGTGTGTTCATATGCATACTCCTCTTCAGTAGATTATAAGCTGTGGCCTCTCTTGGTTTTCTCTTTATATCTCCAGAGCCTGGAACATGGCAGATGCTTAATAAATGCTTGTTGTATTGAGAGATTAGGGGGGAAAACCACAGAATTTTCATGGTCTCTCCCAGTAAGTAACAGGATCAACTCATCAATGTTTCAGGCCTTTCTCTGTCTCTGCTTCCACTGCCTATTTGGTGTTCTCTTTCTCTGCTCAGTTCTCAGGTGGCCTCTAGAGACTGCCAGAATTCTGCCAGAAATATTTTTTTTACATTTCCCAAATATTTACGAAACTTTGTGGAAAGCAGTCAGGCAGGCATCGCCCTAAGATTCTGACCAGTGGCCATCTTTCAAAAACAGAATCAAACTGATTTTCTTTAGCCTCAGAGAAGATGTTTGGGTTCACATTGCTTCTTTAAATCTCTTCCAATCGCTTAATCTCTCTCTTCCCAATTAGAGCTCTGTTTCCTTGTGAGACACATCAGATCAGGTAATCAAAACTGCTTGTACCTAACTTGGCTTCCAGTCAGTGGCAGACATCAGTTCAGCCAAGGAAGAGACCAAAAGATTTCTGCCTTAGCTTGTACTCCACCATTCAGCAGATCTGTTTCTCAGGCTTGTTCCTCTTCCTCATTCTCCCTTCTTTTCTTCTATATGCCACTGTACTCCTACCCTACTGGACTATTAGAGGGTTGCTTTGAGTTGGGGAAGGATATGCATAGCCAGGGATTCCAGTTTCAATGATCAGCCCCTCACCCATCACTTCTCCCCTTAACCCACCCAATAGTTTTCCACTGAGGTAAAGTTTTCCATATTTAATCTTGGTCCTTAAAAGAAACAATGTCTAAGGTCTGAGCAAAGTCATTTCAAGAACTATAGATTTTAGGAGGAGATTTAGGGAGTCAGGAAGACCTGAGTTCAGATCTGGCCTTAGACACTTCCTAGCTGTGCAATTCTGGGCAAGTCACTTAACCCCCATTGCCTAGCCCTTAACCACTCTTCTGTCTTAGAACCAATATACAGTATCAAGTCCAAGATGGAAGGTAAGAGTTAAAAAGAAAATATATATATATGAATATATATACACATATATACATATATATCTTATTTTTTCTCAATTACATGTAAAAGCAATTTTCGACATTTGTTCCTTTAAAAAAAGTTTTGAGTACTGAATTATCTTCCCTCCCTCTCCCCCACCCCCACCACATTAAATCTGATACGGATTTTACATGTGCAATCAGCTCACACAGTATCTTGCACATAATTAATGGGTACTTATTCAAATAATCAGTAATCATAGGATCACACATTTAAAGCTGGAAGGAACCTCTGGAACAGCCAGAAAGTCAGCTTAACTGGAGCATAGAGTTCTTTGAAGAATTGGATTGAGCTTATCTGTTGTTGGTGGTGATGGTGGTGGGTGGTTTATTTTTTCAAAGAGCAGCAGAGGTGGGATAAGGCATTAGTATGCCATAGATATAATTTGAAGATTGAGCTCTGAGCCCCCACTCTTCTAGGTGAAATCTACGTCTTCTGTATATTATCTGTCCAGAAGATCAATAACTAGGTTCCCTGGAGAATGGGATCTAGAGCCACTAAAATTATGTGCATTTCATAAAAAGTTACACTGACAAGCAAAGCCATGAGAATAGAAGACTCAAAACTTCAAGAGACCTACTGATGAATGGAGAAAAGTGTGATGAGTCTAAGTGGGCTACAACCTATCCCACATATGGTCCTAACACTGGTACCCAGAGATGAGGATATTGGCAGGAGGTCCTGGTATACAGATGACCAGGATGACAATGGACAAGCCATAAGCCTGGTACTTTTTGAAATCTTTTCACTAAATAATATTCAAGGTTATACAATAACATTTCAGAGATAAAATGAATAAATGAAACATTGATTGATAATCATTGAGTTAAATTCATTTCAGTTCAATTCAATTCAATTGTCACCAGTATTTATTAAGAGCCTTCTATGGTGCTGCCAGGTAGCACAGTGGATAGAGCACCAGGTCTCGAATTGGTAGGACCTGGGTACATGTTTGGCCTTAGCTGTGTGACCCTGGGCAAGTCATTTAACCCCAACTGCTCAGCTTTTGCTGCTCCTTTGTCTTAGAACTGATACTCAGATAGAAGGAAAGGGTTTTTAAAAATGGAGATCCTTCTTTGTGCCAGAAATCACAAAGGGAAAGGGGAGGGGGGCAGAGAATTTACAAAGAAAAAAATGAAAAATAACCCCTGACCACAGGAACCTTCCATTCTGCAAGGGGGTGGGGCACAGCACATACACAGGGAAATGCATTTAAAATGTACAAAGTCAATATAAAATAATTGGAGTAGAGATGGGGAAGCATTCACATATGGGAGAAACTTCTTGCTTTTAGGGTTTTCCTCCCAGTCAGCATCGGTTCTATTTCCTTTTTCTTGTCTTCCTGCCTTTAGCTTTTTCTCCTCTACTGGGGGAAAAAAAAAGCTCAGCTTTGTCATTTTTTCAGTGTAGGGAAATCTCCTTCAGCCAATGCAATTTAGTCGTAGAAAGAACGAGAGAGTGATATTTGCCCAGTATGTTTCAAAGGTAGGTTTTGAACTCAGGTCTTCTGACTTTGGCTCTCTAACCACTATACAGCATGGCCTCACACTTTCCATTTATTTTAAAAAATACCTAATTTTATTGGTATCTTTTGCTTTAATATGATTGACACTCCTGTATCCATTTCTCTTCAGATATACTCCCCTTCCACTCATTACTGGATTTTATTCTATTAGGATTTCTTATTTGGAGGGAAGGAAGATTGTGTTAAGGAGGAAATTTTCTCCTTCACTTTCCCATGTCCCTCCTCTCCACTCCCAGGCTGATTGTATTGTTTTCACATGTTCCCACGTCTGGCCCTTTGACCTCATTGCCACTAGACTTCAAGTCTCTGCTTATATGAGACCATTAGGACCTTGGAAAGCCTTTCATTGTATTCCTGAACATTTTTCATAGTCCTAAGATTTAGATCTGGAAGGAGTCTTAGGGGTCATCTAGTCCAATCATCCACTATTTAGATGAGGAAACAGAGACACTTAAACAGCTCTAATAATAGCTGGGGGAAGGTCAGCAAGTTGTCATCTCCCTGAGTCTCAGTTTATTTCTCTGGAAAATGGGGATCAAACTGCATAAACTGCTTCTCTCCCAGGGTCTCAGTGAAGAAAACATTTTCATAAATCGGTAAGCATTGTGGAAATGAACAGTTAGTGGTTTCAATAGCAGAAGCTCGGTTTAAAGCCAGCTCCCAACCCAATGCTCCTTCTACCACATCAAACTGACTCCTACGACCCACTGCCCAATTTTTCAACTTGCTGGTCAATTTTTTTCTTTATGATATCATTTAGGAGGCCTTTTTATAGATTTTAGCACTGCAAATAAAGTTTGCTTCCGGAGGCTTCTCCAGTTCAAATCAATTCAAATCAATCAACAATTATTACGCACCTGAGAAGCAGTTTGATTGGGGTGGGAAACCACTCAGAAACCTGGAAGACGTGAGCTCCAGGCCCGCCTCTGACATATCCTGTCTGTGTGATCCTGAACAAGTCCTTTAACCTCTCAGTGTCCCAGACAGCTCGAAAGCAAGTGACATGCTGACGCTAATTGGCTTGGGTGGAGTGGATTTCTTTGCTGAGAATTCTCTTTGTGATTTGAGTAAATCCACATTGTTGGCAAGGGAAAGAGCTGGGATTTGAAAGCAGGTCTTCTGCCTCCAAATTGAATATCCAATTGGAAGAAGCATTTGTTTGATGAATGTTTATAGCATATCCTATGGAGCATGACTCCTCATGAACCATGTTAGAGCCTTTCAGGAAACTTCTAGGACCTCCAGGGGACATATTTGTTTCATGGGGGTACAGCCCCTGGTGCATTCACAACAGCCTTCTTTCTTCATGTCACCACGCCAGTGTCTGTCCAATTCAATAACAAACATTTATCAAGTCTAATCTCTCTCTGTCTCTCTGTCTGTCTGTCTTTTTTTCTCTTTCTCTGTCTCTGTCTGTCTGTCTGACTCACTTTCTCTCTTTCTGTGTCTATGTAATATGTATTATATTATATATACTATAATATATGTAATATATATTATATATAAGTATACTACTATATGCAAGATATTTTATTACATGCTGACAATACAGTGATAAAATATTAGTCTTTGCCCTCACGGAGCCTATAATTTACTGAGAAGGACAATCAATCAGTTAATAAACACTTGTTAAGATTCTGCTTTGCTCCAGGCATTGAGCCAGGAGCTACGTTCTGTTAGGAGAGACAACACAGATTCTACATAGGCAGACACAAAGAGTATATACCAAGGAGAATAAGGTCCTAGAACCTGGAGGGAAGGAAGGGTGGGGATTAGGAAATGCTTCACATATGATACCATAGCCCTTTGCCTCAGTTTCCCCATAGGGAAAGTGATGGGGCTTGAGGAGATGACCTCTGAGGTCCCTTTCAACTTTCATGCTGCTTCCCTTAGCAACCAAAGTTAGTGGTGAGGGCAAGATTAGAACTCAAGTTTTTAATTTGTACAGACAGTGCCATAAAGTATCTTATAGCCCATCTAGTGCAGTGTCCTCATTTTATTGTTTTTTTTTTTTTAATCCTTAACTTCTGTGTATTGGCTCCTTGGTGGAAGATTGGTAAGGGTGGGCAATGGGGGTCAAGTGACTTGCCCAGGGTCACACAGCTGGGAAGTGTCTGAGGCCGGATTTGAACCTAGGACCTCCCGTCTCTAGGTCTGACTCTCAATCCACTGAGCTACCCAGCTGCCCCCTAGTGCCCTCATTTTAGAGATGTGGAAACTGAGGCTGAGGAAGGTAAAGAGACTTTCCCAGGACCAGAGGATAAGGATAAGAATAGCATTTGAACTCTGGTCTTCTGACTTCAGAACTAGTGCCTATTCCTTCACACATCAAAAAGAGGGGGTAGCTTATGAAACTCTATGGAATCAGACTATGAAAAGCTGAGTTTGGGGAATGGCCAATAGTCCATTGGGGTTGGGATGCAGAGAATGCTCAGGGAAGTTTTGTGAAACAAAGTAGGAAAGTTATCTTAGAACCAGATTTATGGAAGACACCTACTATATAAACTGGTTTACATATTCAAGAGTCTTGCAACAAAATAAAAATAAAATGGATGAACACTAGAATAGAGCTTGAAGTGCTGTTCATAATTCTAGGGAATGTGCTACAGTGGTGTTATCATTGTTGTTATTATTATTAGTTTGGCATCAGGGTGAGGGATTATATGATGGAAAGAGAAAGTGGGATGGCTACATGGCAAAGTCACAAGATGACAGATGAACAACCAGAGTCAGTCATTTGACAAACATTTACTAAGCACCTACTATGTGCCAGGCGCTGTAGTAAGCACTGAGGATGCAAATAAAAGAAAAAAGAAAGCAGAGTGCTCTACTAGGTGGCAGGTACTGGATTCAGGAAGGCATAAGTTCAAATCCTATCTCAGACATGTATTAGCTAGATGTTCCTAGATAAATCACTTAACCTCTGCCAGCTTCAGTTTCCTTTTCTCTAAAATGGGGATAACAGTAGAACATACTTCCCTGGGTTGTTATGAAGACCAAATGAGATAATATTTGTCCAGCATTTTGTAAGTCTTAAAGTATAATATAAATTCTATTTGTATTTTTTGTTATTATTATTAAAATTGTTGTAAGTAGAGTTGGTCATAGTAGTAGTAGTAGTAGTAGTAGTAGTAGTAGTAGTAGTAGTAGTAGTAGTAGTAGTAGTAGTAGTGGTGGTGGTGGTGGTGGTGGTGGTGGTGGTGGTGGTGGTGGTGGTGGTGGTGGTGTTAGTTGTTGTTGAGTTGTTTTCAGTGGTTTTTGACTCTTCATGACCCCATTTGGGGTTTTCTTGGCAGAAATACTGGAGTGGTTTGCCATTTCCTTCTCCAGCTCATTTTACAGATGAGGAAACTGAGGCAAAGGGTGTGAAGTGATTTGTTTGAATCTTTGTTACCCTATTTGGGGGTTTCTTAGCAGAGACCAGTTTGCCATTTCCTTCTCCAGCCCATTTTACAGATGGGGAAACTGAAGCAAACTTTGTGAAATTACTTGCCCAGGTTTATACAGCTAGAAGATAGATCCAGCTTAATTTTTTTTTTAATTTTTTAAATTAAAAAAATTTTATTTTGAATATTTTCCTCTAGTTACATGTTTCATGTTCTTTCCCTCTCCCCCAAACCCCACTAACTCCACTTAGCTGACACACAATTCCACTGGGTTTTACATAGATCCAGCTTTCAAGCTGGATCTGAACTCAGGTTTTCCTGACTCCAAGAAGAGCACCATTCATTATGTTACCTCGCTGCCCAGAGTCGTATAGTAGTACCCTCTCAATGTCAAGGGAAAACAAGAAAGTCTTCCAACACATGGTCAACTCGTGGGAGAATAGGAACAGATTAGGCAAAAATGGATGGACTGTGATCTGTTTCCTCTGGAAGGAATCCCCAACCATGAGAATGCAGATCTGTTACTTGAGAAGATGAGGGACGGCTTGGCTCTATCTCATTCAGATCCCTCTGACCTTCAGAGCCTAAGGCCATGAGCAAAGCCAGGGTTAACAGGCCTCCTACAGCAGAGCAGATGTCCAGTGCCTTAACAGTCCGCAGTGAGTCAGGAGGAGACAACAGAGATTCTGCCCATCTCCATGGGGCCCATTTATCTCCAGAAGCCTGAAAGAAAGACCTCACATTGTTTTTTGTTCATTTTTTTGGTTTCTTAGTGGTGACAAGCATTGATGGTGACAAATCCTGCTGGGACAATGGAGCTTTCATTGAAAAATGGTGTCAAGAATGGTAAGAAACCGTCTGCATTGTTTCCAACCCTGCTTAGGATCTGAACATAAATTGTTGCTTTATGCTTGGATTGTTTTCAGACTACAAAATGGGCATATCCTTTCTTTCCCTTTCCTGTTACATCTAGTCCCTACATTGTGAATGGATTTTGATTTTTTTAATAAGCTTTTCTTCATTCCCTCCCATGTGGTTTTATTACTGTGGTAGGAGAATCCTCAGTGAATTTATATAACAGACAAATTTAAAGGATTCATAGGAAAGAAAAGGGATAAATAACTGTTAATATAGATGTTGATAGGAACATAACTTTAGAGTTGAGCGGGACCTTGGACATGATCTCATCTGAACCATGTTTAAATTTTTTTTAATTCTAGGATTTATGATCATTTTTTTCATGCAACTGTTTTTCTTCAGTTTGTGAGACATTACCTAAAATCTTCCTTCATTTGCTTCTTGCATTACTTTGCAAATGAGCTTTTATTTTAGGATTTAGAGCTAAAAGGGACCTTAATAGGCACTATCTAGTTGGACTTTCATTTCACAGACCCACTAAAGATGTTGTGACTTGCTTAGGATCACTCAAGTCCCTCTGATCACAAATTCAGTGCTCTTCCCAACTATCCCCCTACAAGCTGATATGACTTGGTAGGACCTCTCAATATCCTTAATTATATGTTAGCATTTTATTGTGTTCAGTTGTTTCATTTGTGTCTGACTCTTCATGGCCCCATTTGGGGTTTTCTTGGCAAAGATACTGTAGTAGTTTGCCATTTTCTTTTCTGACTCATTTTACAGATGAGGAAACTGAGTCAGACAGGGTCAAGTGACTTACCCAACGTCATACAGCTAGTAAGTGTCTGGATCTTGATTTGAACTCAGGAAGAAAAGTCTTCCTGATTCCAGGCCTGATGCTCTTTCCAGTGGGCCACGGAACTGCCCCATTATTTTGCTACCTTCTTGCTAATTTGGAACAGGATAAGGAGAAGCAGATGGTAACATTTTGCTTCCTTCCTTTTATCTTCTACTAGGAAGATATATCTTGGTACTTCCATCCACTCCATTGTAGAGATCAGGGTTCATGATTGTGGCTTCTTGCATTGTACATTTATCCCTGTGTGTTTGCTGTATCCTCTATCAAACACCTTGAGGGCAGGGCTAAGTTCAGAGAACCCTGGACCTAGTTGGTGCTTTGTCAGATCTTTCCAATGGAATAGAACTGAATTGAGATTTCAGCTCCTGAGTTCAAGTCTGGCCTCGGAATTCACTACCTGTCTGTGCTCCTGGGCAAATCATTTGACCTTCTGTTTACCTTAGTTCCTCAACTGTAAAATGGGGATGACAACAACATCTACATTCAAGGGTTGGTGTGAGGATCAAATGAGATAATATTTATAAAATATTAGCACATTATCTGTCACATTGTAGATATTATATATGGTAAATGCTTATTTCCTTTTCCTTTCTTTCTTCCCTTCCCTTCCCTTACCCAAGTACTTAAATAAATAGCAATGAACCAATATTTATCTAACACCCACCTTGTGTAAATCATGGGGATATTTAAAAAGGACACATTAAGAAAAGTAAATGTATTCCTTCAGAATTCAGGGGAAGGGTGAGCACAATTTCCCTTTTGTCTTTTTATTTCCAACAGCACAATTCCTGGCACTTGGGGGGCTCTTAGTACATCTTATTGAATTGAATGGAAGAGTTAATGTTATATTTTCCAAAAACAATCCTTACTTTCTAGAACTAGTTTCCTGGGAGAGATTTTGAAATCTCCCTCTGAGTATTTATAATGCGAGTTCTTTGAGAGGAGGGATTTTTTCCCCTTCTTTGTATTTACATTTCCTTTTTCCAGCATGGTGCCTCATCCATATAGAAACAGGACTTAATAAATATTTGTTTATCATTGAATGACTGATTAGGAAAAGGGCAGACAAGAATTTTAAAAAGTAGAGGGTTAACTGAGATAACTTTGGGTTCTTGCCTTGTCCTGTGATGCCACAATTTAATAGCAATGGATCCTGAAAAACAAAACTCCAAATCCCTGTTCTAGAGTTGGTAGGCCCTAATCCAAATGAAGCAATGGAGAGAGGAATGCATTCAGAATCCAGAGGGTCTGGGCCTGAATCTTGGCTATATGTGTGACTTTGGACAAGTCACTGGATCTCTTTGTTCCTGTAGTGAGGAAATTAGGATATTGTTTAAAATAAGATATTTGATAAAGAGAACTCTGAGGGTACAAGCAAGGTAGAGAGCAGTGTGTGAGACAAGAACTTGGAAGGAAGACCACAGAAAAGGTTCTGTCAGTTGGTGCCCCTCTCACTGGGGCACTCACTGAGTGGGCTTGCTCTCTCTGGCTGCTTTTGGAGACAGACATTTGAGACTTTACTCTTGGCTGGTGAAAGGGAAGAGAGACCTCTGAATCCCATCTGAAGAGTGTTTCTGCTTTCCTGATCAAGTGAAGTCATGTCTAAGAAGAAGCTGGTAGATCTGTTTTGCTGGATAACAGTTTTGGAGGAGAAAGATTGAAACTGTTTGTCAACTCTGGGTCAAAACAGGGCTACCAGATTGTTAGTTAGCAGTTGCCATCTTCGCTGACTGAATTTATATGTTCTTGGAGAATCTCTTTAACAAATTAAGTTAATTAAATAAGGATTTTAGGTAGATTTAAAGTCAGATAGCTTTTTGGGTTTTAGTAAGTGTCAGTGTAGTTTTAGTATAGCCGGAAGAACTGAAGGCTCCACTGTAAGGTGGACTTAGCAGGTGGGTGGAGACAGTTCCCCTGTTAGTGTTGATTTCCTTATTATTAATCCTTATTTTCATCTTATTAAATATAAATAAATAGTTTTTTATATATAGTGTATCTCCAAGAACTTTCCAAATTGACCTAAGGAAGGGAAGCCCTCCCTGACTTTCCTTCAGAGAGGAGAGTTAAAAGATACTTTGTGCACACCACAAACTATCTTATCACATCATCCTCCTCACAACTCCAATTTATCAACATTATTTCTTCAGGTCTCATCTGTAAAATAAGGAAGTGGATCACAACAAAGGTTCTTCATTTTTTTCGTATGTCATGGATGCCTTTGGCAGTCTGTGGACACCTTCTCTGAATCCAATTTGTTGCCGACATTCGTAAGCTAAAGGAATGTTGAATTTCAGTTAGAGTTCTGCCCTCTTCAAATTGAATTTTTTCTAATTTTTGTCATGCTCTCCCCTGCCCCCCAGCCCTCCTATGGAAACTCCTTGAGACCAAGGACTCTTTTCTTTGTATCTTCTAATACCTAGTGCAGTGCCTGGCATGTAATACGCGCCCTGCAAATGTTTGAAGGATACATGAATGAATAAATGAATGAACCACAGTTCTCAGACCTCTCTCAGGCTTTACAGCAGCTGCTGTGACTCACTCCTTTGGCTCTGTCCCCAGGGGTGGTGACCCAGATTCTCTGTTCCCATTGCCCCCACATAAAAACTCAGGAAAAAAACTCTGACATTATCATTTTATCCCTGTTATATGTCAGTTGAGGTCATTTAGAAAATCAGACTTGTATGCAATTCCTTAATTATGATTTTAGAAATGAAGAAAACCCTCAAGAAATACCCACAGTGGGCATCTGCTTCCAGCTTGTGACCCTTCCCCCGGCAAGGCAGACCATGATGCCCTTTTGGTAGAAAAGACAAAACTATAAGCATTTAACACATTGTGGTGGAGTGGAAAGTACACGACACTAGAAGACAAGAAGACCTGCTTTTAAAACCTGCCTCTGACTCAACCTGTCTGGGACTGAGTTCTCTCATCTGTGAAACAATGGGCTGGACTCAATGACTTCTCTTCCTTCCAGCTGTAAATCTATGATTCTCTTCTTAGCTGGGTGACCTTGGGCAAGTTACTTCACCTCTGTTGGTCTCAGTTAACTTAATCAGTAAATGAGAGAGTTAGAGCAGATCAGAGTTTCTAAACCTGGGGTTCCTTGCTCTCAAGGAGTTTGTGGTATGATGGGAAAACCTCCGGGAAGATCTGTGTCTAATAAGTTGGGAGTAACTTGTAAACCCAGGGTGCCACGTTTCTCTCCTGTGAGTGGTGTTCCTTGAACATACAGGGTGGCACTGGAGAGATTGGGTCAGGTGCTGAATCTCTCAGTTTGGACAGCTGGCCCCCCTCTTTCCCCCTCCCCCAGCATAAAGACTAAGGACAAGAGAAAGGATTTCTATCCACATCCTCTGAACTATGGTTCTGGCTAAGCTTTCTGTTTTATCCAGATGGCAAGAGGGCAAGGACCCCCAAGCCTCTTCTTCTGGGAACACCACTTCCCCAAATCCTGAATTCAAATTCAGTCCATTTGAAAACAAATTAACAAAATAATCTCTGACTGTTAGTGCCATCTCCAGGTTCTGAAGGTTTTGTGGGTAGGGTTGTGGTTGCTAGGGGGATTAAACAGCCCCTTTGAATCTGATGCCAGGATATCATTATAGTGTTGATTTAATCAATACATGTTTTTTGTTTCACACAAGTTGCATCTCTCTTTCTCTCTTTGTGTCTCTGTCTTTCTCTGTGTCTCTGTTTGTCTCTGTCTTTCTTTGTCCCCCTCCCTCTCTCCTTCCCTCTCCATCTCTCTCTGTCTCTCATGTACACACACACACACACACACACACACACACACACAATTTCTCCGAAATCTTGAAACTAGTTCTTCTCTCTCTTCCTGTGGCCTCTAGTCAGAGAGAAAATCATGGCAAATGTCATCCCTTCCTGCTTTTTAATAAGCCATTTGGGAAAGTTGCTCGATGGTGTCACATTCACCATATATGAACTGAGTTGGTTGAGTTTCTTTGAGGAATGATTGGTTGTGCGACTAATGCTCTGAGACTTAGCATCCATGTAGGAAAGCCCTGCCTAAATCTGACTGTCCCTTGGTAGGTAAGTCTCAGAGGCCACTGAGGATCGGAGACAGGGGGTGGACTGAGTTGTTCTGATTACTGGTGTGGAATGCTCTCCTCTCTATCCCCCATACTTTCTCTCCTAGACCATAACAAACCAAATGTCAGGCTTGTCAATAGCTTTCTCTGACTTTTCTAGTCTTACACCTCATGCCTTTGTGTGTCCTCTATGGTCTAGCCTTTTGTTGTTCAGGTTTTATTTTTCATATTTTGGGGAGGAGGAAGAATTAGAGTTAGAGGGGAATTAGATAACAAGTGAAAATGAAGCATTTAAAAATGCACAGAAGAGGGACAGCTAGGTGACTCAGGGGATAGAGCGCCAGGACGGGAGTTGGGAGGCCCTGGGTTCAAAGTTGGCCTCAGAAACTGCTCAGCTGTGTGACCCTGGGCTAGTCACTTAACTCCCATTGCTTAGCCCTTATCGCTCTTCTGCCTTGAAACTAATATTTAGTATCAATATTAAGATGGAAGGGAAGGGTTTTAAAAAATGCACAGAAGACAAAAGAAAGAAGTTCAGAAGGAAACACGTACGAATGGGATGGCTTTGGAACTAAGGATCATCAGTCGTTGAGTCATGTCTGACTCTTTGTACCTCACAGACAATTGCTACCAATGGCATTTTCTTGGTAAGGATTCTGAAGTAATTTGCCATTCCCTTTTCCAGTAGATCCTTTTTTTTAAACCTTTATCTTTTGTCTTAGAATCAATACTGAGTATTGGTTCCAAGGCAGAAGTGTGGTAAGGGCTAGGCACTGGGCGCTAAGTGACTTGCCCAGGGTCACACAGCTAGGAAGTGTCTGAAGCCTGATTTGAACTCAGGACCTCCGGTCTCCTGGTTTGGCTCTCAATCCACTGAGCCATCTAGCTACCCTCCTCCAGTGAATCTTTTTGAAGAATTGTTATATACCTAAAATGACTGAATTAAAGAATTTTTAGAAGAATTTTTGAAGAATGATTATGTACTTAAAAAAAAGTCCTAGCTGATATAATAGATATTTGCAGTTTCATATAAAATCACTATAACCTATTTCTCTTTGTATTTGAAAATGTTCCCTTTTGGTTGGTATTTGTCAAGTTTAGAGCAAAGAATCACTGAGGTATGTTTAGAGATGTAAATACTCGTGTTTATTTGTTAGAGAGCAAGTCCCCTGGGAAAGGGAATTACTGCCATCTATTGGAGGCTCAGGTGAATGACAGACCAGTAGGGCAATGAACAGGGCTGCTGATGAGATCTGCAGGAGAAAAGACCTCATAGGACACTGAAGCATGTCAGAGACTGGAGTTGCCTTCAACCCTGGCTTCTTAAAGGGGAGCACTAGAAGATTCTACCTGATCACTGTTGAAGCCCTACTAGGGAAGAACTACCAATTATTGAGAATGCTCTATCTCTGGAAGGGTGATTGCTCAATAGTGGATAGCACTGCAGAATACCAGAGATAGCTCACATCATTTGGGAAAGCTGATTGTTAAATTTTCAGTGTGAATATTTGCACCTTGAAAATCAGCTTGATTTGTTGTTGTTTTTATTGTCTAGATGAATAATGTGATAGAGAAAATGTTCATAATGAAGATTAAACTTAATAGTGTGCTATGGACACTTCCCCCTCCCCCCCCCATTTTGGATAGCTGATTGTTAAATATTTACTAGCACATTATGACCATCATTTTCTATAAGCTTAGAAAAAAGTCTGGTATGTTTCCATTGCAATCATAAAAAGACCTAAACATTTACTTAACACATGAAAAAAATATGCCCAGACAGGGGAAATATCTTATCAAAAGTCACACAGTAAAGGGGATAATCTTAGATTTGAACCTATTTCCTTTGGGGTTTTTTTGTTTTTTGATTTGTTTTTAATTTTTAATTTTAAAATATTTTCTCATGTTTCCATAATTCATTTTCTCTCCCCTCCTCCCAGAGCCAACAAGCAATTCCACTGGGTTGTACAAATGTTATCACTTGATACCTATTTCCATATCATTCATTTTTGCTATAGAGCGATCTTTTAAAACGTAAACCCCAAATCACATACCCATATATAGATGTGATAAGTGATGTCATGTTTTGCTTTTGCATTTCTACTCTCACAGTTCTTTCTCTCAAAGTGGTCAGCATTCTTTCCCATAAGTCCTTCAGGAGCATCCTGCCTTGTTGCATTGCTACTAGTAGAAAGTTTATTACATTGGATTTGAACCTATTTCCTTTGATTCTATACCCAATGCTCTTTCTACTATAATACAACATCTTCTATAACTTGTAAATTATTTCTATTTGGAGCTTGTTGAACCTGTGTATCTGTGAGAGGAGCTGGCCACTCCAGATATCAGATACGGAAATGCTCAGATCACCTGGGGCTAGATAGCATACCAGAAAAAGGAAAAATTGACAAAGTGTAGCTGGGTCTTTCCTGACCAGAATCAAGGCTTCTAGAATTTTGCAAAGAGAGTTATGCTAGTCAAATAGTGAGAATGAGAGAGAGAGCCAATGAATGTTCCAAATACTTTACTGGGAGGGAAGAAAAAAAGAAGGGAGAGATAAAAGAGAGGGAAGGGAGGAAAGGGAGAAAAAGAAAGGAAAGAAGGGAAAAGGGGAGAATGAAAATGAGAGCAATTGCTTTTCTCATAATGCACCTGTGCAATGCAAGCATTATTATACTCATTTTATAGATGAGGAAGCAAAGGCTCAGAGAAATAAAGAGACCTGCCTGTAGCCACAGCTAGTAAGTGTGAAACTAACAGGTGAGAGGTGAAGAAGAAAGTCAGGGAGGGAGGAAGAAAATTAAGGAGAAAAGGAGGGAGTGAAGAAAGAAGAAATATAGAAAAGAATGAAAGGAATCAAGAAGAAAGAAAGAAAGAAAAAAGGAAGGCAAAGAGAAAGTGGAAAGAAGAAAAATAGGAATGAATATAGGAAGGAAAGAAGGAAGAAAGGAAAGAAGAAATATAGGAATGAAGGAAAGCAGGGAGGAAGAGAGAAAAGAAGGAAGTGAGGAAGGACTAAAGTCAGGAAGGAGGAAGGAAGAAAGGAAGCTAGGAAAAGAAAGGAAGGAAGAGGAAGGAGAGGAAGGAAGGAAGGAAGGAAGATAGAAAGGATGGAAGTAATGAATGGTGGAAGGAAAAGAGGATGATTTGTAGGAAGGGAAGAAAAGAAAGGAGAAAGTCAGGAAAAGAAGAAAGAAGGAAGATAGGTAAGAATAAAAGGAAGAAGGAAGGGAGGGGGAAAAGAAGAAGAAAGAAGAAAAGGAGAGGAGGCTGCTTATGTGGGGGAGGGACTTTTATCAATAATTATCTTAATTGGCAAAGTCCTATCCTGGACTTTCTAGTCTAGTTATAGATATAGACTCTGATTTTCATTGTGTTTGGATATGGAATTTACCATCACTAAGACCAAGATAAAAATTTGTATCTTTCCAGATCTGGAACATGCTGAAATAACAAATATTGCAGGATTCTGAAGCAATTACATAGTTGAACACTTGTTATCTAGGGCCTCTGAGATTAAAAAGTATATTGTAGTACTTGAGATGTCTTTTAGCTGGGACAGAATGATCTCAGGAGAGATTAAAAATACCACTTTTTAAAAAGCTGTGCCCTGGTTTCATAGGTTTAATGTAGAACACAGATTTGGTTCTTTCCTTGAAATTTATTTTTATGCCAACAATATCTAAGAATAGATATGTATAGATAGACAACAAAAAGTAAATATTGTAATACATACATATGTATGTATGTATGTATGTATGTATGTATGTAGCTAGATGGTGCAATGAATAGAGCCCTGGGCCTGGAATCAGGAAGCATCTTCCTAGGTTCAAATCTGGCCTCAGGCACTTACTACATGACCCCTAGGCAAGTCACTTCACCCTGTTTGCCTCAGTTTCCTCATCTGAGCTGAAGAAGGAAATGACAAATCACTGATTCTTTGCCAAGAAAACTCCAAATGGGGTTCTGAAGGATCAGTAATGCCTGAATACATACATACATACATACATACATACATACATATATATATATATAATTTATCTGAATCTTGTAGGATAAATTCAATTAAAAATAGTCAATTAAAATAGAATAATTTATTCAGAATAAAATATTCAAGAAATATTTTCTACGTACGTCCTCTCTGCAAAGCAAATAAGCAATGTGTTCTTTTTGAATTTTTTTTTTTTACTCGTTCAGCTAGCTTCTCCCTTCCCTCACTATACCATAGAAGGCATCATCTGGCAAAATAAATAACATGTCTTTCGTGTTTCTATTTTTCATTTCATTCTCTGGAGGTGAACATTTACAAATTATTCTTCAAATATTAACCCTGTAGCTGTGTATAGTATTCTCTTGGTTCTACTCATTTCAGTCTTCATTATTCCATGTAGTTTTCTCAAAGTTTTAAAAAAAAATGGATCTGCTCATCATTTCTTATGGTGCGTCACAATCATATACCATAGTTTGTTCAGTCATTCTCTAACTGATATGGGCATCCCCTCAATTTCTAGTTTTTTGCCACCACAAAGAGAGCTGCTATAAACATTTTGGAACATGTAAGTTCTTTTCCTTTTTTCCCTGATATCCTTGGGAAATAGACTCAGCAATGATGTTGCTGCATCTAAGGATATATATATGGTTTTATAGCTCTCTGGGCATAATTCCAAATTGCTCTCCACTTGGATCAGTTCACATTTCCACAAACAGTATATTAGTATCCCCACTTCTCCACATCCCTTCCAACATATATCATTTTATCCTTTTGTTATTTTAGCCCATCTGATGTGTGTGAGATAATATCTCAGAATTGTTTTGGTTTGCATTTTCCTAACCGTAAATAACCTCTATATGGTTTGGATTCCTTTATCTGAAAATTGTCTGTTTCATTTATCAGTTGGAGGATGGCGTTTTTCCCCATAAATTCGACAAAGTTCTTTATTTTAGATATGACACCTCTATCCAAAAGACTATGGAAAAATTTTCCCCAATTTTCTGCTTTCCTTCTTTTTTTTTTTTTAAACCCTTACCTTCCATCTTGGAGTCAATACTGTGTATTGGCTCTAAGGCAGAAGAGTGGTAAGAGTAAGCAATGGGGGTCAAGTGACTTGCCCAGGGTCACACAGCTTGGAAGTATCTGAGGCTATATTTGAACCTAGGACCTCCCATCTCTAGGCCTGGCTCTCAATCCACTGAGCTACCCAGCTGCCCCCTCTGCTTTCCTTCTAATCTTGGCAATATTTGTTTTATTTGTTTCAGTTTAACGTCCTCAAAATCATCCCTCTTATATTTTATATTTACATTACAAGAGTTCTCCATCTTTTGTTTACTTATAAATTCTTCTCCTATCTAGAAATCTAACCTATTTTAATTTGTTTATGATATCTCCTTTATATCTAGATCACATATCCATTTTGATCCTATCATAGGCGAATGGTATAAGATATTGTTCTCTGCCTGGTTTCTACCCTTTCTAGTTGTCCCAGCAATTTCTTACCAAATAGTGATTTCTTATCCCAATAGCTTGGATCTGTATTTTTAAAAAATTCTATCTTAGTATATATAATATTTTACTACCTTTGACTATATGTCTGTTCTGTTCCACAAATCTGTTTTTCTGTTTTTTAGCTGGTACCAGATAGTTTTGATAATTACTACTTTATAATACAGTTTAAAATCTGGTACTACTATACCTCCTTCCTTGACATTGTTTTCATTGATTCTTTTGCTATTCTTGATCTTTTGTTCTTCCAGATGAATTTTGATATTTTTTTCTAGCTTCAATAAGATAATTTTTTGGCAATTTGATTGGGATGGCATTGAATAAGTTGATTATTTTAGGTAAGATTGTCACTTTAATTATATTGGCTCTACCCATCCATGAGTCATTAATATTTCTCCAATTATTTAGATATGACTTTGTGCAAAAAAATGTTTAATTTATATTCTTGTGGTTCTTGGAGTATACTCCCAAGTATTTTATTCTATCTGTGGTTATTTTAAATGGAGTATTTATTTTATCTTGTCTTTTAGGACTTTGTTAGTAATGTATAAAAATGCTGATGATTTATATGGGTTTATTTTATAGTCTGCTACTTAACTAAAATTATTAATAGTTTCAACTAACTTTTAAGTTGAACCTCTAGGATTTTATACATCTATCGTGCTATCATCTGCAAAAAGAGATGGTTTTATTATTTCTCTGATTCCTTCAATTTCTTTTTCTTATTGCTGTTGCTAGCATTTCTAATACTATATTAAATAATATTGGTGATAGTGGGCATCCCTGTTTCAAAGAGTGTGTTTTAAAGGGATAGTTCACTATTAATGAAGCAGAAGGTCCTGGACTAAAAGCAGAGAGGACCAGCATTCAAATCCTGCCTCTGACTTTTATAAGCTGCGTGACCCTGGACAAATCATTTAACCTCTCCAAATCTCAGTTTTCTCATCTGTAAAATGGAAATTGTAAAAATGTAGTACCTTCCTTACAGGGTTGCTGCGAGGCTCACATAATGCAGAGTCCTTTGTGACCTTTAATGCTGTAGATAAATATCAGCTATGTTTTTAGAGCAGTGGTATGGCATGGTAGAAATAAAATTAGACTTGGAGTCAAGAGTCCTGAGCTCAAATTGCAATTCTAACATCTATGAAATATAGAACTTAGGGCAAGTCACTTAAACTGCCCCATCCTCAGTTGCCTCATCTATGAAATGGGGAATAATGATGTTTGTAGTACCTTCTCGAAAGCACTGTTGAAGGGCTCAAATGAAATAATGTATCAGAAGTGTCATAGACAGGTCAGTCATTCCAGCACTCATCTTGGGGTTTTAAATGTATTTATCCCGTTTAACTTCTATAGAAATGCAATGATGGGATTAAGGATATTGAACTAGGAAGTACCATTTAGTTCAACCTCTTGATTTTACTGATGAGGAAAATGAGACCTTAAGAAGTTAGGTGACTTGCCCTAGATTACACAAGTAAGTACTTGGCAAAGCCAGGATTCAAGATCTAGTGCTCTGATTCCCAATCCCAAGGAGCCTTTTCCATTGTATCCCAGAAGTGTAGAATTTCGGAGTTGGAAGGGATCTCAAGGGTAATCTAATCCAAACTCTGCCTGGTCCGCAGTGACCTCCTCTGATGTCTCACTGCAGCCAGGAAGTCACCCAGGGTCCCTGAAGATCATACTTGTGGAGTCTAAACTGACATTTCCTGATGAGCTGGAAGTTGAAAGCCAGACCAGTCAACTCGTCTACAAACCAGCCTAGCTAAATTTAGTAAAGATCATCACCAAAATGGCTTTAGGGCAATGACAGTTTTGATCACAGGAATTGGAGAAGATTGTTTTCTAAGTCAAGTAGGGCTCCCTATTGATATCACTGTGGGGACTTTGGCATAGTTCTTGGACAGTTGGGTGGCACAGTAGTTGGAGACAGGCAGACTCAACTTCCAGTTGTCATTTATTTTACCTCAGTTTCCTCATCTGTAAAATGAGCTGGAGAAGGAAATGGCCAACCACTCCAATATCTCTGCCAAGAAAATTCCCAATGGGGCCATTAAGAGTCAGAGATGACTGAAAAAACGAATGAACAAAATGGGCACCCAGAGAAAAAATTCTCGAGGTCTTTGGAGTCCTAGAGAAGAAAATTCTAGATAAAGTTTATGCCTGTGTTATCTTATCCTCATGCAGGAAAAGGACAATCTGCTATAATGGCTGGTTCTTCTGGTCCTCAAAAAGGGAAATGGCAACAAATCTTCAGATAGGTAGGGAGCTTGAGGCCAAAGCAGTCTGGTGAGTTCATATCATTCTGACAATCTTCCCATTAAATACAATGTGGAGACAATTAGACATAAAAAAAAGTGTTCATATAAAGTTAGACTTTCCAGCTAGAAGGCTGTTTTAGGATGTGTTGACTTGAATGAACAAAGGACATTCTATTTCTAAATATAGTGATTTACCCAGTTAGCATTTACACGCCTCTTTTCTTTTTTTAAAGCAAAGTGTTGGTTTCACAACTACCAACATTTATCTAAATGTGGTCAAGTTTCTCTATTGGAGCAGCATAAAGAAAATGGGGCAAATGAGCCAGGGGATGCTCCACATTCCATGGTTGGTAGTATCAAAGGTCCCTGGGCCTTTAACTGAATACAGAGGCTTTCTCTAGGTAACTGTGCTCAGGGGCAGCCATGGGGCATCTGAAAGAATGGCTTCTTGTTGATGGATCCTGCCTTTCTCCCCAGCCACACAGTCCCTAGAGGTGAATAGATTGAAGAAACTGAATGCTGAATATGAGGACTTCAGAGAAGGTGGAGAAGACTTATATAAACTGATACTGGGTAAAGTAAACAGAACCAAAAGAATATTACGTATACTGACTACAAGAATATAAATGAAGAATGCATTGAAAGGAAGTTGTTATTGCTGTTTAGTCATTTTTCAGTCATGTCTGACTCTTTGTGACTCCATTTGGGGTTTTCTTGGCAAAGATACTGGAATGTTTGGTCATTTCCTTCTCTGGCTCATTTTACAAATGAGGACATTGAAGCCAAAAGGGTTAAGTGGCTTACCCAAAGTCACACAGCTAGTAAATGTCTGAGGCCAGATTTGAACTCGGGAAGATGAGTCTCCCAGGCTCTAAACCCAGCACTCTATTCATGGTGCCACTTAGTTCCCAGAAAGGAAGTTGACTTCTGAATAATTGTCATGAATTAGCGTGGTCCTGGGGAACTGGTCATGAACATTCCTCCCTCTTCTCTGCAGAAAGGTGGAGGAGAATTTGGCAGTATGTTGAATATGCTATCAGATGCAATCCCTTTATCAATTGTTTTGGCTTAACTGTTTTTCTTTGTTACAAGGTAAGGTGACCTACTGAACAGGAATGCCAGGGGCCACATGCATGAAACAAAAGGCACCAATAAAACTGTAAGGAATTAAATTAAGGGTTTGACTAAAATTTGTGAGAATTCTAAAATAATCTTGTGGTCACCAATTTAAAGTAGTATAGCTCAAAGTCAAAATGACTTTAATAGCTTTTATTTACAAAAGAGGTGGAAAGAATGAGAGTAGAGAAATATAAAAAGAGGGTAGAGAAGATGCCTACCCTATCACACTAAATATTGCTCCAATGCTTGGCCCAGCCGGGCAGGGCTTATTAACCCTTGACCAGAGGATCTGGAGTTCCATGCACACAGCCTCCTCCAAGAAGGGAAGGTCTTTCCAAAACTAATCTCTCTCCAGACACCAGGAAAGGAAGGCCAGCTACTCACTCACCTAAGAAGCAGTCCAAGTCCCAAGTTACCTCCAAGAGGCAGGTCACCAGTCAAAGACGACTACTGAAGATAACTACCAAAGAAGACGACGATGACAACAACCTCCAGAAGACTGTTTACTGAAGATTCTCTCCAGCTAAAGAAATTCATGACTTTTATAGTGACTTCTTGTCCCTTCCTCTCTTCACAGGGGCTAATCACAGCTTCCAAATTGCCTAGCGCTGCCCAGGGGGGCCAGTGTCTGTGGGATTCATTTCTCACCTCTGAAGGTGTCAACCTTTTATCATGGGTTGCTGAAAGTATCAACTTTTTATCATAGGATTCATTAGTTTCTGACTGATTGAGTTATCATCCACTTTAGCAAATGACTTGTGAACACTCTTACTTAGTGATAAGTAGGGGTGCTTTGAGTTCTGGAGTTATCACTCATTTTCGCAAGTGACTTGCGAATTCTCTTACTTCTTCAAGTAAGTGACTTGTGAATCCTCTTACTTGATGGCTAACAAAGTGTTAACTCAAAATAGACAAAGAGAATAAAGAATTCCCTTTCACAAAACTCTTTTTTATTTCTCCCCACTAGACATTATTCTCTATTCCCATAGATTACTCTGGATTTGGACTAAAACATAATCATTCAGTCCTCTAGAATATCACACATCCACATGTATACATTTCCCCCCATTATACCACATGTGGTTGACATGTTTGACTGATCATAGAATATCTAAAAGAGAATGGTATGAAATGGGTTGGAAAAAGGCAGAGGCCAGGCTGGGGAGGGGAGTTTGTAGTGTAGTCTAGAGTCAATAAGGAGACAATGGACATTTTGAACAAGGAAGTGAAATGGGTCAAAGCTTGGTCCTCAGGATATTAGGATGCCACAAGAATCAAGAGAGACTTTTGGAACAAAAAACTCTGACAGGGGTCTAATTACTCAAATATACAAGGAGTTAAACCAATTGTATAAAAAATCAAGCCATTCCCCAGTTGATAAATGGGCAAGAGACATGAATAGCCAATTTTCAGGTAAAGAAATCAAAAGCATCAATAGGCACATGAGAAAGTGTTCTAAATCTCTAATAATTAGAGAAATGCAAATCAAAACAACTCTGAGGTATCACCTCACACCTAGCAGATTGGCTAAAATAAAAGAAGGGGAGAGTAATGAATGCTGGAGGGGATGTGGCAAAACTGGGACATTAAAGCATTGCTGGTGGAGTTGTGAACTGATCCAACCATTCTGGCTGGCAATTTGGAATCATGCTCAAAGGGCTATAAAAGAATGCCTGCCCTTTGATCCAGCCATACCATTGTTGGGTTTGTACCTCAAAGAAATCATAGATAAACAGACTTGTACAAAAATATTTATAGCTGCACTCTTTGTGGTGGCAAAAAACTGGAAAATGACAGTATGCCCTTCAATTGGGGAATGGCTGAACAAACTGTGGTATCTGCTGGTGATGGAATACTATTGTGCTAAAAGGAATAATAAACTGGAGGAATTCCACGGGAACTGGAAAGACCTCCAGGAACTGATGCAGAGCGAAAGGAGCAGAGCCAGAAGAACGTTGTACACAGAGACCAATACGCTGTGGTAAAATAGAATGTAATGGACTTCTGTACTGGCAGCAGCGCAATGACCCAAGACAATTCTGAGGGACTTATGAGAAAGAACACTACCCACATTCAGAGGAAGAACTACAGGAGTGGAAACAGAAGAAAAACAACTGCTTGAACGCATGGGTTGGGGTGGACATGATTAGGGATGTAGACTCAAAACTACGACACAAATGCAACTATCAACAATTTGGAAATAGGTCTTGACCAATGACACATGTTAAAACCAGTGGAAATGCGCATCAGCCATGGGGGGGAGGGAAGTGGGGATGGTGGTGAAGGGGAAAGTAAGAGCATGAATTATGTAACCATATTAACTTTTAAAAAATATTAATAAATGTTTAAAAAAAAGAGAGACATTTGGGGAAAGGTAGTGCCTTTTATGTAATAGATGATCAAGAAGTGCTCTTAGGGTTACAGAGGACCTCAGAGATCATGTCTGACCTAGTAGAGGTCATCCTTTTGTGTATGGATTGGACTAGACAAACAAGAAGAGGTCCTTCCAACTTTCAAATTCTATAATTCTGAATCAATCTCTTCACATATTGGGAACTGGAGTGGCCAAATGACTTACCCAAAGTCAGATAGCTAGAAAGCAGCAGTATCAAGATGTGAACTCAGGTCTTTTGACACTAGGTCCAATGCTCTTTCCATGACTGCATTGGATTTTTAGTGCCTCTCTATTCTTTGTCTTGCTCATATGAATATATTTGTTGTCTCTGCTCTTAGAGGAGAAGCTCCTTGAGGGCAGGGATTGTTTCTACTTTTTCTTTGAATCTTCAGTACTTTGAATAGTACCCGGTACATAATAAACATTTGATGAATGCTTTTTGATTATTCATGAAACTATTAAAAAGTATAGGGGCAGCTAGGTGGGTCAGAGGATAGAGAGCCAGGCTTGAAGTAGGGAGGACCTAGGATCAAATCCAGCCTCAGATACTTCTTAGCTCTCTGACCCTGGCCAAGTCACTTAACCCCAACTGTCCAGCCCTTATCACTCTTCTGTCTTGGAACCAATACATAGATATAGATACATAAGATTCTGAGACATGAGGCAAGGTTTAAAAAAAGAAAAAAATGTATAATATCCAACCTCGGAGTTTTGTGGAATTAGGACAACTATACTCCCCTCCCTTCCCAAGGTCATATGCCATCCATATTGACAGCATGTCAATATAGTCCCCCTCTCAGCTCTTCCAGACCTCTTTCCCCACCTTCCTCAGCCTGTTGATCAGCTCAGGCCATCTGGTCCCACTCCTTTGCTCCAGCCAACAGCAGTTTGCCCCCCTTATGCTGTACCCTAGCAATGGCTCTGAATCCTGGCTGAAATCTTCTCCATAACATTCTGAATCACAAAGGAATTTGTCACAAACTGTACTCAAAAGAAATCTATTGCAGATTTCCAAAAGATGAAATGATCATTGTAGCATTTAGAAGCCTCTCAAAAAGCCACAGGAGGGAATTCGCTCAAGTTTGTCTTCTTATGGAATGCTTCCATTTCTTTTAAAGTATAACTCTGGGAGAGAAAAAGGTCTTTAAAGAGAAATGAAGCTTTGGAAAGCCAGGATTTGGAGGAGGCAGAATTCAGCTACCCATTAGAATGCAGATCTAGAGAAATGGCCTTGCAAATATTTTATGACTCATGTTGGACAGAGCCTCAGCTTTCTCTGCCATCTGAATATTGTTAAATTATAGACTTCCTGGGTCTAGTAAAAATGAAGGCAAGTGAAAATAGGAATAATCCTTGTTTATTAAAAAGTGTTCTATTATTACATTGGTTTCAGTTAGGAAATGGAAGGAAAAAAAGAAGAAAAACTTAAGCGTACAGACCTTAAAATAATTCCCTTAAAATATTCTTTAATAGATAAGTGATATTAACCATGTGTAGACAACTGACATCTACCTGTGTGGCCTTGGACAAATTACTTGACCTCTTTGGCCCTTCATTTCTTTATAAGTAAAATGGAAACAAAAGGAGAGGGAAGGTAGATTAGATAACTTCTGAGGTCTTTTCCAGCCCTAGATCTATGATCCTATACCAAACTGTCAAGGGCTTGTGATTTTGTCAGGAACCAGCTCCACCACAGGGTTATTATCAGAAAAGTATTTCGTAAAGTTCTTTGTAAGTGCTAGCTCTTATTATACCTGACTGGTACCTTGGCCAAGGGTGACAGGTAGGCTGTGAACCGTGGGCTGAATCAGCACTGGTATAATAGGCGATGACGAGCCACTGATGCCAGAGATATGCGATATTGCCTTTAGGAAGATAGGAGAATGTGGAGGGGTACTTAAGGATATGGTAGTTTATTTAAGGAGAAGGAAGACAGGACCTCTTTGCCAAGAGTTTTATACATTTGACATGATTGTGGATTTTTTAGTCATTTCATTACCTTCAGAATCAGATTCAGAAAGAGGGGAGTTTCTAAGGTTCAATGTGGTGTGTGAGAGATGATGAAATGACTGTGAAAACAAAGCTTCGAGCTTCTGAGTACATCAAGTTTTTCAGCAATGCATGGCAATTGCCTAACAAATTGGGACCAGTCGCCTTCCTCAGTTTTGGCACTGCATCCTGAATATAGAGGGAGATGGACTTCTATCCATCGAAAATAGTTAATCAAATGAGACCAACTAATGAAAAGACTATAATTAGGGGGCAGCTGGGTAGCTCAGTGGATTGAGAGTCAGGCCTAGAGATGGGAAGTCCTAGGTTCAAATCCGGCCTCAGACACTTCCCAGCTGTGTGACCCTGGGAAAGTCACTTGACCTCCATTGCCCACCCTTACCACTCTTCCACCTATGAGACAATACACAAGAAGTTAAGGGTTTAAAAAAAAAGACTATAATTAACCAGCATAAAAATTAGGGAATTTGATTTCTAATTGGAGGAATGATTAGGGACTTTCTAAATTGGGAGGGGAGAGCAAACAGGTGGAATTTTCTAAAATCAGAAAAAAGGTGTCCCACTCCCTCCAAGTATCTATAAATCATCAAAACAACATGAAACAATAACAAATAAATTAGTATGGGGCCAGTTTTCAGATAAGCCAATATATGGGTTGCTAGAGATGTATAATTGTGAGAAAACTCCTTACATAGATCTTTGGAATTGACTGGATTTCTGGTCAGCATAACCTGGGTCCTTAGTTAAGGGTCTCTAAACAGCAGGTATAGGTGGTCCAGCTTCCAGCTATGCAGGGCTAGGTTCAAACAATTCAATAAGGTTTTCTCCTGGTTCCCACAATTGAATAAAGTTTTCTCACAAGACAAAAATTGGTCTAAGCCCATAATTGAATCGAAAAGGAACTGAGCTGGCTCTGGAATTGAGTCATAAGATGGAGTCAGTGTGGTTCACTCAATTTCTGCTTTTAACCACTTGCTGTTCTAATCCTCTCAGTTCCATCAATTTTCTAATCAAGAAGGTTGTGTCTGCACTTTGGTGCATCTGGAGGTCGTCTTTGATGAAGACATATTACCCCGTGTCCCTTTTGGGGACCCTTGGAGAGAGCCTCCAGAGGAACCAGTTATACTTCCCTATTTCTCCTTCTTCAGGCATCTTTTACTTTGTGACAATGCTTATAGTACCTTTCCTTTGACTAGGGCATCAGTCCTCTGTATTAGATGGGAGAGCCTAGTGTTGCATCTTTGATATGCAACCTCTATAAAACTTTCCCATCAACCTTTGGAGTAACATGAGAACTGTAGACATAATGAATGGAGGAAAACAGTCTGAAATTAGGCTAGAAAGGCAGGCAGTGCCAGGTTGAGGAGACCAATGTGGGGTTGCCATCATGCATAAGGTAAAACATTACTGTATATCAAATATTTGATTTACTTATTTTGTCTTCTCCTTCTCCTTTGTATTATCTTTTAAAAAATCCTTATCTTCTGTCTTGGAATCAATACTATATATATTGGTTCCAAGGCAGAAGAGTGATAAGGGCTAGACAATTGAGGTTAAGTGACTTACCCAGGGTCACACAGCTAAGAAGTGTCTGAGGTCAGATTTGAACCCAGGACCTTCTCCCTCCAGGCCTCTCTCTCTATCTAGCTGCCCCCATCCTTTAGTTTTAAAATAAATGATTTGTGATTTTTTTTAAACATTAAGATCATCTTGGACTCAAAGTGCCTTGCTTCAAATCATACTCTTGATACTTACTGCTTTTATGCCGACTAACCTCCCTGGCTCTTGGTTTTCTTATCTATAACCTTCCTAAACATCTTGGGCTAATGTGGGTTTGAACTGCTTTATGAAATCAACTGAAACTACTTCAAAATGCCATTCAGCCTATCCCCATTGACAAGGGGATTGACTCTTCTTTCTTCTTAAGTCCTTTGATGGTGGAACAATACTGTTTAGGTTGGTGCTGTCCTGGGCTGTAGTGCTGCCTCGGTCCATGACTGTCAGTTGACTATCCCCCATAGCCAGTTGACTATCCCCCATAGGCACTGGCAGTAATAATAACAGGTGACATTTCCCAAAGTCACACCCAATGGGGTAGGCAATGCAGCTATTATCATCCCATTCTCCAGATGAGGAAATTGGACATCAGCGACTCGCTTAGGTTCATATTACTGAATCAGCAGGGCTTGAGCCATGCTCTTCTAACTTCTGAATGAAGGCCCTTCCCAACTCTATTAGAACTCTGATAAGTAGATGTCATCTCTTACACTTTTTTTTAAACCCTTACCTTTCATTTGAGAATTAATACTGTGTATTGGTTCCAAGGCAGAAGAGTGGGAAGGGCCGGGCAATGGGGATTAAGTGACTCTTCCAGGGCCACACAGCTGGGAAGTGTCTGAGGCCAGATTTCTCCCATCCCTAGGCCTGGCTCTCAACCCAGTGAGCCACCCAGCTGCCCCCTATTTCTTCCTTTTGAAGAAAAATGCACGTAAAGAAGTTTCCCCGCCTCACTTTGCTTTTAAGGCTCATCAGGTATACCAATTTCTTAAAGCCAGAAGTGGTAAGAGCTATAGTTCTTTTGGCGACTCTAAAAGGTTTTCTGAAATGTTTCCTTGGTGCTTGCTATGCTTTAAAGCTATTCTAGCCTTTAATTGGATCATACTTTACTTACTCCAAATAGAAAGGGTCTACATTTGATTGTGTGAGTTATTTAATGGGACAAAAACATGTATAGATGGAAGAAGAGTAAAAATAACCATTTCAGTTAGTTCCATTTTCATTGAAATATGGACTTCCTCGGGCAAAAACGATACCACACACTTATGGAGTGCTATCCAGTTTCCAGAGTGCTTTTATGGCCATTACTGCCTTTGAATCTCCCAGGCACCCTGAAAGATAGGTAGGCTTATTCCATTTGACTTCTTAAGACAAGCTGGCATATCTGTTTGGGAAAAACAGCCTTTGGATGCTGGCTTAGAGGCCACGATCCCTGACAACTACCTGACTTGGAAACAGAAAATTTCTTCTAACGCCAGTTAAATCCTCAGAAAGGAGCCTGTGTTCCCAAAACTTATTTCTGGTCCTCTGCCCTCCAATTACCGGAACAGCCGCCACAGCAGCAAGGATAACAGTGATAACAACAATAAGGACACAGCCACAGGAGCTGTGTGGGAAGCCAGAGAGGAGGGGCGTCCCTGCCTCCCAGGATTCTGCTGTGTTGCCTGCCATGCAGATGAAAACAAGGGCAAGAACAAAGCAGGGTGGGGTTTTGTTATACCCATTATGCCTTTCTTATACTTCTTCATGGTCAATAAAAGAACAGATTCTTTTGGAGCTGTTCTGACTCACCCCCAAGTTCTCCTTCCATGTATAAAAGTTCATTGAAGGAAAAAGTTGGGGTGATTAGATGAGGGCACAAAAGCAGCACTTTCTTCTAAGAGCAAGACTTTTTCTTAAATGTTTGAAAGATCATCAATTTAGGGCAGAAAGGGGCCTTGGCATTTAATGAACCCAACTCCTTCATCTTGTATAGGAGGGAAATGAGACCCAGGGAGCTTCGGTGACTTGCCCAACCTCACACAGCAGAGTCAAGGTCTTCTGGCTCCAAAGTCAATGAATGTTCTTTTCCCTGGATCATGTCGAAGCCTTACTTGGGCAGATTTTCATAATGTTTCCTAGACTTTTAGAGGTTAAAAATGGAAAGGATTATGGGATCATCTCACTGAACCCCCTCACTTTGCAGATAAGAAAGCTGGAAGCCACTGAGCTGTAACTAGGATAGGGGAACCAAGGTTTTGCCTCAGGACGCACAATTTAGTAAAGTAGAATCGACAAAACTTAGCATCCAGTTGGCCAGAATAATTCGTTAAAAAAGGAAGCTGTCCCATGGCGGGCTGGAGTGAGAATTCCTTTCCCTTCTTCCCCTTCCCTCTCACTCCCCTGCAGAATGGCAGCCTCTTGCCTTTCATACTGATGTCTCGGGGTCTTTGTCCCCCCCACCATGGAGTGTCTCCCTGGCCCTAAATAGGGTTGTCTTCAGGATCATTTGTTTTATGTACAACAATTCCTAGTGATAGCTTTGGACTGTGGCTCAGGATTAAACAGTGGCAAACCCAAGTCACTTGACTCTCAATCCAATATTACTTCTCCAGTATATGCTACTGTTACCATTATTATTACCACACTATTACCACTTATCTGTTGAAGTAGAAAAGCAGCATGGTATGATGGAGGATCATTGACTCCTCAGTCAAAGGACCTGGTTTCAAATCCTCCCTCTGATCCTCATTACCTGTCCAATCTTGGGTAAATGGTATACCCCGCCTAGGACTTAATCCCCCCCACGTGTAAAATGAAAGGATTGATGTCACTTCAGAAGGCTAAAGATCCTCTCCAGCTCTAGATCTCGGCTCCCATGAACTTTTGTATTTTCTCCTGATTTTGTAATTGCAAATAGTTCATCCACATGATATCCCTGAGAGGTAGTTAACTATTTTTATCCATCTTTCATAAGGAAATGGTCACAGAGGGTAAAAGCAATGTTCACAGGAAGTTAAGGGACAGAGTTTGGAATGGACACTGTGGTTCCAAATGACCAGCTCGAGTCCACAGGGTCTCTCTTTTCTCCACTGCCAGGGTGTGTGGCTGGAACTCAAAAGCCTTCCCAGAAAGATTAGATGAGTCAGTCAATGAATCAAGCCATCGGCCCTTTTAATTGGTATATTTTAAGGAAGCCTTCCCCCCCTCTTCCCCAGGCCACATTGCTTAACATTAGATGCCCAAGGGAGCATGGGATGCAGGGGCCACATAGAAAAGAATACTTGACTTTTTAAATCTTTGTCAGAGGACTGAAAAGTATGTTGTTAGGAATTTCTCTTATTTTTAACAATTTGGATTCTTGCACGTGGTTAATGGTACTTGGCAATTTGTTAGAGAACTCTTTTTTCAAATCATCTGATCACTCCTCTATTGAGTTCATCTATACAGGTATCTCTTCCACACTGTGGGGCTCAGGGGCTCAGCTTTCCTGCGCTCTGGAAAAGCCACGTAAAATGTTTTGGCCATCCCTTTGTTCCATAGAAGAAGTAGTAAAATTTGGATTCAACATTCGGTCACAGGCTATGTACAGGGCAATGTTTTTGTATTCTTTTCACAAACTTTCACTTTTTACTTATTTTTACCAGTAAAAAGAAATTGTGTACATTCATGGGATTAAAAGATAAAATAGGTTGATATTATACAATACTCTTACTAGACCATTTGCACTTCTGAGTTTCTAAACTTTTTCTGTGTCACCTGATTTGCACAACTCCCCCGACCCAAGTCCTCACTGAGTTTCTTATGCCGACCTGTGATGTATCAAAACTGTGATGAGGAAAGTTGCCATGTGGAAAGAATCCCTGTATTTTGGATTTGCTCTTAAATATCTTAGATATATCTTAGTTCCTTATCAGAAAAATTAGATGCCAGGATTCCCCTCTACTTGCTTATTTCCATCTTAATCCTAGTTTGTGTTCATTTTGTATGTGCAAAAGTTTTAAAATTTCATGTAATTTAAATGATTTAGTTTCTCTTTTGTCATTCCCTTTATTCTTTATTTAGTTAAGAACTCCTCTAGCCTTAGCCTGAGACTCAGCTTTTCCATCTGAAGGATGAGAGAGTTGGACTCAATGGCATCTGAGGTCCCTGCTACAATGAGCCATGATCCTGTGATTTATGAATCCTTTCAACTGCGCCCCTGGCTGACCTTTCATCCAAGGAAACCCTTCTCCCTCTTCACAGTGAGATAGACAATATCACTTTCTTTTTTTTATTAAATTAAATTAAATTAAAAACATTTTTTACATAATTCATGTTTTTACTTTCCCCTTGACAATATCACTTTCAAAGGAGATGGAGAGGGACAAGGAAGGGATTCAATTAGGGAAATCTGGAAGTTTCTACAGGTCCTGTTTGCAGGTCCCAGCATACAGGTAGAATCCACAGTGTTTCAAGACTCCTGGATCTGAGCATCAGGGCAGTTTGTTCCACTGTGGGGAGCAGGGGGAAGGTCAGGGCAACTCCAGACTCAGAGCAGTTTAGGAGGTTTACAAGAAAAGGAAATGGTCCTGCCAGGTTTTATATCCCTGAGGTTATGGTTAGGAGGTACCACAATCCTTGAGGAAGCTAGAAATTTCCTCTCTAAGGTTACTTCTCTTTACTCTGTTTTTATTTTGAATGTTCCGATTTTTATCACAGGATCATAGCATTAGAGATAGTCAAAAGGGACCTCCAAGGACACTGAGTACAACTCCCTCATTTTACAGATGAGGGTGAAGGGACTCCCCCAAAGTCACATAGTTAGTATCTGAGATAGGATTTTAATCCAGGTGTTTTAACTCCAGAAGGCAGCATATTTTTCACTGTACCAAATTCTACAATGCTCTCTCTCTCTCTCTCTCTCTCTCTCTCTCTCTCTCTCTCTCTCTCTCT
>NC_058134.1:224665928-224769789 GCF_016433145.1 Gracilinanus agilis | reverse complement strand
CCTCCCTCCCTCCCTCCCTCCCTTCCTTCCTTTCTTCCTTCCTTCCTTCCTTCCTTCCTTCCTTCCTTCCTTCCTTCCTTCCTTCCTTCCTTCTTGCCTTCCTTCCTTCCTTCTTTTTTCTTTCTTCTGGATTATAGCCACCACCTTCCTTTACTGATCTCACCACTGACCCACAAAGCCCAGGGAACCTAAAATTTCTTCAAATATCTATTTTAGTTGTTAAGAAGGAAGAAAACAGCCCTCTTTCAAGAAGATACAATTGAAATAGTTCTCAACTAATATAAACAAATGTAGGAACAAATACTTTCCATCTAAGAAGATTTCTTCAAAACGTTTGTAGTGATTTGACAGATAAAGCATTTGGGAAACATTTGCAGAATGTTTTGAAATCATTTGGCTGCCTTAATGTCTTAAAAGGAAACTCATTTTATTCTCTGTAATTGAAATGTTTGCTTTGCTTTGCTAACATTGTTTTTTTCTTAGGGAAACTCAGAGGTTTGGAAAATCCTCCAAGGTTGCCTATTCCAACCTGAACCCGAAAGAATAAAAACCGAACAAGTGTTATTTAGCTTTTGCTTGAAGATCTTTGGGGAGGAGGAAAGAGGGACATGCCAGAACTGGCTCAAAATGGCTCGGGAGAACTGAGTGTTCAATTTTCAGTGCGATTATTTATACCACAGAAATCAACAAACTACAATCAGGGCTGAATTTATTGTTTGGTTGATTGTCTAGAATTTAAAAAATGAATCATGCAGAAATTTAAAAGTAGATCCATTTTTTTTCCCTCTTCAGAGACATGATTGTTAAACATTTACCAGAACATTCCTGGGGCAACTCACACAGGTATAACTGTTCCATAGCTTTTCTCAAGTTAAGCTTAATTCTGTCTCTCACATGAATGAATAAAAATGTTTAATGACCTAGAAGAATTTTTTTTAGCCTGGGAAGAATTATACTCAATGCCTGTATGGACAGGGACAGGCCAATTAATATCTCCGTACCTCAGTTTCCCTTTATGTAAAATGAGGGTAGTTGGACTAAATGATCTCTAAGATACCTTTCAGTAACTATCTGTGCTTTCTCTCCTGTCCCATATCTCCTTGAATTCTGTGCAGAACTCTGAAGGTCTCCCCCTTGGCCTATCACTATTTCTTGAGGACTCTGGATACCAGTAGACTTTTCAGGCTTCTTGTTATTATGTCTTGCTTTTGTTAAATGTCGAGTCTTCATCCTTTTCTCTTTATACATCGTCTTTTAAAATCCTTACCTTCTGTCTTAGAATCAATTCTTAGTATTGGTTCCAAGGTAGAAGAGTAGTAGGGGCTGGGCAACTGGGGTCAAGTGACTTTTCTAGGGTCACACAGCTAGGAAGAGGAGCCACCTAGCTGCCTCTCCCCTCATGCATCTCTCATGCTACTTCTTGCCTGCAAATTTTCTTTCATGATATATCTTATAGTTTGTCTGTCTAATGCTCTAAGAATAACTTGTAATTTTGATTCTTTGGAGTTTGCAGTGTTCATTGGTTCATAGCCACATGGCGTTCTCGGAAGAATACTTTGAATACTTAGATGCTTCTATAGATATGCAGAGACTATGGACCAGCATACCCAAAGTTCATCTTGTCCTTAGCTCTTGAGGGGAAGGCAGTTATATAGTAAATGGATTGAATATTAGAACTGGAGTTATAAAGTTGGAGCTGAGTCATGAAGATCTGAGTTTAGGTACTTCCTAGCTATGTACCAAGTCACTTATCCTCTCCCTGCCTCAGTTTTCTCAGCTATAAAATGGGGATAATATGGGCAGCTATGTGGCTCAGTGGATGGAGTGCCAAGCCTAGAGACCAGAGGTCCTGGGTTCAAGTCTAACCTCAGACTCTTCCTAGCTAAGTGACTTTGGGCAAGATATTTAACTCCAATTGCCTAGTCCTTACTACTGTTCTGCTTTGGAATTGATATTTAGTGTCAATTCCAAGAAAGAAGGTAAGGGTTTAAAAAATAAATTAATAAAAGAGAAATAGCAATAGTCCTTCCTTCCAGGGTTGTTATAAAGATAAAATGGGATAACATATATAAAACCTTTTGCGAACTTCAAAGTGTTATATAAATGTTAATTATTCTTAATAAAGGAGAAGGGCCAATGGTAACATGAGCTGAGGGTCCTCATCTACGAAGGTCTGTGGTATTACATCAGTGCGGGTGGGTCCTTCCACCACATGGCCTCCTCACAAAGAGGCATTTTGGGGTAAAAAGAGCAGGTTGGGGTCATTGAGAGAGCTTTGTTGTTTCCTAAAGACCATCTGATCTGCTTCATGGAACTGCAAAAAGGGTTAGACTCAAAAGACTTGGGTTTGAATTTTGGCTCTGTTATTTGCAACTTCTGTGAGTTTGGACAAGTCATTTAACTTGGGTAATTCTTTAATATAAGTTTTGACAAAGAAAGTTCTCATCCTGAGATTTCTTCCAGCAACAATCAAGTATATTTTTATTCTACGTGGCTGATGATGGAGTCAGTAGACAGCTGATATTCTATCAAAGCTTCTATTAGTGGATACGACAGCTGAGTAACAGGGTATTGGATTCTTTGTTGGAGTATCAACTGGGTTCAAATCTAACCTGTGTTTGAATGAACATCTCTGACACTTACTACCTGTGTGGCTTTAGGTAAGTCACTTCTTCTCTTTGGATCTTAGTTTCTTCATTCATAAAACCATAGGGTTGGACTATATGGCTTCCGAGGACCTCTCTGGTTCTAAACCTAAGATCCCAGCTGTGTGACTTTGGGAAAATCACTTCCTCACTCTGGCCCTTGGTGCCCTAATTTATAAAATTATAAAATGAAGGGATGAGGAACCTTCTAAAGTCACTTCCATCTCTAAATTCTACAAGGCGAGTACCAAAAAGCCCTGGGGAAAACAACAGGAATGATGCCGGCCAGTCATATTTCTAAGAGAATTAAATTGAGCTCTACTGGGGGATACTGCTGGGCTACTATTGGGGAGGCTGTCATTAGGGAAGGGGGAAGGTTAGAGCTAGGCTATTAAAGATTTCTCCAAGGTTGTGTTTATAATGGAGAGGAACTACATTACCTGTCAATCTCCTAATATTTTTTCTTACTAGGTATTGAGTTTAATTGTTTCTACCTGCAGGAATCCAAGCACTATCATCACCCTCTAAACTTTGGTACAAGGCCCTCCTGGCTCAGCCCTAGTGATGGATGGCTCAATCCTCTAGACCTGAGGGATCCGAGAGAAGGGAAGGGGAAAGGCTGGTCTAATGTTGTCATGGATGGAGGCAGTGGGAAGTTATCACTGATGAGTGCCGGGGAGCCAACAGAGTGTAGAGTTAACCTAGTCTGTTTCATTATAGGCTACTTCAAATCGATTCCTCAAAAAGACTCTTAATAGAAAAAGTGCATATAGTATCGAGAGTCTCAATTTGAACTTATGTGAAAAGGGAATGAATTTTCACTAGTTGAAAGGGCAACTTTGAAACTTCTTTAAGCCTCAAAGAATCATGATATCTCAGAGTTGGGGAAGGGGACTTTGAGACTAATCAGTCTAATTACTTAATTTGAATAAGGATCCTCTGTATGAGGGACTTGAGAAGTAGGGATGTAGGGAGGCAGATACGTGGCCCATTGGACCTCATGTTGGCCTTGGAATTGGGACAACTTGAGTTCAAATCCTGCCTTTGACAAAATACTAGTTGGGGGATCCTAGGTGAGTCACTTATTTGCCCCGAGTCCCAATTCTCTTCTCTATAAAATGATGTGATTGGAATCATAGCCACCAAGGTCATCGTGGGAGAAATCTTTGCCTCCTAAGGTAGAACATTCCATTTGAACATAGCTTGAATTTTTGAGAAACTTTTCTTAGCATCAAACCTAAATTTTCCTCTTTTCAACCTCTATCTGTTGCATCAAGTTTCTTTCCTCTGGGACCAAGTAGAACAAATCTAATCTGCATAATAGCCTTTCCCATGACAGCCTGTCAAATATCTGAAGACAACTATTGTGCACCCCCCTCCCCAGTGCATTCTGTTCTGTACATTTTTTTTACATTCATAGTTTTATGACAGGCATAAGGTCCAAGATGGGTTTTTTTTAAACCCTTAACTTCTGTGTATTGGCTTATGGGTGGAAGAGTGGTAAGGGTGGGCAATGGGGGGTCAAGTGACCTGCCCAGGGTCACACAGCTGGGAAGTGTCTGAAGCCAGTTTTGAACCTAGGACCTCCTGTCTCTAGGCCTGGCTCTCAATCCACTGAGCTACCCAGCTGCCCCTCCACCCCAAGATGGTTTTTGGAAGCACCACATTTCTTATTTGCAAAAAATACTCTTATAATCCTGGTTAGGGAAAATTGGTTACCATTTAGGTGTCAGTTAGTATTTTTTAAAGCACAATGGAAATGATCGTAAATAAAATGTAACTGCAAATTGGTCTGAAAGCAGATATCTTCTCCCCCAAAATCTGTTAAATAAGAGAAATGAAAAGGAAGCATTAGAACCTATCTAATTAGCCTAGAAGTGGCTCTTGGTTTCTCAGCGTTTGCCAAAATGATTGATGTCATAATATATAAAATAGAGTTTTGATCCAATTATGTTCTGCTCACTTGTTGATGTTTTTTCTTTAACATTATATGCTCAACGAGGATCCCTTTTTTCTGTATTTGTTCATTGGTTATAAAACTAAGGACTTATGGATGGCATGGAAGGGAACCATTTACCCAGCTTTATGTAGTGTGTTTTTGTAATAGCTTATTACTGGCAACTTATTACCCTGACTGTGGGGGTAGTGCCTTGTATTTTTCTATTTATATCCTATTTTTTCACACATAGAGATGAAATTGGCTACTACTACAAGCATCTCTCATGTGCCAAAAAAAGGACAAAGTTAAGCAAGATTTAAACTCCTCTTATATTGTAAACATTTTGCTTGAAGATAGTTCATAGGAAAAAAATAGATACATACTGCAGTTAATTCAGAATGAAACTTCAGGGATGAAACATTATTATTTGGATGTTTGAACAATAAAAAAAAATGTCAATGTCAAAAACCCCCCAAACAACGAAACCCCTTAGTTTATTCATCGAATTATCAAAAGGCATGAACTTGAGACCCTTCCTAACCATGATTGCCGTCGTAAGAGTGGTCTCCAGCCTATCATTATTCTACCTAAAATCTAATATGCAGAAATGAATGCTTTATTTCAGATGTGATGTGAGCAGGACAGAATATCTGAAGACAATCAGCTCTCTAGTACTGGGTGCCTTTTCAGGGCTGCTCACCCACCTTTGGTCTCCCACGTGTTCTCTAACTCTCACATGTGGCTTCAAGAAGCTGTGGCATGAGCAGTGGTGATACTCTGGTAAAAGCTATCTCAGCAGATGGTTGAGGGTAACCAACAAGCCTTAATCCATTGGTGAATTGGGGGAAGGAAAGGGTAGAGGAGAACAATTTGTCCCAGTGGTCACAAAGGCAGCTGATGCAGGCACTGTGGAGCACGTAGAGCTTGGTCAGACGTTGTAGATGCCAGGGTCATCCACTGCATATTGGGCCACTGCCAGTTGCTTGACTTTCGTTTTATCACTGGACTTCAGAAACTCTGGAAGAGAGAATGAAGGTGATGACTTTGTGCAGCTCTGCCTTATTTAAATCGAATTCACTTGCGAGCCAAGATATCAGCCCATGATGTCATGGGGCCTCTGAAAATGAAAGATGAACAACAAGTGAGCACCATAGTGGTCCGGGTATGCTTATAAATTGCCTCAGATTCCTCAGGTTTTGTGTCACATTTTTTTGTCTCGTGCGAGGCTTACAGATCACAAATATCCCTAGGGATTTTTTTCATTTTTCTGCTGCTGGTCTAAAGAAAAACAAACATTTTTACAGGTGATGGCAGAGGACAGTGATTGACGAATGACAGGAGGACAAGGATGAGTGCTGGGGCCAATTGCTTCTGGATTTGGGGTTAAAGAACCTGGATTCAAATCTCGGCTCTTCTACGCTAGCTTATACAAATCATTTCTCTCTGGCCTCTAGTTATCTCATCTATATAAAAGGAAAGCTAAGACTGGATGACTTCTGACATCCCTTCCAGCCCCAAATCTATGATCTTATCATCTCCATGTTCCTTCCAGTTGTAATAGTCTACAATTCTTTGAAAAATAGGAAATGTGTAGCAATTTGAGACAGGTTTGGTTAAAGGGAGGCGATAAAGCCACTCTGGGTTCTGATATAGAGGAATATGGGATTTCAATTCCAAGGACTGTGGGCTCTGCCAAAATGGCTCCCAGAGGGACTCAGAATAGAATCATTGGCCCAGCGGGATCATGTTTTCAGTCCTAGGCAGGTGTATCTTAATCTCTGGCTTTTCTGCTACTGGCGTCACTTGTCCCCAAGTGTTTCTTGCTCCATCGGGTTGCAAGCGGTGTTCAAATGATTTGGACTCCCTAATACTGTTGAGTTGGAAGCTTGCCTAATGTGGATAAAACCTAACTGTTTGTTTCCATTGCAAAAAATCCACTCATTTAAATTCACCGAACATTTCTTAAGCATCTGAGAGGTGGAAGATGCTGTTCCAGATGCATGGTTCCCAAGGCATATCTTTAGCTTAAATTTTGGGATCAAAGACAGTGGTTTCCTTTATGCTCCTTAATAAGAATAAAAAATAATCTAATATATGACTGCCCCAAAGAGATAAGAAAAGAAAGCAAAAAGGTTACGGTTTACAAGGAACAGAACAAAATGAAATTCTCTTATTTATGCAAAGAAAATTGTCCTTGGCAACTGGTGGCAAATAAGGAAGCTCAGAGATTTAGCAGTAGATGAGAACTTAAGAGTTCATTGAGGCAATCCTACTCGTTGTATAAAGGAGGAAACTGAGGCATGGAGAACAATGTGACTTTGATGAGGGCACATGGATAATAGATGGCAGAGCTGGGATTCAAATGGGTTCTTTGATTTCAAACTGACCAATTTTTCCACACTAAAGCAATGTGGCTTACATTGCTTCTCAAGAGCTATAAAATTTATCTTGTATATACTGTATCACAATTTCTACTTGCATCTTAGTAAGTCACAGATCTCTGGGTGAGTCACTTGACCTCCTCATGCCTCAGTTTCTTTACCCATAAAATGAAAGACTTAGTTTAAATAATCTCTAAGCTCTCTTCCATCTCTAGATCTGTGTTCCTGTAATCCTATGAGCAAATCTCCATCCTGTTCAAAGTGCCAACAATGTAACGAGGCACATCTCAGTCTGTCTCCCCACTCCAATTCATCCTCCACTCAGCTGTCAAATTGACCTTCCTAAAGTGAAGGGCTGGCCATGACTTGTGGCATCACCAAAGTACATCAGACTCCTAGCAGAATCATGCAGTAGGGAAAAAAAATACCAGATTAGGAATGAGAAGACAGGTTCAAATCTCAGATTTCTCAATTACTGTGTGACCTTGGACAAGTCATTTTATCTGTGCCTCAGTACCCCCTTTTTTAAAGGAGGAAGTTGGACTAGCTCCGAGGTCCCCTCCATCTCTAAATCTGTAATTCTGTGAAAGGACCTTAGAGATCATCTACTCCCAATTCCTGATTGCTGCCATGATAATAGAAAAGAGGACCAATGAGAAAGCAGCCTGTCAGGCACAGCATTGGCACTGGTAGGACCTCCTAGTCAGGTGCCCCCCTGCATCTCCAATCTAAAGTAAGCAAACCTTTATAGGATTATTATTTAGAGTCAGAAGGGGCTATAGAGGCCCTTAAACCAGGGGTCAGCAACGTAAGGCTCTCGAGCCATATCTGGCTCTTTTGAGGGCCAGATATGGCTCTTTCTTCAGGAGCCATAAGGTCCATTTTTTTCAGGCGCTGTTACAGGAGCAGCACTGTGAGCACTGCATGGCTCTCACGAAATTACATTTTTAAAAAAATGTGGCGTTTATGGCTCTCATGGCCAAAAAGGTTGCTGACCCCTGCCTTAAACCCAATGTTCTCATATACAAGAGGAAATAAAGGACAGAGAAGTCATGTATGACAGAGCTGGACTTTGAACCGGGGTCAGTATAGCCATCATCCTTTTCACCTTTCCCTTCCCCTTTTGGAAACATCTAGAAAACAGAGATTAAGTTTTAAAAGCACTTTAAAAGCACTTCCTGTTGAAACAAATAGCCTAGCTTTAGAATCATTGTTCTACTGCTCACAGACTCTCCATGGCTCTCCTTTTCCTAAAGGATCACTTTCAAACTCAGATTCACTTCCAAGTCTTTCTGCTTCTGATCCTAAACTACTGTTCCTTCTTCCAATTCAAATTCTGCCACTTTCACGAAGCTTTTCCTAACTATAACATCTTAGTTCTCTCTTTCCTCTGATTTTGTAGCAGGCATCATCTGCAGACTCTCCCCCAATTTGGTATTTAACTGCATTTTAAGAAGTTGGAAAATGTAAGGGAGAAGAATCAAGAGATTACTGGGATCCAGTCTTGCCTCTGGCACTTAACTAGCAACGGAACCCTCTTCAAGTCACAACACCCCCTCTAAGCCTCAGCTTTCTCATCTGTAAAATGGACAGAATCTCCTCAGTGTCTACCTACAAGCTTTTTTGTGAGGTGTGCATGAGACAAGAAAAATGGAGCATTTTGAGAACCCTGAAGTGTTCTAAAATACCAACTTTGAATACATTTTTTCTTTTGAAAATGTTTTTATTGATGCCTTTTCTTTTTACATTGCATTCATTTAAAAGTATTTCCCTTTCCCTTCCCAACGAATAATCCATTTCTTGTAGCAAAGACAAACCCAGTTCAGTGAAACCAATCAACCTATTGACTGTGTCTAGCAACGTTTGCAATATTCCTCATCCAAAGTCTCACACCTCTGCAATGAAGGGAGGGAATTGTATTTTCTCAGCTCTCCTCTAGGGCCAGCCTTTGGCACTCTAATTACACAGCTTTTACTTCTGTCTAATTGGTCTCTCTACTTGTATGGCAGTTATTGTATACATGGTTTTCTTGGTTCTGCTTACTTCTTTTTTCCTCCATTAACAACAACAAGAACAACAACAATCCACTGAACTCAACAAAAAGAAACCAAAATAAATCTTCCATATTTACAGTAGAGCTGAAAGAGCGCCTAACATAGGAAATTGTGAACCTGTTAATAGACAGCTTAACACACAGACACACACACACAGACACACACACACACACACACACACACACACGATGTTTATTGTTTTGTTGTTCTAGTTATGTATGACTCTTCATGACCCCATTTGGGATTTTCTTGAGGAAGATACTGAAATGGTTTCCCATTGCCTTTTCCAGCTCATTTTGTAGGTGAGGACACGGAGGCAAACAGAGTTAAGTGACCAACACAAGGTCATATAGCTATTAAGTGTCTAAGGCTAAAATCCAGAGGATGGAGCTTCCTGACTCTGGGCCCAGGATTCTATCCACTGTGCCACTCATCTGCCCAGTGCACAGTAGTCTCTTCACAAATTATTCTTTTCTTCCTTTCTCTGTCCCGCCCTCCCTTTCTCCTTTTTTTCCTTCCTTCTTTGGGTAATAAGAACACAATTTTACTAGACACTTGATTGTCTTGCTTACTGGGGATAACAAAGACAGAGAATAAACAGAATACTCGTTTTCCTCTGTTTCCAGAGAGGTCAGAGAAGGGAACTTTGAAATGACTGTGATGTAGACAAAAGTCATCAATTAAGTGTTTTTTTTTTAAAGAAAGACTAAATTTCAAAATGACGCCCTTTAGAAATCTTCTCTGCCCAAATTTCAAGCAAAGAAAGCCAAGTTTGTTTTCTTTGGCTAATGATTAAACACCCACTTCTTACCTTCCTTTTTTCTCTACTCATTTTTCAGGCAATTTAATCCTGACCCTTGATATGTAGTGCTTAGCTAGCCATGGTAACAAGGCCATTAGTTAGGTCAACAGCCACTGAAATTAGAGACATTGTTTGCCAACCTCAATGCTAGCCATGCTGGGGGTGGGGGGCTGGGTGGAATGAGTTGGGGCTGCTGATCACTAGCCCATCTAATATAGAGGCATGCACTGAAGAGTGGTGTTTGTAAAAGTTCCCTGGAGGTGTGGTTAGAATAAATGAATCAGTTTTTCTAATGCATTTGCAAAGAAGTCTTGGAGGAATAAATAATAACCATTTGCGTTTATCTGAAATGTTTGCAGAAAAAAAATTAGTTTTGGGTGGTATCGATTATACAGGTAATGTGGTCTATTGGACAGTGTTGGGAATAGGGTTGGGAACAGGGTTCAATTCCTGATTGTTGACACATTATAGCCCAGTGACCCAGGGTCAGTCACTTAATCTGCCAGCTCTAGGCGATTCCCTAGGTCTGATCTACTCAGTCATGAATGAGGAGCCTTCATTTGCACTGGAGGAAGGAGGTACCACCATAGGAAGTTGGCAGGTGGAATACATTCCAGGTATTTGTCCTATTTAATTCTAGAGGAAGGAAGACATTTTTCAGAAAGGTCATGGGCTTCAGAATGTGATTATCAAGTCACAGATGACTTTCAGATGCTTTTCTACTTTAAAATTCTCCTAATTGAAAGTGATCAATGTTGGAGGGGATGTGGCGAAATCGAGACATTAATGCACGTTGGTGCCTTACAAGGTCATAAAATTGTGCCTCCCCTTTGATCTTGTCTTACCACTACTGGGTCTGTAAGCCAAAGAGATCATAAAAGGTGGGGAAAGGCCCTACTTGTGCAAAAATATTTACTAGCAGCTCTTTTTGTGGTGGCAAAGAATTGGACATTTGAGGGGATGTCCAACAATTGGGGGATGGCTGAACAGACTGTGGCACATGCTGGTGATGGAATACTATTGCTCTATAAGAAATGATCAGCAAGATGACTTCAGAAAAAACTGGAAAGATCTGCAGGAACTGATGCACAGGGAAATAGCAGCACTGGGAGAACACTGTACTCAGTAACAGCGATATGTATGGTGATCAAGTGTGAAAGACTTACTCTCAGCAATGCAATGATCTGAGACAATTCTGAAGGGCTTATGATGGAGAATGCTATCCACCTCCAGAGAAAGAACTGTTGGAGCTGGATGGATGCAGATCAAAGCCCATCCTTTCACATCAGTGTATTTATGGTTTTATTTGGGGATCTGGGTTTTTTGTATGAGTGTGAGTTTACAACAATGACCAATATGGAAGTGGGTTTTGCATGGTAATACATGTGTGGCCCAGATCAAATTACTTAACATCTATGAATAGGGGGGGAGGGAGATGGTCAGGATCTTATAATTTTGGAAAACATGTTGAAAATAACTATTACATGTAATTGAGAAAATAAAATATCTTTGAATAAAAAAAGAAAAAAAGAAAATGCTCTTAGTTATACTAGGGGAGGATACTGTTGTTTGTCCTTCATTTTGAAAGAGGACCCATGGCATCATAGGTGATGTCTTGGCTTGTGCATGAATTGGATTTAAGTGAGGCAGAGTTGCCTAAAGTCATCAGCCTCATTCTCTTTTCTAGAGTCATCAAGTCCAGTGACAAGACAAAAGTCAGGATGACTGGTGGTGGCCTGGGATGCACTGGGTGACCTTGGCATCTTCAATATCTGACCAAGCTCTAAGCACTCCATAGCACCTACTTCAGCCACCTTCATGGCCATTGGAACCAGTTGTTCTCATCCATCTATTCTTCATGGGGGAAGTCTTCACAATCTTGGGGTAGATACCCACCTCCCCAATTCACCAACAGATTTTAAGCTTGTCTGTTATCCTCCACCCAGTTCAGCCTACAGGCTGAGACACTTCTAAGGGTGTGGTCATGGTACATACTACAGCTTCTTGGACCACAGGTGAGAGTTGGGTGGAAAGGTGAACACCAAAGGTGGATGTGGGGGCGACAGTGTTGTAAAATGCATAGTGTACACTCTGTGAAACCAGGACAGTGGGATTCAAATCCAATCTCTGATGCTTATTACTTGGTTGACCTCAGAGAATTCAACTAACCTCACTGGACCTCAGTTTCCTCATCTGTAAAATTAGGAGATTGGACTGGATGGCCTTTGAGGTCTCTTCTAGATCTATAATCTCTTGACTTTTTCTTTTATGGTACTGAATTTCCTTTCATTCTCTGGTACAGAGAACTAGCTCCATTGTTTTATCAAAAACTCTCCATTTAGGGCAGCTGGGTAGCTCAGTGGATTGAGTCAGGCCTAGAGATGGGAGGTCCTAGGTTCAAATCCGGCCTCAGACACTTCCCAGCTGTGTGACCCTGGGCAAGTCACTTGACCCCCATTGCCCACCCTTACCACTCTTCCACCCAAAGCCAATACACAGAAGTTAAGGGTTTAAAAAACAAACAAACAAACAAACAAAAACCTCTCCATTTACACTTGAATTTGCAGAATGACAGTCTCTTCAAACAGTCATCAAAAGCAAACCCCAATCATCTTTTCCAAGATTGGAGAGTGTGCTAGACCTTTGTATTAGGTAGTTATAAAAAGTAATAAATAGGGACTGCTTAGAGAATATATTACTGTGTAAGTTAGGCAACTGCGTATTTTTACTTTGAAATTTATATATGATATTTAAGATGTTTGTGAGCATGGATTTGGGTCTGCTGGTATCAAGGAGGCTTCTGTTAAATAGCTCAGGACTCCAGTAATTACATATAAAGTTAATAACCTCTCATTTTTCATCTGCAGTCTTGTGAAATGCAGAGCCGGAGGGAGACTTCGGCATCTCAAGATAGCTTCATCAAATTTGTCTGAGGGGCAAGGAGCACGTAATGTGCTCTCACATCAAAGTTTTATTCGAGATTCAGCTGGCAGTGGGGAAATTCTTGGGTACCACCTCATCGGGGAGAGTCAGAGATGGTCCTCGTGAGCAGAGATAGGATCCTAGTATCCCATGATTTAGGAATAGTTACATTCATTCAGCATATTTAGCAATCATAACAACTCAGCTCCAAGGCACAGAACTCCAAAGCTGCCCAGGATATCATTGAAAATTTTGGAACAAAGGTGTGACATCCTGATTTGAGAAGGGTGGGATGCAGAGTGGTATCCCAAGAACCAGAGAACTGGGGTTCGAATTCTGATTCTACCTCTTTATCGATGAGGGCAGTGATGGGCAAACTACGGCCTGCTGAAATGTTCTATCCCACCATGCAACATTATTCCTAATGTGACAAATACAATGAGTAGGATACAATATAATGAAACTTCCAAAGAGTTGCCTTAGACACAGACTGACAGATGAGCATTTCCTTTCCTTTGGCCCCCTCTTTAAAAAGTTTGCCTACCACTGGACTAGGATGATCTCGAGAAAATCACTTTACTTCTGAGCCTCAATTTCCTTATCTGTATAGTGGGAATACTAATTTTCTACTATGAGACAAAGAGAAAGGATCAAGGAAGATAAAGTAGGTATCTAAATATGAGCTACACCTACCATGAAGGATTAGATTAAAATCAATCAGAACAGAACAGAACAGAAAGGACAAATATGAGTGAAATGAGATCAGAAGCCTTGTTAGATCTTAGAGTCTGTTTGTGTAACATTGAATACAAGAGGGGAAATGGGTTCAAGTAGAAGAAATATTAAGCTTTAGGAAATTGAATAATAAGAACAAAAGTTTTATAAACTATAGGAATAGAACTTAACCTTCCTTCAAATTCTATGATTTAGTTACCTTCAACCAAACTATGAGGCCACAAATGCTACTACTATCTTCTTTCCTATAGAAAGAGCCTTTAGGGCCAGGGAAACAGCTGAAGAATAAAAAGGCAAACACTGAATGTTATTGTAACATTCACCCAATGCTACTTTCGCCTCTGTTACTAGCTTCCTTCTTTGTATTCCAACTTATTCTTGTCCCATCTGCTTCACTCAGGAATTGAGCCTTATTTATTTTGAAAACAGTCCCATCAGCTCTTGTTTGAAGAAGAAGAAGCTAGGTTGGGGAGCATAACTGCAGCCTTCTTATGCTTTTCCCCCTCTACTAATGCAGTTAATCAACTTTGCCATAATTTCAATTCTTAGAGCGTTAACTAAGGCACTGGCAATAATTATGGGATGTCTCTGTGGTCATTCATTATGTGCTAGAAGCAGGATTTGAAATCAGGCCTTCCTATTTCCATGGGCATCTCTCTAACCATTATACCATACTTCATCTTAAAAAAATTCTTACCTTCCATCTTAGAATCAATACTGTGTATTGGTTCTAAGTCAGAAAAGCGATAAAGACTAGGCAATGGGGATTAAGTGACTTGCCCAGGGTCATATAGCTAGGAAGTGTCTGAGGCCAGATTTGAACCCAAGACCTCCCATCTTTAGGCCTGGCTCTCAATTCACTGAGCCACCCAGCTGCCCACCATTTGTGACACTACGTAATGCCCAATAAAAACTATTTTTTAAAAATCTCTAAGTAATTTTTGGATGTGGCAGAACCTCACGTTCTGCATTTCTGTAATGGACTTCTAATGTAGATTGTAAGCATCATGAGGGGTAGCACGAGTTCACTTTTAGCTCTAGATCTGTTTCTGATCACGTTTTATAGCTATCTGTCCTTGTGCTCCTTCTACCACATTCTAAGTTCCAGGAGGACAGCGGATCTAGCTTATCTCCATTTTGAAGCTTGTCCACGCTCTCTCCACACAGTATAAAGGCTTAAGGATTTTCGCTGAATCCCAGAAGCAAACGAAGCTTGAAATATTGAGAAGGAAATAAAGGCACTAGTTTATAGCAGCTCTTTACTTTCTTTGGTCTGAAAGCCCTCAGGGTTTCCCCCCTCACATTTTACATTATCTGGGGTGAGGGTGCAAATCAGAGTAACTGATGGGGGAAAAACCTTTCTTTGTGACTGGTGAGGCTGTCAGGGAAAGAAAGTCGTCCCTGGAGTTTAAGTCCTGTCTTGGGCTGCGAGGATCCTTGGATTCCGATTTGAGCCCTTGGAACCGAAGGCTATCAGGAAGACGGTGAAGATCTGCTGTGGCCATTTGCAGTGGCAGACCTACTCTTTACATCTGGACAATGGGACGTTTTCCTTAGGCTGCTCATTTGTGGATGTTCTAATGTTCTCTAACCAAGAACCAGCGGGCTGTGTGCAGCTCCAATGAGGAAGTCCATACCGTGATCTGAGGTAGTGGGGAACAGAAAAGGAACTGGCTAGCTCCTTGGTTAGCTCGGGAGGTTAAGCCCTGCTTCACGTCACCGCACAATATACAGATGCACAGGCTACATACCCCCCACACATCCACCATATGCCCGCGATAAGCAGACACGTGACGGATACCCCATATGCACGGGCCACATATACCATGGCACAATTTCCACACACACAGATGATACACGCAGCGCACGCGAATTATTTACCTCTCATTACATCTCTCTATAGAAGATACATCATCCATACATGTACCCCACCCACAACACACAGAAATGATGTATGCACAAGGCAAACCCATCAGCCAAGAATACTGGAGTCGCAGTCAGAGGACTGAATTCGAATAATAGTGTTAACTTGGGTGAGTCACTTGCCTTTTTAATCGCTTAAATGCTCCCTATATAAAATGAATGAATCCGGGGGTGCAGCCAGGTGGCTGGCTAGAGAGTCAGGCCTGGAGTCTAGAGGAGCTGGGCTCAGATCTGGCCTCCCACACAGTCACACACACGTACACTCACCATCAATTCTCTAACCTTACACACAATATATTCGGAGACACAACGCACGTGCCCTACACATACTCCGGCCCTACTCACACATACACTGGCCGCCAACCTCTCTAGACCCGTGCATGCCTTATACACGAGCGGAAACCACGTCTGTCCACGAGGCGGACTGTGACGCTCCCACAGGTGCGCCTCCTTCCCTCGCTCCCTGCTTCCCGGGCACCCTTGGGTCTCCATCCCCTCCTCCTTCAGCGCGGGCCGCCCCCTCCATCTTCAAACTCTCGGCCCTTCTCCGCAAGAACCAATCAGCGGCTGCGAGGTCTCGGATTGGCTGGCGCCGTTCCCTGAGCGACGGGGCGCGGCTGGGGCTTCCCTGCTTCCCTGCCCATCTGGGTGAGCCGAGCGGAGCTGAGAGGAGCCGGAGCGGGAGGGGAGCCCTGAGTCCAGCGGGGGAGGCGGCTGCGGCAGCGCGGCGTCCCCCTCCATCCTATCCCTCCCTCCAGCTCATCCCGGCCCCTCCTCCCCTCCACCGTGGCCAGACGCCGCCCCTCCAACGGCGTCCTGGTTCTGGTCCTGGTCCTGGTTCTGGTCCTAGTCCCGGAGCGAGTGAAGCCGGAGCGGGAGCCCGAGCGGGAGCCATGGGCTGCGGGAACTCCACAGCCACCAGCGCCAACGCGGCCCGAGGTGAGGCAGGAGAAGAGGGAATCCTCATCTCCATTCCCACCCCACCCCTACCCCATGCGACAAGCAGGGAAACTGAGGAACATGAGAGAGTGGTGCACCCAAGGTCATCCAGCCCCCTCCCCCTCCCCCGCAGGACTGGAGCCAGGATTCGAACTGAAGCCAGAGTAATTAAGCGCTGACCTGTACTACCTATGTAACCTTGGGCAAGTCACTTCCTTGCTCCTGGGCCTCAGTTTCCTCCTCTGTGAAATGATCCGGTGAAGAGTAGACGGACTTTGAAACCTTCTGGCGTTAGAGCTGTGATCTCTCCATGCCTCACTTTCTTCATCTGTAAAAGGAGAGGAAGGGACTGGATGGCCTTTGAGGTCTCCATCCAGGACCCTCTGTTTTGCAGACGCAAAAGTCCAAAGCTCTGTTCAATGCACCATTTTATTTTTGTTTTTTCAGGGATGAAAAGAAAATCTTGGGAAGGAGGATTATAGAGGTCCCCATGTCCTCTCCTTTAATTAAAAATCCCAGGGGCAGCATTGTTTCTGGAAGGACACAAAACTACCTTTCAGGGACACAGACAGGGGTTGGTGGTTGAGGGTGGGACAGGATTTGCCTGCAATGAAATTATGGTTTGAAAGCAGAGGCACTGGGTTTGAATCTAAGCTCTGTGGTTTCTCTTTCTGCCTGGGTGATCTTGGAGAAATTATTTCCTCTGGTAAGGTCCTCTGGTAAGGTAAGGTCCTTTGGTTTTCAGATTTTAGAGTGGAAAGGAAGCTTTTGAAAACACAACATTTTACATATAGTAGGTACATAATAAATATTTGTTTGCATTTGAAGCTATTTCCCTAACCTCTCCCTCATTTTTCAGAAGGGCAAACGGGGGCTCAAAGAGAACAGATGATCTATAAAAAATCATCCAGGTAGCAAAATGGCAAGACTAGGATTTGAACCCAGGCACCTGACTCCAAATTCTATCCTCTTTTGCAGTGCTTTGAGTCTCAAGTTTTCCCATCTGCAAAACAAAGGGGAGAGAATCTAGCTTGCCTTCCAGCTGGAAATCTGTAGTATATTCCCGGGCAGGAAGAAGAAAGGTTGGCATCTGGGATTAGAACCTGGGAATTGCCATGTACTCCAGAAATCCTACTGGGGAAAGCAGTCTCTTTTTTATCACCCTTATCACTCCTCATTTTCCCCAAACACACAGACTCTTGGACAGCCTTGTGTTCCTCACACCCAAGAGCAGAAAATTACCTGCTTTGATGCTGCCACTGGAAAAGTACAGCAGAGAAGCCCAGGAGGATTTTGGCAGGTGAAGGGTGGGTAGGATCAGGGGAAAGCAGAGGACCAAAAAATGACTTGTCAGCACTCTTGCTGCCTGTAAAGATTAGTCTTTTACAGGAAGGGGGTGAGAAGTGTTGGTGGTTGGGAAATCAGACTTTACAGAAAAGGTAATTAACTGAGTAGAGAAAATGAATGGAGTTCTAATTAAGAAAGAAGATTGCAAATATTAGGATATGGTTGAGATATAAACAATGTGCGATAAAGCTTTTAAAAAAATGAACACTGATTCGCTGTCAATATTTTTTATTTAAACGTATCACCGACAATTCTCTTTTTAACACTTGTTCTGGTGGGCAGAAGTCTCCCACAGTCCTGAGGGCAGGTCAGCTTATATGGCAAGTGACCTATCCTTAGTTCGATCCCTCCTATTCGACCCAGCTCATATCTTCTGGTTTTTGATAGGCATGGAATACTTTAGGTTGCATTTACCTATCTGACCTATTTAATTCTCCCCTTTGATCATTACTTTTATTTCATTTCATTCAGATGTATCAAATGCCATGCCATAACCCATCCAGTATATCCAAATAGTTACCTGCCCCTGGCGCAGTCCACTGGTGGCCAGTAGAGAGGTCTGCCAATGATTTTGTGACCTTGGGCAATTGCCTTATTTTAATGCCCTCTTTTGTTCAGGATACAAAGAAAAACTCTGACTCTAGTTTTTAAGGTCTTTAATAAAATGCACTCAGGCATTTGGCCAGTTAATTGAAAAACATTGCTTCTTATTGTTGTCAGGGATTACACATATTGGTTATAACCTGCTGAGGGGGAAAAAAAAGATTTTTGGTTCTTTTTGGTCAGGATCCAGAATCTGTAGAAAACTGTAGTCTTAGAGAAGCAGCTGAACCTAGATTTTAATATGTGTAAAATTTGATATATTAGCGTCTCTAGTATAACCTTTATCTACCCAGTGATAATGTTAATTCCATCTCACTGCCTGTTCCGTTTCCAGCCTGGTGGCTTCCAGGAAGCCATTGGGGAGTGGCTCTCCTAGAGTTATATAACCATTAGATTGGTTAACTCAGGGCATGGTGTTAACGAAACTCCATTTGGTCTCTAAAGAGGTCTGTTAAGCTATATGAAAAATATTCTGTTCCAGGGCTACCGACTGATGTTGGCTAGCATTTTCACACTTGCGTGCCCTTGGCCACAAGGGGAATGGGATGGAAGAGTATGGATGACTCAGTGCAAACTCCTCTCACTTTACTTCCCTTTAAGACAACTGAAAATTTAAGAACGTTAATTGAGGCGATTATTTACATTAGAAAAAGACAAGCTACTAGTTTCCATTAAAAATGGGTCTGAAGAATATATTTAGGTGATTGTTTTTGACCATTGGAGAGGGAAAAAAAGCCATCAACATGCTTTTATTAATGGAAATGACAGGAAAGATGAGGTATTACAAGGTACTTTGCTGCTGGACTCTATGATGCTTTTCTGTCTGACTTGCAGCTGAAGCCACCTCTGTGTTTCATTTCTCTCTCTGAGCTCCTTGAGAACAGAGACGTTCCCCACTTTCTGTGTCTCCCCAGGGCTCAGCATAGTACTTCACACATAGTAAGCCCTTAATAAATGGTCATTCATTGCAGCTGGGAGTCGAATACATTTACAGTAGTGTTAGGAGTCACTTTGAATATCAGTCCAAAAGGATCATGTTATTTGTGAGTTTATAAGAGGATGGGAAACGGATTCAAGTTATGAAAATGGGCTTGGCAGAACTTTTCAAAAGCATCTTCTAGGATGTAAAGGGAAGTTCATTTTTATTAGGATAAAAATTCAGAGGACCAATCTGCTTGATGACTGGGCATTCGCTTCTGTTATTGTTGATGAAGGACACGAGACAGAAAAGCACATTCTTTCCTCCCATAGTTTTCGATTTGCCAGAAATGACTTTCTATTCAAAGAACGAGCCAGGGAGGCCATTCTGTGTAACATTAAGGAAAAACACAGTGAACAGAGACTTATTGCATCACCTCTGATGAATCTGCCCTTGCATCTGAGAAGTCACTTCTCAAACATTTCCCTGCCTGAGAATCCAGCTGGCTGACTGGCTGCAGGGTTTGCTTATTGCTGCTTTGATGTAGTCTGTTAGCTGGTGGGAGAGAATTCATTTCCAGAAAGGAAATGGCCACAATGAGAAAAATAAGTTGGGGGAAAAAGAAGCACAATGCAGAAACATGGATGCTCTTCTCAATTGAAAGTTTTCTCATAAATCCTAAGCAAAGTATTTTCTAAGTATTTCTGTGGTGTTATTTTTGAGGCCTCAAAAGTACATGAAGCAAATTAAATAAGTCTTCTCATTTAGGAGATGGAACACCTGGACTCAGAGTTAGGAAGACCTGAGTTCAAATCTCACCTCAGAGACTTACTAGCAAGGTGATCCTGGCCATGTCACTTAACTCTTGTCTGCCTCAGTTTCTCTAATTTGAAAATGGAAATTATAATAGCAGGTGATAAAAGCGCCTACTTCCTGGGGCTGTTTGGAATACCAGATGAGATACTGTTTGTATAGCTCTTCTCACAGTGCCTGGCACATAGTTGATGCTTAATAAATATCTCTTCTGGGGGCAGCCAGGTAACTCAGTGGTTTGAAAGCGACGGGAGGTCCTGGGTTCAAATGTGGCCTTCCTATGTGCATAACCCTGGGCAAGTTACTTAACTTCTTTTTTTTTTTTTTTTAAACCCTTGTACTTCGGTGTATTGTCTCATAGGTGGAAGATTGGTAAGGGTGGGCAAAGGGGGTCAAGTGACTTGCCCAGGGTCACACAGCTGGGAAGTGGCTGAGGCTGGGTTTGAACCTAGGACTTCCTGTCTCTAGGCCTGACTCTCACTCCACTGAGCTACCTAGCTGCCCCAAGTTACTTAACTTCTGTTGCCTAATCCTTACCACTCTTTTGCTTTGGAACCAATATACACTATTGATTCTAATAAGGAAGGTGAGGGTTTAAGTTTTAAAAAAAATATATTTTTCATACTCTCTTTGAAAAAGAGATGTTTCTAAAAATAAAAAAATAACTTAAAAATCAAATTAATTTTTTTATAAAAGAAAGTAATTGCTTCTGAACTTAATGTAGAAAAATATTGATCAAAACCAGGTGGCACAGAGTATAAAAGCACAAGACTTAGAGTCAAGAAGACACAAGTTCAGATTCAAACTCAGATACTAGTTGTGGTAAATCACTTAATCATTCTTGGCCTCAATTTTCTTCTCTGTAAAATGGGGATAATGGTAGTACCTATCTCCAGAACTGTCATAAGGATTAAAATATCTATCTAAAGCACTTTGCAATCTCTAAAGAGCTAACAAAACTTTCAAGATGATCATGGTGATGGGAGCTCCTGTACTCAGAGGTAGATGAATATTCAGTGGAGGAGCTTCTAGAATGCCTCATGAATATATATATATATATATACACACATATATATATACTAAAAATATCAAACCATTTGATTCTCAGGGCAATTTAAGACTTTTAAAATTTATTTTTAAATTCAGAGAGGGGAAGAAAGAGATGACTAACTCCTAAACCACTGAGCCACCTAGCTGCCCCCTGCAAAAACATTTTGCAGACCCCCCAATGGAAGTGAACCAGAATTCTTCATTATGAGACCTAGACATGACTTGACCTAGATCATCATGGACTGCTTTTCATCTTCTTCCTCTCTCCACCCAGCCCATGTTTTTTATTTTTTAGTTAATCAGGACAGATTGGTCTTTATCTCATAGTTTTACTCCACTTTTGAAATGAGGAAGGAATAAGATTTATGTTAAAATACACCTGAGAGAAATAATGTTATGAATACCGTATTCAGTAAAAGAGGAAACACTCACAAGGAAAATGCCCCGAGCAGTTCATGAACTGGATAGTCACTGCTTATTTAATGGCGAGCTCACTGTATGTATTTGCCATGGTTGGCCAAGATGAAGTTGTCCCAAAAGAGTATTTTTGTGAGTTTGTTATTACTTTACAAACATTTATTGAATATGTGTTAATGTGGGCACTACGTTAGGAGGTATTTGGGGTCAGGTGAGGGGAAGGAAGAAAAATATTTCAAATTGGAACAGCAGTAGTTTGGGAATTTTGGCAATTAGAAAATCTGAGTTTCACTTAGCAATGCCTGGGCCATCTAGCTTACTTCAAATAAAGTTCTCTGGTCCTCTCAGCTTCCCTGCATTGGAAAATGAAGGGATTGGACTAAAGAGAGATTTCTAAGGACTTTCTCAGTTTCAGAGCCCAAGATCTAAGCCCCTATCTAGCGTAATTGATAGTTTAGTTAGAGAGACTAAAATGGAAGTGAGAAAGTAGTATATTAACTGGTGCAAAATAGCTTTGTGTAAGCTGAGTGTGGAGGAAGTATGTAAGCATTTATTAAGCACTTGCTATGTGCCGGGCTCTGTGCTAAATACTTTGCAAATATTATCTCATTTGATCCCTTAGCAACCCAGGGAGATAGGTGCTATTATGATCTCCATTTTATAGTTGGGGAAACTGAGGCAGGGGTGGAAAACCTGTCTGTCTCTCTTTGGCAATCAGCTATTTAAAAAGACAATTTAGCTTCTTATTTTCTCTTTTTTAATCCTTGACTGAGCAGAAAGATGAGCAGCCCTGCTTCTTGAGCTCATGCTGTCCAATAGGCCAATCTGGGCATTTTTCATCCAGCTACACATTCCTTTAGGCTAAGACTAGTGAGATACCATGCAAACATCCTAGTGAAAACACTGGAAAATGACATCCAAGGTCTTGATGTTCCCAAACATCTGGATGGTTGTCTTGGTCCATGTTAACACGGCACTAAGATAATTTCTGTGGGTGTCATAACAAAGCTGTCATAAAAGCATTTTGGCCTTGATTTTTGGATTGATTGATTCACTGTGATAATTCATTTGGTGACTCTTCTTATCCTGTTTTTGTGTAGACTTATGGTTGGAAAGTTTCCCTGATGGTTCCGCTCTTATCTGTAGAAATAGTTTAAAAGGGACTTTTGGCCATTAATCCTCCTACTTGAATCATTTGAACCAACAATTCAGCCTTTGAAGTAATTGGATTTGGTTTCAGACCTGAAGGGTACAGTTTGGCTAGTTATAAACCCCAATTAACTGCAAATTGTTGCAAACTCTTTCCTTAACTTCAGGTCTAGCCTAAGGTCACATCTAAAGCTCTTGGAATGTATAGCTCCATTTCAGCTCAGCTGGCTCTATTGCCATCCCTTATACTAGGTCTGTCTGGAGATCTCCACTCAATTATTTTGTATTTTCTGTCCTATATTGTTTGCTTTTTCTTATTTGCACTTCTGTTGCCCTCTCTCCCTCCTCTCCCTTCTTGAGCACAGGGAATGTTTTTGGTTTTTTCTCATGCATTGCCTAGGTTTTTATTCATCCAATATTTATGGAGTGCCTACTGTGTATTCAGAACTTTATTAGTCTTTGTGGAAGGCAGACCCATTTTGGTCCTCTGCCCATAAAGGATTTATAATTGGGAAGATAAGATAAACAAACATGATACAACAGTAAACAAAATAATCAAGGATAAATGAACTGATGCAAAGTGAAGAGAGAAGAACCAGGAGATCTTTGTGCACAGTAACTGCAATGTTGCAATAGTGGTCAATTGTGAAGGATTTGGCTACTCTGCTCAAAACAATGATCCTCAACAATCTCAAGGGACTCATGAGTAAGTGCTCCAGAAAGAACTGATGAACTCTGAGTGCAAATTGAAATAATATATTCTCTCTCTCTCTCTCTCTCTCTCTCTCTCTCTCTCTCTCTCTCTCTCTCTCTTTCTCTCCCCCTCTCCCTGTCCTTCTTCTCTCTCTCAATATGGATAACATGGAAATACATTTTGCATTATGTCACATGTATAATTGGTATTGTATTGTTTGCCTTCTCAGTGGGTGGGATAGGATGAGAGGGAGGGAGATAATTTGGAACTCAAAATTTAAAAAGAAAAAAAAATGTTAAAAATAAATAAATGGGGGCAGCTGGGTAGCTCAGTGGATTGAGAGCCAGGCCTAGAGACAGGAGGTCCTGGGTTCAAATCCGGCCTCAGACACTTCCCAGCTGTGTGACCCTGGGCAAGTCACTTGACCCCCATTGCCAACCCTTACCAATCTTCCACCTATAAGTCAATACACAGAAGTTAAGAGTTTAAAAAATCAAAAAAACAAACAAATAAACAAACAAACAAACAAACAAACAAACAAATAAATAAATAAATAAATAAATGAGGGGGCAATTAGGTGGCTCAGTGGGTTGAGAGCCAGGGCTAGATATGGGAGGTCCTGAGTTCAAATTTGGCCTCAGATGCTTCCTAGCTGTGTGACCCTGAATAGTCACTTAACCCCATTGTCTAGCCCTTATCCCTCTTCTGCCTTGGAACCAATACACAGTAGTGATTCCAAGATGGAAGGTAAGAATTGTAAAAAAAAAAAAGAATATCTTTTAAAAAAGAGGAGAATTAAATGGGATGTTAAACAAGTTCAGAGATGAAGGCTAGATTAAAAGGAAGAGAATCAAGAAAGACCCCATCTCCTAAGGAGACTTTTGTAGAAATCTGGGTGAAGTAATCGAAGATATAGATTAAGGTGGTATCAGGAATTAAGATGAAAAGATGAGTTCAGGACATTTTGTTTATTTATCTATTATTTAAAAAACCAAACTTACCTTACCGTTTGTTTTAAAATCGATACAAATATTGATTTCAAGGCAGAAGAACATTAAGGGCTGGGCAATTGAGGTTAAGTAACTTGCCCAGAGTCACACAGCTAGGACGTATCTAACACTAGATTTGAACCCAGGTCCTCTGGACTCCAGTTATGGAAATCTATCTACTGAGCCACCTAGCTGTCCTGGCACAGGGCATTTTAGGAAGCCTCAGTTAATGGCTGGATACCTAGACTTAAAGGGAAGGAAGAATAAAAAGTGATTTCCAAGATTTTAGATCTAGGCAGTTAGATAAGAGATTGATGAAGATGGAGGAGCTGCCATTTAGAGAATGGTGATGAGTTTGGGTTGGAAGTGATTTGATCCCACAAACATTTATGCCTACTGTGTGCAATGTCTCCCCTTTGTGATGATGAGGCATCCCAAGTGGAAGTAGCCAACCAACCATTGTGGATGCTAACCTGGTGCTTTAGCAAAAACAACTGCCCTCCATCTCTTTCTTTCATCTCTTTTTGCCATATCTTCTCTTTCAGTAGAATTCACAGTGTAACGGTCATTATGGCTGAACCATTCAATCATGCTCTAGGCCATTTTAATAGAATATGTTCCCAATTTGGGGCTTAACATCCCCATCTCTTTGTGGAGGAGTAATTTCTGCACTATATGCATGTGAAGCCAATGTTATTTTTGATAGGAAGCTCTTTGACCTTTATTTCACTTCTTCTTGCATAGTGAAAATAAAGCCTCTTAACAAGAACAACACTGAACAGAAGTACTTTTTGTAAGTTCATTATGCGGACATATCTTAAGCACAAAGGTCTTTTTTCCCTCTCTAAGAAATCTGAAGAAATTACTTGGAAATCTGTGTCTTTTAGTGGTTTGTTGAAAAAGAAACCTTGGTTGACTGAAGAGCCTGTTTTTTACTTGCCTACCTGAGACCTGATAGCATAGTTGAATGAATTTAGAGTTTCTAGTAGCAGGGGTCAGCTGGGTAGCTCAGTGGATGGAGAGCCAGGCCTAGAGACAGGAGGTCCTAGGTTCAAACCCGGCCTCAGACACTTCCCAGCTGTGTGACCCTGGGCAAGTCACTTGTCCGCCATTGCCCACCCTTACCACTTTTCCACCTTGGAGCAAATACACAGAAGTTAAGGGTTTAAAAAAAAATAAAATGGAGTTTCTAGTAGCAATAACAAAATGTTGAGGTGAAAAAGTAATCTATTGGGGGCAGCTAGGTGGTTCGGTGGATATGTTATGGGTAGAGCTGTCCCAATTAGGGAGGATTTCCCACCTAACAAATTACAAAGTGCCCTGATAAAGTTAAAGAGGTTTATTAATGAGATTGATGGCCAGGAGGCAGTTCCAGGTAGAAGTCTGGTTCCCTAAAGTGACAAAAGATGGAGTTTATATTGATTTCATGGGAGAGCTGGGTACATGACAGAAAACAATATGGCGGATGTGACTTACAGAAGACTTTGGGGAAGGACACATGTGACTTCAGTGGCATTGTGATTGGCAAGGGCAGGTGACTGGAGGGAAGGGTCCGAAGTGGACAAAGTTGTCTGTCAGTGAGATATGCAGCCATTCAAAACTAAATTGGAATGCCATTTTTATCCATTTATTGGCGGCTATCAGGAAAGGTCTTCTCTGGCCAGGCCACATTTCTGAGGTCTAAAGCTCAGAGGATATGCTCTTTTTGGTTTGGAATTGTTCTTGGGGCTTGGGGTCTCCAAGGGACTCCGCACCCCCATCTCAGATAGAGAGAAAGGCCTGGAGATGGGGAGGTCCTGGGTTCAAATCAGATAACTCCTAGCTGAGTGACCCTAGGCAAAACACGTAATCCCCATTGCCTACCCCCTTACTGCTCTTCTGCATTGGAACTAATATACAGTATCAATTCTAAGATAGAAGGTAAAGGTTTTAAAAAAAGGATTCTTTCATTTTTTAAAGTTATATTCATATTTAGATCAGAGAAACTCCGTTTCTTCTTCAATTTTATTAAACAAAGGGAAACAAGTTTCCCATCACTTTTTATTATTTCCCATAAAATACTGTTAGCTGTAGGCATAATCATTTGTGCCAGAGGAAGGATGTTTTTGTATAGATCGCAAGTATTTTTCAATCCAATTATTCAGTATTTACTTCCAGATAATTATTTTGTAGGAAAAAAGATAGCTGTCACCTGCCAATTTTGGCAAAAGAAGTATGGTTTTTAAAAATCTGGTTTGGTAATTAAGTTTTCCCTGAATACTTACAGTAAAATATGATTTAAGTTGGATATTCCTGACAAAGAGCTGTGCTCAAAAGAAGTCTTTTATGGTCAGTCTTACTCAGTGTAAAAGTGGAACTACTTCATTCTTTTAAAGGAAAAGACGTGTTTCCTTAATATTATGATTTAGTGCTATTTGATCACTCATTTAGGAACAGATCACACATTGACAATTTTGTGAAAATGAAAAATATTTGAAAGAAAATTAGCCCCCATGATTCCCTTCCACTTGTAAAATTATAATATAGACTGATTAGGTCACAAAGAAACATCTGCCCATAAGAAATAAGATGTAGCCTGCATCTATTATAATGTTAAAAATGCTGCAGTAACTAATTAAATGCTTTCCAGCTGGCATGTCTTAATGTTTCCCAAGAGATTTAGGTCTAGGTTCCTGAAATGTAGAATATATTCCATTAGGTTTGAATTTGAAAAAATGCTAATTATGTCCTATACTGCTTTTTAGAAGGGAACTTTTTGGGGGAGGAAAATTGGTTTGTCAAATGCCAGTTTATCCAAGGTGGCTGGGGAATGGGGTTTTGGGGGTTAATTAGTATTCTCTCTAAATGATTATTATATGTAACTGGAGGTTTTAAAAGAATGCGACTATAATAAAACACTCTTAACACTAAAATTGTACAGTGCATAGTATGATGCTGGGAAGATTAGATGCTCAATAAATACATGCTGAATTAAATGGAATGCAGTTTAACTTTTGATCATTTAAGGAGCATTTTGTTATTATTTTTTAAAAAGGGATAAAGCATTCTAATTTGAATTTTGCGCATATGCATGAAATTTCATGGCAGTGTGTACGTGTGTGTAAATATAAGTATATCTGCATCGATGTAGTGATTGGTACACTCACTCTGTAGCACATAGCCTATTGTTTTCCTTTCAAAAATGGCGCCTTTGAAGGGTGTGGTCTATAGTCCAACCAATATAGCCACCTGCCCTCAGACTTGGCTGAAGAGTTTTACACAAGTTAATTCAGCTCAGACATCTCCAATGATTAGAAAATGTCTTTATAAAAGTATAAAAAAAAAAAGAGGGTGAATTACGGCTCCTCACTTGGGACACAAATCCACCATGTCTTAAACTCAGGGTTGGGAAGCAACTTTCCCTCTTGCCTACTTCAGCAAATTCGTGCTTTAAGGAGTAGCTCCTTCTCCTTGACTCAAAGGGACTAACTTCATCACTGTTTCTCCATGGTTTTTGACTATATGTACAAGCATGCCTAAGTCCTTCTTTGAAAAAAACAAAGCATCTTGTTATTTTGAGACGCCTCTTGGTTAGATTCATCCATGGATGGATTTCAGTGGGTCCACATACTTGAATGGGAGAACCTTTTATCTTTATTTTCATTATCCTCTAATTGAAATTTAGTATTCATATCAATGTTTAGACACATTCCTGTGAGAAGTGTTTCATGGGTTTCACTAGACTGCTAATGGGATCTGTGAAACAAAAAGTCAAGAACCTCTGAGCTGGGCTAGTTGTTTCAGACTATTTCTGACCCTAGTTGGGGTTTCCTGAGATCCTGGAGTGGTTTGCCAATTTCTTTAATTAATTTAACAGATAAGGAAACGGAGGCGACCAGAGTTAAATGATTGGTACCCAGGATCTTGCAGCTCTTGAGTGTGTGAGGCCAGATTTAAATTGAAGTCTTCATGACTTCAGGGCTGGCACTCTATCCACTGTGCCACCTAGCTGTCCAGGTTATCATTAGGAATTTGAATTACTTGTATAACACTTGGAAAGTAATTTTGGTTATATGAGCTTTCTCCCTTTTTTCAGATTTTTTGTAACTCGTGTTTATTGTATTTTTTTAGGAAAGAAAAAGAGTCTTTAGCTTTGGGCTGCATCTGCTGTGAACGTTGTTCTAGGAAGAGATTCCTTTCTCAGCGCAGTCACAAATTCTTTAAATTCTGAGAAAGTGATCAAGCATCATGGTGGGTTGAATTTCCTTTAGTGAAACAGATGCCTTTCTTATAGAGAGAGGACCTGGGCTTTGGGGAAAATTCTTGACTCAATAAACATGCTGCCCAATCAAAATATCATATAAGGGGGCAGCTAGGTGATTCAGTGGAATGAGAGCCAGGCCAAGAGATGGGAGGTCCTGGGTTCAAATGTGGCCTCAGAGACCTCCTAGCTGGATGACCCTGGATAGGTCACTTAACTCCCATGGCCTAATTCCTTACTGCTCGTCTGCCTTGGAACCAATACACAGTATTGATTCTAAAACAGAAGGTCAGGGTTTAAAAAATATGAAAAGAAGATGGGGGAAGGAAAGAGATAAATAGAAAAGTGACTGAGCTACTGGCTTGGCAGAGAAGGAGATAGTAAGGTAAAGGTCCTGACTGAAAGTGAGTCAGATAGTAGGGAAGGCTCAGTATGCTATTTTGCCTACAAGAAAAGAGAAAGCCTCAAGGAGATATCATCAGAGAGACAGACAGAGAGATAGACACAGAGAAACACATACACACACACAAACACTCTGAGAGAGATAGGGAGAGAGACCAAGACACACACACACACACACAAACACTCTGAGAGAGACCAAGACACACACACACACACACACACACACAAACACTCTGAGAGAGACCAAGACACACACACACACACACACACACACAAACACTCTGAGAGAGACCAAGACACACACACACACACACACACACACAAACACTCTGAGAGAGACCAAGACACACACACACACACACACACACACACACACACACACACACACTCACTCACAGACAGACACAGAGGGAGTGAGAGAGAGAGAGAGAGAGGGAGAGAGAGAGAGGGAGGGGGAGAGAGAGAGAGAGAGAGAGAGAGAGAGAGAGAGAGAGAGAGAGAGAGAGAGAGAGAGAGAGAGAGAGAGAGAATGATTTGGCTTTTGATGATCTGGCCACCTGAAAAGAGAGTGGAAGTGCTATGATTCTTTCCCTTGCTTTTGGTTTAATTGCTTGCTTGTTGTTTTCCTTTGTAGGGCATATGTCAGAAAGCTTGACAAAATTATACCCCTTAGTTCCATTGGAGTCTTGGAGGACAAAGTGTATCTTTTACAATATAAATCCTGAGATGGACTTAATAGTTATTGTGGGTTCTGTGCCTTTTTAAGGAAAGGGTTGTTTAGGAATCAAGAATGTCCTTTCTGTTGGTGAAAGTCCCACTGGACCATAACTTTGCCTTTTTCTAATAACCGTTGTTCTGTCTGTCAGTGAGAACAGAAGGGTACTCATTCCATTCTCCATGCTAAAAGGTGCCAAGTTATCAATGGATAATTATGATGATATTGGACAATTCTTAACAGTGGTAAAACATTTTTTTGGAGATGTAGTATCAAGCCAAAGTTGCACTAATGTGAAACATCTGAAGAAATATGTTTCTAAAAATCTCATTTGGTAATTTTTTGATGAGGACTTTCAGTAAAATATTGTTTGAATTGGATATTCTTGACAAAGTACAAGAATCAAAGAAGCCTTTTGTAGTCAGCCTTACTCAGTATAAAAGTATCTGACTACTTCATTCTTTTAAAGGAAAATAAATATTTCTTTAACATAGATTGAGGTTCAGAACTATTTCTTCATTCTTCTAGTAACAAACCACACATTGGTTATTTTCTGAAAAAAGAGAAATATTTGAAAGAAAATTAGCCCCCACAATTCCCTCCCTCTTGTAAAATTACAATATAGACTGATTCAATCACAGAGAAACATCTGTCTGTAAGAACATCTGCCCCAGTGATGCTGAATAATGTAATTGTCTGAAATTGCTCACTTTCAGGTCAAAATGTACATTCTGTTACTGTGATTTCTTACTATAGCTCTGTTTCTGTCATATATTATTGTTAATAAAAGTAGAAAATATATACTATCTGTGTTTGAATATAGATCTTTTTTAAAGGAAAAAGAAATAATCATTATACATTGAAAAATAGACATGATTGTAGATTTCAGCCAGATTTCTACTAGGCAAGTTTCATTAAAAATATGTGTGCAGGGGGCAGCTGGGTAGCTCAGTGGAGTGAGAGCCAGGCCTAGAGACAGGAGGTCCTAGGTTCAAAGCTGGCCTCAGCCACTTCCCAGCTGTGTGACCCTGGGCAAGTCACTTGACCCCCATTGCCCACCCTTACCAATCTTCCACCTATGAGACAATACACCGAAGTACAAGGGTTTAAAAAAAAACAAAACCAAAAAAAAATATGTGTGCATGTGTATATGCATATACATGCACACATATGCATATATACACATATATGTATAATGTTACTTTTAATTGTTCATTATAACATGAAGCCATCCTATAGTACCTTATGCCTTATGACTTGAAACACAACAAAATTATTTCTAAAAATACACCAATTTCCTGATCTATAGGAACTCTACTCTTTTTTTTGGGTGGGGGGTAATTTTTATTTATCTATTTTTAAATTTTGAATATTTTCCCATAGTTACATATTTCATGTTTTTTCCCTCTCCCCCAAGCCCCCCTAACCTCCCTTAGCCCATGTGCAATTCTACTGGGTTTTATATGCATCATTGATCAAGACCTAATTCCATATTATTGATAGTTGGACTAGAGTTATTGTTTAGTGTCTACATCCCCAGTAATACATCAGCCTGTGTGTTCAAGCAGTTGTTTTTCTTCTGTGTTTCTCCTCCCACAGTTCTTCCTCTGAGTGTGGCTAGTTTTCTTTCTCATAAGTCTGTCAGCCTTGCTCTGTATCCTTGCATTGCTGATAAGTACTGAAGTCCGATATGTTCGATTGTACCACAGTGTATCAGTCTCTGTGTACAATGTTCTCTTGGATCTGCTCCTTTCACTCTGCATCAATTCCTGGAGGTCATTCCAGAGGAACTCTACTCTTTAATATTCACTGATTCTCAGGGGTAATTAGGTAGCTCAGTGGATAGAGAACCAGGTCCAGAGACAGGAGGTTCTGGATTCAAATTTGGCCTCAGACACTTCCTAACTGTGCAAATCACTTAATCCCTATTGCCTAGCCCTTACTGCTCTTCTGCCTTGGAACTGTAAGATTTAAATTAATATCCAATAACTAAGTATTTTATTTTACAAGATTTATTATTAATCACTTGAAGTAGGAAAAATACAAGAAACAAAAGTAAAAGCCTAAGTAAAGAAGTGAGAAAAATTCTCCTGCCCGGGACTTACCCCACCTCCCCAAACTGCAATTAAGGGAGAAGAGAGAGGGGAGGAGTCACACACAAACTTTATTTCCAAAATGTAAGGATGTAATGTGAGAACAAAAGTGGGATGTTGGGAAAGAGAGTTTCTGGGGAGCAAATTCTAATTATACAGTCCCTCTGTGATTCCATTGGGAAACGAGCATGTAGAAATCTCCCAAATTTACCTGCCTAGTTTCCCCAATGAATCAGTACACATAACTTATATTTCTAAAGATCTTTAACTAGAGGTACATACAATATTTCAGTCTCTAAAGGGAAATTACAATAATTTGGGGATGAGGTAAATAAAAGAGAAAGAGAACAGAACCAATGTTTGCTAGGTGCATTGACAAAAAGCCAATTGGGGGCAGTCCCTTTGGCAGTTTACATTCAAAATAAATGCATTTAACCCCCCATAGTTCAATTTCACTACATTTCAAAGTTTATTCTAGATCTTTTGGTACAGTGTGTTGTTTCTGTAGGTGTTTTTATGGTGCCTTCTCCAAATAGTGCACTTTCTTGATTTGGGGAGGTAGCAAGTTTCTTATCCTAAAATTACTCCCAAATAAGAAAAATTTTTATAAATCTAAGAATTTTATGACAATAATACAATCCCCCCTGATGTTGATCAACACATGGATCACTCTGGGATATATGGCTGAATTAGGAGGTACACAAATCAGTTGTCAAAAGAAAATCAAAAACATAAAAAACCCAAATAAAAGAGAAAAAACAACTTCTGGATGAAACATAAAATATCAGAGTCTCATGTGTAAAAATTCTAAGTAAGGAAAAATAAACCTATAACAGGTCCTTGAATCAGGACCCAATTAAAGTGATTTATGTCCCATAAGCCTGTAGTAGGAATTATAACAATGTAGCACTTACCCACTGGCAGCCAGGACTACAGAAAATTTCCATACCATAAAAGACAGAAAAGGGACTTTTTCAAGCAGAAAGGGAAATATTATTCCTTGGCCTGATTTTACCTTTGCTCTCAGGGATAGGGGAACTAAACTGACAGCCAAACTGAGGTACTTGGTAGAAGTCTGGATCAGGGAATCCTACATCTGATTTTGTAAACAACCACTTCCTCAAACCCCCAAATAAGTTTAAGTCCCCGGTCTTGCTGCAGAATCTCATCAGTACCACCTGGATTGGTTGGTCTCCTTGACCTTGTCCTCCTTGGCACTGTGTAGATTTACTTTGTGCTCCTTGGCACTGTATATTGGCTCTTTTGTGATCCCTTCTTTTGGAATCAGACATATTAGTTAAAGTTCCATAATATTTAACAATCAATGGTAGGTTTCCATAATCTAAAGCTTTTGGGTATGCATTGACATTAGGGCTAATGGACATTTTAAACTTGCCTTACTGTAAAATTAAAAAAAACCAAACCATTAATACTGGTAACATGTGCTTCAAGTACAAAAAAAATGAGAGAAAAAAGAAAACTCAAATACTCTATTGATCATACAAGGAAAAACAATTAAAAAATATATTTATATATATAGTTCATAGTCAGTGACACTATGTTAGCCAAGGAGAGGCATAACACATGTTTCTCACTCAAAAATGAGATGAATTTCCCTTTTAACTTGGCCATGATCTACAGTGTTAGTGCACATCATTTTCACCAAGTAACAGCTTTATAAAAATAGTAGTTCAGCAGCTAATGCACATTCAAAGAAGTACCAAAATCCCCAAATCATAATAGGCTATTCAGTGTCAATGGGAGACAAACTTGCTGTCATTAGAATTCATATGAGTTCTGTGTAACATTTAAAAAACCTTTAAAGATCATAGATACTTGTCACAAGTTCTCCAGAATCTAGCCAATCTTTCAACCTTGGTGAAGATATTTCTAACAAAGTCTATTACTGCCATCATTCCAAATGTGGCAGAAGAAACCAGAAAAACCAAACCAAACCAAACCTCTGTACTGCTAATGGAAACCTTTTGGGTCTAAAATGTCACCAAGAATCTAGATCATTTTGGTGGAAGGGTAGAGTAAGCTGAAGAGTTACAAATATAAAAACCATCTAGGAATCACAAGGCTCCATGGGAAATTCTTCCTCTCGGGAGCCATCTAGGGGTTAACATGCCCCCTAGGAAAAACTTCCCACCTCCTGGATGGGAATATAACTCATCACAGGGTAACCAAGCCCCTTGGGAAATGTCCCTCCTCTGGTATGAGACTGTAACAGCCATAAAAAGCTTGTATTTATATGTCCAATCCATTGCAATGTGGAGGCGAGGACTATAACAGTGAAAATCACTTCTGATGTCTCATCCATTACATTTTTTTTAACCCTTGTACTTCGGTGTATTGTCTCATAGGTGGAAGAGTGGTAAGGGTGAGCAATGGGGGTCAAGTGACTTGCCCAGAGTCACACAGCTGGGAAGTGGCTGAGGCCAGGTTTGAACCTAGGACCTCCTGTCTCTAGGCCTGACTCTCACTCCACTGAGCTACCCAGCTGCCCCCCATTACATTTTTATAAATACGGAGGTGGGGAATACAACAGTGCTATTACACTTCACTTCAACTACTAAATGGATCCTTACCTCTTACAAACAACTCAAAGGTAGGCAAATGAACAGTCAGAGATAATGTTGCTACTAGATATTTGAAAATCACTTCTGAAGACCCCTTTAAAATCAATTTAAAATTTTAAGTCATTAAATTCTCCAAAGGTTGTATACAGGTTGTAAACAGTTCATTGGAGTCTATCCATCATCATCTATGTGACGATTAAAAAAGGCAAAAATGAACAAAAGGCTATTTAGGCAACATGTGACCTTGATGGATCTGGTGACAAACCCCACATCCATAAGGACCTATGGTTTTGCCATGGAAGAGGGTATATCCAAGTTGTTTATGGACTTTTATAATGGTATTTTCTCCACTCCAGTTATAGGGGAAGGGTACAAATAAATGTAGTAGGATAGTACAAATGAAAACAGTACAACAGAAACAAAATAGGATTTTAAAGTAAACAGTTAGCAAATACAATATATGTGACAGGATGTGCACAATCAATCCAAGAGTCCTTTTCTCCAGTTCTGATAGCTGCGTTACACAGACTTCTTCACTATTTATAGGGGAACAAACTGAAGCAGTTAACATCAATAAGGCAATGGAGTCTAAAATTCACTCCCTGACTCTTTAAGGTTCCTTCCTCTCCCCAGTATCATCATCCATCTAGATTCCTTTGGTCACACTTCTGGGGTTCCCTATACCCGCACTGGTAATAGTGTGGACAAACCCCATATTGGATGTGTTGCAGAGACTGGGCAGGCCAAAATGTCAAGTGGGTATAGGGAGATGAATCCCTCTTCTGAATCTTGAGATTACTCAAGCTAAAAGTAAGGACAAGTGCACCCAGGAATGGTAGGAAGAAAAGACATCCTAAGGCTTTGGTAATGCACTGCTCTTTCATAGAGTGGGCCATGCTTGTAATTCTACTTATTAAATTGATTGCAAATTTACTTCCTGTCTGTAGGTGGTGCTAGCCTAATATGTACTGACTAGGAGTAAAGTGAAGAGGTTTGGAAGAGTAACCTCCCTTCCCCTCCCCACTAGGAGCAAAAACACCCATGACCCCATGACACCTCAGACCCCACCCCCACAGCCAGGAGCATAGAAGCCCCCCTGGGTTAGCTAGGCTGAGGTTGAGGTGGATAGAGTGGAAAGGCTGCTCCACACTATGTTCCCCTGCTGAAAAGTGGCTAGTGCGGGTTTGAGACCCACGTGGGGTGGGGTGGGTGGGAAAGGGGATTTATACTTTACTAGCCAGGCAGAAAGTGATTCGCAAGGACCACCAGCCAGCATCTGGTCAAACGTGGGAGGCAGCAGCAGCAGTAGCAACAGCAAAAGCAACAGCCATGGTGGTTGGGAGAGGAGGAGCAGCAAGGGCAGCAGAGGCTTTTAAAACTAATCTGTCTTTTTGTCTATTAAAAAAATTGCTCTACCAACTTAGAAAGGAACAAGGATTCTAAACTCCAGACTTCTGGTCGCCACAATGTAAAATTTAAATTAATATCTGATAACTCCAAGTATTGTATTTTATAAGATTTATTAACAATCACTTGAAGTAGGAAAAATACAAGAACAAAAGTAAAAGCCTAAGTAAAGACACATGAGAAAAATTCTCCTGCCTGGGACTCACCCCACTGCCACAAACCCTGCTCAGGGGAGAAAAAAGAAGGGTGGGGTCATACACAAATTTTATCTCCAAAACATAAGGACATAACATGAGAACGAAAGTGAGATGCTGGGAAAGAGAGTTTCTGGGGAGCAAATTCTAATTATGCAGAACCAATACACAGTCTTGATTCTAAAATGGAAAATGATGGTTTAAAAAAAAAGAGATTCAACAAACCTGCCATTAGAAAACAGTCAAAACTTATTGAGATTTGGATTTAATTTATCTTTTTTTGCTCTCCTTTTCTGAAATGTTTAGATAAGTTTTAAAATTAATGTCTAATTTAGGTTAAATTGTTGGCTACTATAATGCAATTTTAGTACATGATTGGGACTTAATTTTTAATTTTTAAACTGAGCAAGAGTCTAACACTAATACAATTATCTTTTTTTTCCTTTTTTCACATTTTAGGTCCTGCTGGAGCTGTAAAAGATGTGTGAGTATTTAAAATTTTATATTTCTGCACTGTATTTTTTGAAAATCACCCTGATTAGAAACAGTTTGTGTCAGGATGAGTGGCAAGGCTAACATGGAACTAACCTCCCTTTCTTTATTTTGCACATGTGGAAATGACTTTTTTGCTCTATAGCTATGGTTACTTACTCTTTGCAGAACAGTGTGTTACTGTTTGTGACTCATGTTTTAGGCTCAGACTTGACCCCAAATTAAATCAGAAAGGGCTCTCTCTCTTGTGAAAGCAAAAATATGCAAAGCAGTTCTTCTGTCCTAATTTGAGTAGAAATCCTGCATTAGCCAACATAAATGATTGGTCATGGGATAATTGCTCATGCAACCCCATTATATTTTAGGAAGTATAAAAGTCTAATCCAATTGTCAACTAATAGTTGTGAGTGATCCAAGAGACGAAGCAATGAACTACTTGCCAAATGTGGGTTGAAATAATGATTTTAATTCATGGATATTTTTTCGCAGAAGTTTAAGTACAATTGATGCTGGGTTAAATCCTAGATGGTACATTTCCTACTTGTAGGGCAATAGGATCACAAAATTCTAGCATCCAAGGTACCTCAGACATCTGATTGTTAAACCCACAAATCAACAGAAATCCCTTGTTCCTGACAAGTTATGGGTTAGAGCTGATGTTCTCTGAGGAGATTTGGATGCTCTAATGCCAAGTTAAGGGAACTAACTCCCTGCTTCCTGAGGCAGTCCATTGCCCTTTGGGAAAGACTTCCATCATTTTTTAAAAACCCTTACCTTTCCTCTTAGAATAAATACTGTGTATTAGTTCCAAGTGTAAGATGGAAAATTTAGGTATTTATAGATATATATTAAAAATATGTGGCCGCCAGGAATCAACAATTTAGGTTGATTCCGTAATTAAATCAGACCCAAGTCAGCATCGGGTCGAAGAGTTTATTTACAGTCTGGTAGGTAAAAAGTAGGAATAAAGAGAAAAAGGGAGAGGCTAGTCCAGGCCAAAGGCCTGGACGGAGAGAGAGGAAGGTTACAAAGCTTAATAAATGAAGCTGTAAGCCACAAGGCCCAACAGCCAGATAGGCAGAGTTTAGAATTGGCCCAGCTAGGCCAAGGAAGTCAGCCTAACTTACCCACGTGACAATACAGAGTGTAAGCTGTCTGTGGTCTCAGGAGATGCTTCTGCTCCCAGTTCAAGACAGCAACTGCCCCCACAGGAAGTTCACTAACTTACTTAAAGAGATCGTGTCTTTCATCACTTCCTGTGGTCCACCTCTAATTCAAATGGACAAATGGCAGTTTCTACATTGATTTGGACTGCCCAAAGGGCAGTCCCTTATTCTTGATTTGTTACTTATTGTCACGTGTGGGTAACTCGTCTCCCCTCCCCATTAAGGGAGGTTAGGGTGACATCATTAGCACGCCTGGGTTGAGTAGAATTTTGACTATTAATGGGCTGGAGCTAATTCTATTTACACACAAGGCAGAAGAGCAGTAAAGGCTAGGCAATGGGGGTTAAGTGACTTGCCCAGGGTCACACAGCGAGGAAGTGTCTGAGGCCATATTTGAACCCAGGACCTCCCATCTCTGGCTCTCAATCCACTGAGTCACCCAACTACTCCCTAGCCCCCCATCATTTACAAATTTTTCTTTTATTGATCCAAAAATCTGTTTCTCTCATACTTCTGCTCCATGTCCATTTTTTTGTCATCTGGGGATGTCTACTTTCTCTTCCAAATGATAAGCCTTCAAATAGATGAAAGCTTCTTCTTAGGGCTTCTGTTCTCTAGGTTAACCATACTTATTTCCTTCAATTTATCCTTATACGGCCTAGTTTCCAGTTCCTTCGACATCCTGGTTGGACATATTCTGGTTTATTGGTGCTCTCCCTAAAATGGGGCTCCCAGAACCAGACACACTCCTTTCGATGTGGTCTGATCAAGGTAGACTTTAGCATTATCACTCTCTTCCTGGACTCTGTGGAGCTATCAATACAGCTGAATTTTAGGTTGTCTTTTTGGCTATCATGTCCACTTTGCTGACTCATTGAGCTCCAAATCTACTAAAACCTGTGTGCCCTTTTCTGCATGGGAGCCTATGAATGGCAATAGCTCCCTATTCCCACCTTATACTTCTAAAGTTGATTTTTTTGGAAGGAGAGAGGCCAGATCTATGATTTCATGATTTTATTGTGTAAGGAATTCTTCATGAGGAAACTACTTAAACTGATCCATTTTTGCAATTCTGCCATTTGAAGTTTTAGGGAATTACCTGGGGGCAGTGCCAGGGCAAGTGACTTTCTTAAGGTCTCATAGGCATGATATGTCAGAGGTGGGATTTAAACGGAGGTATTCCTGATTCTGAGACTGGTTCTGTGTATGCTGTGCTACTCTATAGAATGCATTTAATTTATGTAGAACTTTAACATTTTTCCAAATACTTTCTCACCTTTCACATGAGGCAACGGAGGCATGGAATTATATACTCTTACAATGGTTACACTTGGTCTTTATTTATGAAAACGTTGCATGTGAATGAAAGCATATCTCTGTGCTATGTTTAGAGAAAGAGCCCAAGGATATAGCGAAGTCCTGAATTTAGAGCAGAGTAACGACCTTGCTTTCTTTTACAAAGGCTCACAAGCTCTTTTTTCTAGATACCTTTCAAGATAGCATGCCACAATCTATTTATTTAATAATAGTATTTGCTTCCCTTATTATAATACTTTTCAATTCAAAATATGGCATCTAATTGCTGACAAAAGAATCAAATCAGATTTTTATGTGGAAAATAGGATGGTGTGATGTAATGGATGGAGGAGGAACGGATCTGAAATCAAGCCCTTGGTCAGCATCTTTGGCCAACAGCCCAGTTCTTTTACCGACAACTTGCACTATTTAACCTTTTGCAGGCCTAGTTTTTCTCAAATGAAGGGAGGAGGAGCCTAATAATTCAAAGGTAGAATAAAACACTTTTTTGGCGATAATCCATTTAAATTATATAGAGCTTTAACATTTTTCCAAATGCTTTCTCACCTTTAACTTTCACATGAGGCAACGGAGGCATGGAGTTAATCTCTCAAGGGCAAGGGCCACCACTCCTTCCCCATTTGGGTCAAAAGATAGATGATTCATTGGACATCAGTAGATTTTTAAAAAATGCTTGTTGAATTGAATTTAAGCACAGCCAATGAGTTTCTAGGTCAAGAATCAGAGGGATGTTGAGCATTGTTATGTTCTGAGTTAAAGCTTCATTTCTTTGGAACATGATACATCTTTGTTTTCTTCTCTGTCTCAAGCCTATTCCTGTCCCTCCCCCCACCAAATTATTTGAATATGATTTGAATAAGAATATGGGAAGAGCACTGGGCTATATTCAGAAAGATCCAAGTTTAAATCCTGATCCTCTCTTTTCCCATCTATGAGGCCAGTCAAAAAAAATTTTTTTTTCTACTCATTTCACAGGCTCTTAAGATGAAGAGACAAAGTCAAAGGACTTTGTAATGAGCGAGGATGGACTCCACTGGCTCTTCAGTCTCTGTTCTACAGTCTCTTCTAGTTTCAAAATTCTAATCCTATTGTTTTTAGAATAAAATCTAGAATTTGGTCAGGAATGAAGTCAAGCTCAGATGGAAAATTTGGCTCTTGAACTTTTTTGAAGATTGAGACAGCATTTCCTTGTGCCCAGCCTTATTATTATAATACTTATTATTATAAGTGTCTCTTCTGTCCTCCATACTATCTCGAAGAGCATTAACAGTGGCTCAGTGATTGTCTGTCTATTCCCTCCATGTATTTGGATATAGTTTATTTGGCTGTGGTGCTTTGATTGAGCTCATCATGGAGATCCTCTGCAAGTGGTAACTCGTGTACAGTACATTTCAAGAGGGCGCCACTTAAAATGCTCCATCTCCTGCTGCAAAATTTCTGCTTATTGTCAACAATATAAGGAAAAATTTAAATAAAAATTTTTCTATTTAAATTTAAATTCTATTTTCTATGAAATAGAAAAACAGTGAGGTAAATGATAAAGAGTGAAATTTATATCTTACCTCTACCCCAACAGAAAGGGGAATGTGATTTCCTAGTTTCTCTTTCTCTGGAGGAGATTCCTGATCAAAATGGGGAAGTTTTGTAAGCAGCATCAGCTTTTTCCCAGGACAATTGACACCATTTAATAACTTTTTATCTTAATCTCAATCTAACAGGCCTCCCTATGTCCTTGGCCTTTCTCTACACATAGCAGAAGTAACCTGTACATTTTAATGAATAAGTGGTATTTTCACAAGGAAAATAGAGGAAATTCAGTTAAAATCTTTCCAAGAACAATATGCCACATTTTTTCCTACTCGGTATACACCAGAGGATTCTTCCTAAAGTGCTTTTCTTGGTTTTATTTAAAATAAGACAGTAGATATGTGAAACTGTATTACAACTGAACAGATGCCATGAGGGGGAGTCGAGCCAGGGGAAGTGGGAATCTGAGAAATTGAAAAGAGCTTTTAATGCTCATTTTAATAACTAAACAGACTGTAGCTGAATAGAGAAAAGTACAAATCACTTATTGGTCATTAAATGTAAGGTGCTTCAAATAGAGCCATAGCTGAACTGTAGAGACACCACTCAGTTTCATAAGTGCAATTAATAAGATGTCAGCAGAAGAGTCCTCCAAGAGTTATTTGTCTTCAGGTCTTGGTTCTTCTGTGGCAAGCGGCAAGTCCTCAAGCACTGATGGGGGCATCTTCCCCTTGCCAGATGATAGTGGAGAGGGAGCTGAACTTGGGTTCTCCTGCCTCTAAGATTGAAAGGTGTGTGTGTGTGTGTGTGTGTGTGTGTGTGTGTGTGTGTGTGTTAGTGTGTGTATAAACTGGGTGGTTCCATGGATAGAGCACCCAGCCAAGAGTCGGGGAGGATTTGAGTTCAAATCTAGTGTCAGATACTTCCTCCCTGTGTGACCTTGGGCAAGTCACTTAACCCCAGTTGCCTAACCCTTACTGCTTTTCTGCCTTGAAGCCAGTAGTATCGACTCTAAGATGGAAGGTTAAGGCTTTTCTTTTTTAAAAAAGGAAGAGGATGACTGAGATAGACATGAGAGGAACTGGGCTGAGATGGATGGAAATATACAGAATAAAGGCAGATTTGCAGAGCAAAGGAATAGAGGAAGGCAATCTGTACTTTGAATTACATTGAGAAAGAGAAGAGAGAATTTGGTAGTCATAAGATTATAGTTTATCTCTCTCTTCCCAATAACCAGGGCTGCTGTACCCAGATTCCTGATTTTATTTTCTTGGGAGTAGGGTTGGAAGAACAAAACTGGGTAGGACTAGAGACTCTGGGCTTGGTCTGGTGGTCAGGAATCCTGCTGGTGAGGGACCAGTCCTGGAGGCGGGATGGCCGGAAGCCTGGAGTCTGAGTAAGTGCAATTTTATGGTTAGGATCACAGAGACTTTTTAAAATTAAATTTATTCTGTTTCTATATCAAAATAAGCTCATGCTCTTTGGCAGACCTGAAAACATGGTGATAATTCTGATATTGCAGACTGCTCTTTCCGCTTCTTAGATCATCATTAATGAGAATAGTTCTGCAATTACACAACTTCTTTAATGCAAAGGCGAAAGGGCTGGAGATGGGGAACAAGCACTTATGTACTTGCTATGTGCCAGGTACTGTGTTAAGTGCTTTACAAATATCTCATTTAATTCCCACATCAGCCTTGTAAAGGAAAGGACAGAAAACAAGTTATCCATTTGCTACAAAACAATCTTGGAGGTGGCAGCTGGGTAGCTCAGTGGATTGAGAGTCAGGCCTAGAGACAGGAGGTCCTGGGTTCAAATCTGGCCTCAGACACTTCCCAGCTGTGTGACCCTGGGCAAGTCACTTAACCCCCATTGCCTACCCTTGCCACTCTTCCACCAAGGAGCCAATACACAGTATTGACTCCAAGACAGAAGGTAAGGGTTTAAAAAAACAAAAACAACAGTCTTGGAAAAAAATTTGGTAGATAATTTTAGAATAAGGATAATTTTAGACAAAGCAAATTGGGCAGCTAGGTAGTACAGTGGATAGAGTTAGAGTCAGGAAGACCTGAGTACAAAACTGGGCTCAGATATGTAATAGCTGTGTGACACTGGGCAAATCACTTAACTGTTTGCCTCAGTTTCCTCACCAGTAAAATGAGCTAGAGAAAGAAATGGAGAACCACTCTAAGATCTTTGCCAAGAATATTCCAAACGAGATCACGAAGAGTCAAATAGGACTGAAATGCCTGAACAACAAAAGCAAACTGAATTAGAAGCCAGTAAAATCACTTCATTCCAGAGTTGCTAGGGAGCTCAGAGCTCGTTTAGTCCAACCCTCACCCATGGTGAAAAGCCTGCCCAATGCATCCCCAGAAAATGGTCAAAAAACCTTTGCTGGAAGACCTTTATTGGTGGAGATTTCATTATAACCTGAGTTATACTTTTCTAATTATGTACGACTATTATCGTTCCTTAAAATGAGTCAATTATTCTTCCTGTAACTTCTAATTGGCTCTACTCCTCCATCCTCTGGGACCAACAAAAGCAAATCTAATCTTTGGAGTTAGTCCAGGGTAAACCTTTGCCTTGTGATATTACTTTACACTTATTTCTATGAGTTCATGATGGACTTTTCCTATTAGAATGTAAGCTCCTTGAGGGCAGAGATTATATCATTTTTGTCTTTGAGTGCCCAAAGCCTATAACAATGTCTAGAGCAAAATGAGTGCTTAATAAATGCTTATTAATTGATCAGTCCTATGTAGTGTGTGTGTTTGTGTGTGTATATGTATAAGGGCTGTTTCTTTTTTTCCTTACTTCCTTAGCACAGCATATGGCACAAGTAGATAATAAATGTTTATAGGTTGTGTATCTGTATACCTACATGTAAGACAACTCCTCTGGAAAACTAAGGCTTGTACTTCCCTTCCTTTATGTGGATGTCCCCTCTAATGCTAAGATTCCATGATGGGAGCTGAGCATTGGACCTGTGATTTCATCAATCTAGGGACTCTTGAATGAGGTCATTCCTACCTGTTCCAATGAACACTTTCTCTTTGACTTAGAGCCTTAAAGAGCTTCCCGGATTACTAAGGGTTTTAAGTCTCCATGCCAGTGTGTGTCAGAGGCAAGACTAGAGTTCATGTCTTCCTGTCAACTCCAGAGGTGTCAAGCATGTAGCCCCCATATGCCCATGAACCCCACAAAACTCCTGAATAAAGCCTGATCTGGATTAAACTATAATTGGGGGAGGGGAAACTAGGTGGCTCAGTGGTTAGGGAGCTGGGTCTGGAAATGGGAGGTCCTGGGTTCAAAGCTGGCCTCAGACAATTCCTAGCTGTGTGACCGTGGGCAAGCCATTTACCCCCAATTGCCTGGCCCTTCCCATTCTTCTGCCTTGGAAGAGATACTTGGTATCAATATCAGATGATACAACATAAGAAATACACTTCTGATACTTAGTATTGATATAAGACAAAAGGTAAGGGTTTTAAATATATATATATATATATAATTTGGAAATATTTAAGCAAATAAGTTAAAATGCAATAAAAATAGGGAATGTTAATATTCAGTTTTCTAAGTCAATATGCACCCACAGGAATCTTAATGGATGGTTTAGTGGTCACCATTTCTGTTTGAATTTGACACCACTGAATGTTGCCTTCCAAGATTTTATGAACCTAATTCATTTTCCTACATGATTTTAGTAGCATGATTCAAAAACCAACATCATAGGGGATAATACTCATACACTGAGCTATTTGAAATGGCTTCTGATTGTCTGTTGATTAGGAAGACACCGGCTTTAGCCATTCAGTAGAGCTGTGAGAAATACACATTAAAAAAATTGTTCAGTAGTTTCAGTCATGTCAGACTCTTTCTGACTCTATTGGGGTTTTCCTGGTGTAAAAAGGAATTCTTTATTCCTTTTTTAATTTAATGGGGGACCTGGAGGTCCTCTTACCATAGAGATGTGTACGGATTAACCAGCCCACATTGACAGGAAGTAGAAACTATTGAGATAGGAAGGAGAAACCATAGAGACAGGAAATGAGGTAGGAGAAGAATATAAAAAAAGAGGACCAGCATCAGTTGGTTGGTCTGTCAGTTGCTGATAGTTAGCTTGGGGGAGGGGGAGTCACTTGCTGACAGTTGTGGGATGGCAGTTGCTGACAGGGCTGGCAGTTGTGGGGAAGTTGGCTACTGGCGTGAGTTGGTCATTGGGGGTTGGTTGCTGGTGGTGTGTTGGGTTAGTGGTTGGTGTTTAGTTGCTAGAATATAAAGGTAGGCCTGAGCTTACTGAGAGGGCTTTTGAGTTTAGCCTTTAGAGGGCTTTTGGCTTTTGGTTTGGGCTATTAGTTTTTTTTCTTTCTTGAACTTTTTGGGAGGTGGCTGGTCTTTGTTGACAGACCTAATTGGGGTTGGATTAAATCATGATTGGGTTATTTTTGACTGGGCTGGATTGGGTTGGAACTTTGTGGGGTGATTGTTAGTTATAGGTAGAGATAGGCAGTTTTAGGTCGTAATTATAGGTAGTTATAGCATAACTAGTATAGACATTAGGAAATTTTCTTTCTCTACCTTTTTCTCATATTTCTCGCCTTTACTATATTCATTTTACTATGTTCATTTACTATATCTATTTTAAATAAACTAAATTGTTAAATTATTAAAAGCTGCTCTTTTATTTTGTCAAAACTCCTAATTTAGCCCTTTCATTGGCAAAGATACTGGAGTGGTTTGCTATTTCCTTCTCCAACTCATTTTACAGAGGAGGAAATTGAGGCAAATGGGGTGAAGTTACTTGCCCAGGGACTCACAGGTAATAAGTGTCTAAAGCTGGACTTGAACTCAGGTTTTTCTGACCGGTGTTCTACCCTCTGTGCCACCTACCTGTCCGAGAAATCCACATATGTACATATATAGTATAGACATGTACAGTATGTCTATCTTTTTATGTATACATCTATGAGATACATGTATAATAAATGTAACTACATTAGGACTCCCCAAAAGCTCACAGAAATGGGCAGATCACTCATAAAATGGGACAAGAGACCTCGTTTCATTCTTTGCAGTAGTAGGAATATTTACTGCTCCTGTCTAGCTAGCTGGCTTTTATCTTTCATTTTTTACAGCTACTTCCACATTTTTTTCTCCTTTGCCCTTTGCTAATATCTTAAGTTGGATTAGTGTCAGAATCGTCTTAATGGCCTTTGAGCTCTGGTGCCAAGGGCCTGGCCCAGGGAGCTGTTCTGTCTCCTCTAGGTCCTGGTGTTGGGGACCAGAGGCTTGATCTTGCATCCTGGGATGCTTATCTTGTATCAAGAGTTGTATTTTGGCCAGTTTCCCTCCCCATGTCAAAAATCATCTATATTGAGTTTAGTCTCCTGATTAAATCAGGATTCTGTCAAGAGACTAACTCAGCAGAGGGGGCAGAGTCAGATTGTCTGGGAGAGAACATGTTTGCAGGCTGGGATGTTTCCCAGTGGTCTATGAGAGATTTGTCGAGGAGATGGTTTTCCTCGAATGTTTTCTCTTTCAAACCATTCTTTGATTCTCTCTGGAGGTGCTGCAGTGAGTTGGGGAGGGACCAAGCCCAAGCCCAAGCCCAAGCCCTCTCTCATCATGCAGTGAGGATGGCCAGAGCACAGAAGAGGAAGCATATGCTTTGGGTGTGCCCCCAGAGGAAGCTGTGCTGGCTTCAATTAGAGTTGATCACTCTGGGTGAAGTTTCCTCTCTCATGTAACCTGTTAAAGATAAATGGAGCGGTTGGGAAGGTGAAAAACCAGCTAGTGGAAATGAGTCAAAGAGTGAAGGTAAACTGATAAACTGAGGACAGAAGTAATTAAGGTCAGAGTGGCTGCTCTCTGGAGGGAAGATTGAAGGTGTTCAGAGACCTATTAGAGCAGGGGTCGGCAACGTATGGCTCTTGAGCCATATCTGGCTTCATCTCCCGACTGGCTAGTCCAGGCAGAGCCCCAGGATGTGCCCCAGGGGGCCCTTCAGCCCCCCACCCCCTTATTCCAGCGTCTTCCGCCTCCATCCTCCTCCTTCCACAGGCGTTTATGGCTCTCATGGCCAAAAAGGTTGCCGACCGTTGTATTAGAGGATCAAAGTACTTTGTAGGGGACCAACAGAGAAACTGGATGGGTGAATAGCTGACTTTTAGCACATAGTAGGTGCTCATTAAAAACTGTTTGAGGGGCAGCTAGATGGCTTAGTGGGTAGAGAGCCAGATATGGAGTCTGGAGGATCTGGGTTCAAATATGACCTCAGACTCTTTCTTCCTTTTTAAAAAAAAACCTTGCTTTCCAACTTAGAATTGATATTGAATATTGGTTCCAAGACAGAAAAGCAGTAAGAGCTAGACCAGTGATGGTCTACAGAAGTGATTCCCAAAGTGGGTGCCACCACCCACTGGTGGGTGCTGCAGCGATCCAGAGGGGTGGTGATGGCCACAGGTACATTTATCTTTCCTATTAATTGCTATTAAAATTAAAAAAAATTAATTTCCAGGGGACTAAGTAATATTTTTTCTGGAAAGGGGGCGGTAGGCCAAACAAGTTTGGGAACCACTGGTCTACAGCCTGTGGGCCAGATTCAGCCCTCTGAAATGTCCTATCCTGCCCAGTGACATTATTCCTAATCTGACGAATACAATGAGTAGGATACAATACAATGAAATTTCGAAAGAGTTGCCTTAGAAACAGACTGACAGATGAGCATTTCCTTTCCTTTGGCCCCTCTTTAAAAAGTTTGCCCATCATTGAGCTAGACAATTGGAGTTAAGTGACTTGCCCAGGGTCACACAGCTAGGAAGGGTCTGAGGTCATATTTGAACCCAGGACCTCTCAACTCCTGATCTGGCTGTCTATTCATTGGGCTTCTTTGCTGCCCCTGCCTTAGACACTTTCTAGCTGTGTCATCCTGGGCAAGTCACTTAATTCAAATTGTCTAGCCCTAACCACTTTAGTGCTTTTGAACCTAATCCCTAGTATTGATTCTAAGACAGAAGGATTAAAAAAAGAAGACTGCTTGATAGGAAATGATATGGATAGAAGTGAGACCAATACAAATTTACCTCAATGTGTTTAATTCTCTAAATTCAGATTATGGAAATTTTCTTCATTATTACAGTTAGATTTAATTATCTGTTAAGCCTAAATAATTAATCAATATGTCATTAGTCAACGTAGTGAGACTGATAGGGCTAGATGGGACTAGTTTTTTCCCCCTTCTATTTCTTCAAACCAGAGTCAGTTTGATATTATGTCACTTTATGCTTAAGGATCTTGTATTGTCCCTAATATTGTTCCTGGAGCCCAAAGCAATTCAGTTTTTTATGACATTTTCCCAGTATCTACCATGCATAGGCCAGTATGCCTAGGCATTGTCAGGGTAACAAAGATAGATAAGACATGGCCCCTGATTTCAAGGTACTCATATTTTAGTAAGAGTCCTGGGATAGAAGCCCAAATAATTAAATTTAATTATAAAGAATCATAGTGAAGAAGGAGAGTTTTAAAAGAGAGAATAAACAAAAGCCCTCTAGAAGTATAGAGGGGGAGGTTACTTTTGGCTGGAAAGAATGAAGGAAAGTTAAATCATGGAGAATATCACTTGGGATGAGGCTTTAAAGTGTGGGTAGAATTTTGACAGGTGAAGATTGTGGAGAAGACATTCTAGTTGGAGGAATGACCATAAGCCAAGACTTAAAGGCAGGAAAATGACTGATAAAAATCCACTTTGACTGTATTATAGGTGAATATATATGAGAGAGAACATTGGAAAGGGAGGTTTTGGCAAGAATGGGTGTTATTTATTTGTATGCTTTACAGGGTTTGGGCTTTACCCTGTAGGTATTTGGGAATCTTTGAAATATTTTGATTAGCTCGTTGAAGGGCTCTGGGTTGTGCCTTATATCCTTGTTTAGGCTCCTATGAGTATTTTAATTTTTATGTGTTTTCTTTGGGGTGAAGAAAAGGTTGTCCTGTACTAGATATGCATTTGGTACACTGAATGCTTATAGAGGAGCTGGGTATTCTATTGTCTGCAGTTGTGGAGCTCTAGACACGAGCTGTGCCATTGGTATAATAGGAGATTATCCTGGAACAACTCTGTGTGAAGGTAATAAACCAAAGAGAGAAAATGACCCTTTGAGACCAGAATCAAACCCAGTCGGGCACATAGTCTTGGATGTCCCTGGATTATAAATATGAAGCATTTCGCAGATCTTCAAGCACTATGTAAATGTGAGTTATTATGATGGTGATGATGATGATGATGTTATTATGGTTCTTTGAGTTATTGTGTGAGTTATTGGTGATCAGAGGAGTCTGTAGGGTCTTTGAGACCATTGAGTCCAGTCCTCTCATTTTACAGCTGAGGAGGCTGAGTCCCAAGTGTTGAAGGAATTTGTCACACTGGTAGAAAAGGAAAAGAGACTGCTTCTTCGGGTGTAGCTCACTGTTTTTATTCAGCATTCTTTTGTTCTTGAGTCATGCCAAGAAGCTGAAAAATTTGGTGTTAAATCCTCAGAACTTTATTTGGATTTTTATTCTAATCTATCAATAATAATAACTAACACTGAGATAGCCCTTTAAGGTTTGCACAGTGCTTTAAATGAATTTTAATTCATTAAATGAAATTTAAATGAATTTTTGCAAAGTGCTTTAAATGAATGATCTCATTCGATTCTCATAATTAACTCTGTGAAGTGTAGATTGATGATTATTCTCCTCATTTTACAGATGAGGAAACTGAGGCTGAAAGGTGACTTGCCCAGCCTAGGGAAGGATTCAAACTCAAGTACTCTTGACTCCAAATGTAGTGCTTTTTCTAAAAAAAAATGTAGGTAACTGGTGATACAGTCTCCATAGACTCTAGACTTAGCTGGACTGGTTCAAGAGCAGCAGACTGTTTACTCCCTCATCTGTCCTTGAAGTCTTTCCAACCTGATGGAACCTGCCAAAGCCTGTGTTCTATTGGCAATGCCTTAAGGAAGTCAGAATCATCATTATACTATGCTCAGGCTCAAGGGGTGAATTTTTTCCAGCATTATACTGCTAGTGCCTAGTAGAAAGCAGTTTTCTAATAATTTTTTAAAAAATCAAATAGCTTTCTTAAGCTATTATTATTTCAGTATATATTTAAGAATAAGAATATTTCTCCTGAATACCATGACATGTTTTTATTTCCTTCTCAAATGTGTGTTTGAATCATTTTAAGAAATGTGTTTCCCTATACCACAATTCTGTTCTACTGTCCTATTTATCAAACTAAAACTTATAATTCAGTCAATAAAATAAAGTATAAAGATTTTTTAAAAATCAAGTGAAGTTCATGTCAAACTTGATTTATTTCTGATTTGTGAAACTCTGATCTGCAAAGAGCCTACTTTTGTCACTGAGTCTGAAGTCAGAAATGATGGAAATACCATATAAATACTGTCTCTACGTTCTGGTGTAGGGGATTTCTCTATAGTCTTTTCATTCCTTTTTTGCTCTAGATTACATATTAAGTAACCCTTTCGAATCAAAATCTTTCAGTAAAAGAAATCAAATTTGTTATTCCATTTTTGTTTTTAAAAACAAAAAGTTTTTTAGGATTTATTTTTATTTTTTATATTTATTATAAAACTTTAGGTTTTATTAATTCTTTTTCTTTTTATATCATATTTATTCTCTCTCTCCCTCCTACGCACATTGAATGTTTCCTTGTAACAGAGAAAACCAGTTAAGCAAAACAAGCAACACTATGACCAAGTTTGAAAGGGTATGCAGTTTTCTATATCCCTTGGCCCCTCCAAGAAGAATGCGAGAAATTCATTATTATTCAATAACTTATAATTAATGCATCTTTGCATGAATGGCAGCTACTCTTTTGCATTTTTAATTACACTGATGATCATTTTATATTGCTTACCACTCAAAAATATTGGGTAGAATTTTACTAAGTCCAAAATCATTATTATTTTAAAAATATATATGAATGACAGAGATGGGCATCAAATTCTCTAATGTTTACTTAAACCAGTTCATATTTCAAGGAAATGGTATAGAATTTAATTTTGTTCTCCCTTCTTCCATCACTAAATCCTCTTATCAGTGAATGGAAAATATGTAAGCAGTAGGTCACATCTTATGTTTTTGATCTTTCAGGACAGAAGAATCAATAGCAGATGATGACAAGAGAAGGTATGTTTGTGATTATGGCCGATTTTCCTTGGAATGCATTAGTCTATTCGATACTGTAATGATATCCTGCCCCATGTGATTATGTTTGGAGGAAGCTTTCTGTGAAGAATCATAAAATACCAGGATTATCATTTCCATCAGGAAAACATTGGGCATGTCTTCCTCTCTGAGACTCCTGAAAATGGAGGAAGGAGTGTGTGGTGGGGAGAATGGCTAGATCTGGCAGTCCAGCCTCTTGACTAGTCAGACAACAATTCCTTTCATCCTTTGCATATTGTTCACTCCTGTCTCTGAGCCTTTGTCCCTATCATCCTCTGGCTCTGATTGAGTCCCTTGTCCTTTGTACTTCTTCTAGCTCCTGCTTCTTCAAGAGCTGCCTTGAAACTCATTTCCTCCTGAAAGCCCTCCCTGATGAACTCCACCTTACCCTGATCATCCCTTTGCTCTGTGTCCTTATAGTAGTAATACTGTTTGTTCTAAATTTATTGGCACTTCCTAACTAGTCATCTAACATTTATTAAGTGCCTACTATGTGCCAGACACTGTGCCAAGCTCTGGGGATACAAAGGGAAGAAAACAAAGTCCCTGTCCTTAAGGAGCTTCCAATTTAATGAGAGACTACATGGAAATGGCTACGTACAAACCAGACACTCTCTCTCTCTCTCTCTCTCTCTCTCTCTCTCTCTCTCTCTCTCTCTCTCTCCATATATATATATATACATACATACACATATACGTATTTATCTCATTTGTATCTACATCATCTATCTGTCCAGATCATCATGATAAATAAGGGGTAGCCTCAGAAGGAAGACACTAAAATTAAGGAGGATTGGGACAGACTTCTTATAGATTGTAGGTCTTTAATTGAGACTTGAAGAAGTCCAGGAAACCAGGAGGCAGAGATGAGGAGGGAGAAAGTTCTAGGCATGGAAGGTATCTTTGTCAATAATTTTGAATTTTCTTTATATACTCATGCTATATAATCTCAGATAAAGTTGTGAACTCTTTGAGGAAAATAATTACATTTTAAAAATCTATTTTCCATCCTTAAAGCACCTAGTCCAAGGGGCAGTTAGGTGGTATAGTGAATAGAGTGCTGGGCCTGGAGTCAGTTCAAATCAGGTCTCAGATATTTTCTGGCTGTGTGACTCTGGATAAGTCACTTAACATCTGCCTGCCTCAGTTTCCTCAACTGTAAAATGTGGATAATAATAGCACCTACCTCATCCAGAGCTGTTTTGAGACTCAAAATAAGATGATATTTGTAAAGTGCTTAGCACAGTGCCTGGCACACAGGAGATGCTGTATAAATGCTCCTTTCTGTTTCCATTTCCATTTCCCTTCTCCTTCCCTTTCCCCTTCTCTTTCCTTTCTAGTACAGCAAGTGCTTGATAAATGTCTATTAATTCTATTTTAATGTAGGACAGTATTTAGTTTTCCCAAGACAATGATAGCTAGAATCTCTGACTTTTGGAAAAGGAAAGACTTTATAAGCCCTCATTTTGGTGATATCTAACACTGCTTCTGTAGAGATATGGAAACATTGCCATAGGCCTGATTTCTGTGGACCTGCTTCATTCCATTAAGGAACTACGGAGGGGTATATGTTGGCTTACCATCGGATGCTGCCACAATGGTTTCCAGTCAAGCAAAGAATGCACGAAAGGGTACGTTATATTTATTTCTCTGCTTCTATTTGTTTTTCTCTCAAGAAACACATTTCAATTCAGTTGATTCAGTATATAGTTATTTAACTGAAAACAATCATTTATGACTATGCTTATTCTACCCATTTGTTGAAATTGTCAATCACCTAGAAGCAAAATTCTGAAATATAATTTAGCTTTTCCTGATGGTTATATTCTATGGCAGCACCTTGTACTTTCAGTACCAGGAATAAAAAAAATCAGCATTAAGATACAATTATGTAAATTGGTAGAATTCTAGCATCATTTAAAAATTGAATTTCTATGGCATGACACAAAAATGAAGGGTTTTGGTAAGTGAAATAATTTATTTTTATATTAATGGAAATATTTCTTCTCTTTTTTTGGAATTTTTAAAAGTGCACATCAAAGAAGGATGTTGGTACCAGTTGGAGGCTATTAAAATATTTGAACATAGGTATGGTTAGCTTTTTATACGATGTGCAACTTGATCATTTGACCATGGCCATTTGACCAAAACCAATAATGTTTTAAGTGAGACCAGTAGTAAAGATGACTAGCTCATTCATTTTTACAACCATTATTTTTAGAAGATAGAAGTAATTTTATTTCAGTCTTCTCTATCTGGGCTCTGCCCATTGTTAGATTGCTCAACATGAAGGCACGAAAGGGTTCTTTACATATACAGATTTAAGTCCCATTAACACTCCAAAGAATCAAAATGGCAAGTGAACCAGAAATCAAGGTAGAGGGTTATGATAGCTTAGCTTGGCTCTACGTTTATCATCGGGGATAATTTGTGGGCAAGAAGTTGAGTCAAAAACACCATCGATGACATGGATATTTGGAAGAGGAGGTAGGTCAGTAAAATAGTGAGAGATAAGGATGACAACAAATAGCTCATATGCTGCATCGTGGCCACTCTAATCTCTCTCCTCTCTCACATAAAAATTCCCAGTCCCTGCTCTAGCTAACCTGCATGAACCCCCACTTAGTCAGTATTACAGGTAATGGCAAGCTTGGCAGGGCCCAGGGAAAGGTCCCAGATCCAAAAAGGACCCAGACCTCTGCTTACTGACAGCTTGATGTTGATATAGGAGAGTGACAGTATTTTAAGATCTTCTTCCAGGACATACAGCTCTAGGACAGCACACAGGCAGCAATAAGGATAGGATCAAACCCTCAGGACTTGGCATCCATTCCCTCTTGGGTCACAGTTAGAGAGAGACAGACAGCCCCAACAGTCCCTGAGTTTTAGCTTAACCCTTCTCTCCAGCATTCCAGAATCTTTCCCAGTTGGTCTCATGCCTCTGTCCTCTGCAAACCTACACTTACCTTATCTCTTCCTTATAACAGTCCTTATAACACCATAAATTATGAAAACATCTATATTGTTGCATAGATCCATGGAGGAGGCTTTATGGAAGTACATGAATATGGAGAATTCCAGGATGGACTATGATCTAAAAAAGTGGAGAGATTTTTTCCACCAAAAATATATGCAAAATTATGAGAATCAAAATACATAGTGTTATAAGGAGTTTTCTTAATTTCACTCTGTCTTGTTAAGAGCAGAATTTCTATGATAGAGGGACTTACTTAATCTCACTCTGTCTCTTTAAGAGGCAGTAACAGACAGCTCTTGCCCCCACCTCTTTAAGAGACCAACTATTAAAAAAAGAGTCAGTTAAGAGGGGACTCCATTTCTCTGGCTTCTGAGGTAGCAGGAGTTCTGAGGTGTCAGTGTCACTGGGACAGGCAGTTTCACCATTTACAGTTGGATCCAGATACTGGTTAAGGAGGTTGGAGGAGATAAAGACTTATTGATTTAGATTAGGCAGATAGACAGAGAATTTAATCTTAGTCAGCAGAGGTTAGTTAGGCCTGCTTTGCCAGGCAAGAAGATCCTGCCCAAGAAGGTAGTTAGATTTAGGGTTTATAGATATTTTTAGTATAGGATTTAGATTTTTAGGCATAGTTATATGATATAAATGGTGTAATCTCCTATTTCCTACCTCCTATTTCCTATCCCACCTCTCCTCTGAATAAATAAGTGTTAGTGGTTTACCAAGCTGATCTCCGGACTTTTATCAAACTCCCACCAATATTTTTAACCCACGACAATATAAGACTGAACTGTTCTCAGTAGTGTTGGGTACACTTTTATACAAGCATCATCTGCTCTGTGCCCATTATGGTCCAAACAGAGAAGAAACCGTGTATAGTGATGGTTTTGTAAGTTAAAACCCTAAGTGACCTGGACGTACCATTTATAAAAATGATAACATTTAATTCTCTTCAATTTTTTTTCTTTAAGATTAGAAGAAAATTATATCCTGGTGCAATAAAAAAGGTAGGACATATTTGTGAAATATTTGTGCATGTCTCACGTTTATGATAACCTAAGTTCTGAGATATTTGGACTTGATATGACTAGATGTTCACCACACAAGATTGAGTCTCATTGGAGATCAAGATTGTATTTTGAATAGAGTGCTAGACACAGAGCTAAGAATACCTGAACCTAGATCTTGTGTCTCTGATTCCTACTAAATTAGTGACCCTGAGAAAATCATATGTAAACTTTTTGGGACTTGGGTTATTCATCTATAAAATGTAGATAATGCACAGCCTTATGATAAAAGTCCTCTGAACACATGAAAGTGGTTATTATGTATTTATAAAGTAGCTTCTCAATGGGAGTTATCATTACCAAGGTAGAAAGAACTGAGGCAATTCAATGGAAGTAATCATTACCAAAGTAGAATGGAGGCTTCTCAATGGGAGTTATCATTACCACGGTAGAACTGTGGCTGTTCATTAATGGGAGCTATCATTGCCAAAGTAGAACTGTGGTTTTCAATGGGAGTTATTCTTACCAGAATAGCAAGAACTATGACTTATCAAGGGTTGTTATCATTACCAAAGTAGAACTGTGGTTTGCCAATGAGAGTTATCATTACCAAGTAGGAAGAACTGTGATTTATCAATGGGACTTATCATTACCAAGGTAGAATTGCAGCGTATCAAGGGGAATTATCATCGCTAATGTAGAATTGTGGCTTATTAATGAGAGTTATCATTATCAGGGCAGAACTGTGGCTTTAAGTTAAGAATTCAGTCTCCACCTTAGACCTTTCCCTATAGGTAACGTGGTTCTGTTGAATCACCTAAGCCTAGTTTAATTTTAAAGAAAGGTCGAGAGAAAACTGGTGCTCACTTCTATGTCTTTAACACTAGACAAAGGCCTTTCACTTTTCTGACTTCAGTGTCTGGTTATCTTGTTTACTTCACTACTCTTCCATCCTATTTTTGTAACACTCCCCAACCCAAAAAAAAGAGACAAAAATAACTGGCATGAGAAACAGTTATCTTACCCAAAGTTTCTCCTTGACAATTTTGGCTTCTCAGGAATCTGGAATTTATTTTTAAAAATCTCTACTCTACATCTAAGTCACTCTTGTGTGACAAGGAAAAAATTAGGCAAGGAAAGGAGTTCAGATTCTTGATTTGGGGTGCAAGACTGTTGAGATTAAAAATCTCCAGATACTGTATATTAATTTATAATTATTTGCTAAATAACGAAAGTGGTTTAGAGAGAGAGAAAAGGCACATGATCACAAGGCTGGTTGCCTAGCTAATCTGAGCTCCCCCTTAGCACATGTTTACTCCCTTTACTTCCTTGGAAAAGAGAACCCAAACGTCCTTGATACATAACTTATAACCCTGGTGACACCACCTCTTCTGAGTCTCCCTGCTTGGACAGACCTGACCCCTGTCAGAGTCAGAGGCCAGTCTTCCAGATGCCGGGAGTCATGTGGAACAAGAAGCAAGCATCTTCTGGGGTGCCAGGGAGTCAGAGGTTTGTCCCAATAAAAGGGTGGTGATGAGACAGAAATGGATTTTTAGAACTTTCCTTTTAGAAGAGAAAGAGGGGTACAGATTTATGTTAAATTCACACACTACCAGGAATCATCAATGGGAATTATCATTACCAAAGTAGGAAGAGCTGTGGATTATCTGGGGGAATTATCATTGCCATGGTAGAAAGAACTGTGCTTTATCAGTGGGAGTTATTATTTTCAAGGAAGAACTGTGGCTTATCACTGTGAGTTGCCATTACCCTGGTAGAAAGGACTGTAGCTTATCCATGGGAGTTTTCATTATTCAGATAGAATTGCCCAATGACGGCACTCATGTTTTAGACATGACTGTTGTCATGGAGGACATATTAGGCTGAATCTCAGGCAGTGATGGACTGAGCCGTAAAAGACCTGAAAACTGGGATTTGGATGGGCCAGGTCTATCTGCCAAATATTGGGGCTACACCTGAGAGAATCCATGATCATGAGACTTCCAGGAACAAAGCATTTTCATAGCCTCATAATATTTAGTCAAATGGAGAAAAGAGATGAGGATGTGAGTCCAGCTGAGGGGGGTTTGTTTTGGACTCAGACCTAACTAGGATGACAGAGACAGAATTAAAATTTGAGAATATGGGAAATGTGCTCTGGCTATGTATCTAAAAGAGGTGTTCTTAACCTTTTTGTGTGTGTTGGATCCCTTCTTGGGAAGCCTAGAAACCTTTCCAGAATCATGTTCTTTAAAAATTTAAAATAGGGGGAAGCTGGGTAGCTCAGTAGATTGAGAGCCAGGCCTAGAGACAGGAGGTCCTAGGTTCAAATCTGACTTCAGACACTTTCCAGCTGTATGACCCTGGGCAAGTCACTTGACCTCCATTGCCTACCCTTACCACTCTTCTGCCTAGGAGCCAATACATAGTATTGACTCCGAGATGGAAGGTAAGGGTTTTTTTTTTTTTTTAATTTAAAATAAATGCTAAATTTCCATTAGAGGGTACTAAAAATAAAAATGTAATTTTCTCCTTTCTTTGAAGTTCAAAGACCCCCCCCTTGAAATCTTTCTATAGAGCCCCTCCTCCAATTTAAGAACTCCTAATCTAGAAGATCAAGGATTGGGGCCAAAAAAGGAGAGGGGTGGGAACTCAGACTCAGAAGAACTTAGAGAGAGGAAGCCAACAGCAACAATGACTTTGATGGTGAATCAGCGTCTTCCAAAGCAGGGGCTTCTCATGGGTTCACCCCTCAGGAGAATTCTTAAGATATTCCATAAAGAAAAATGATAGACCAAGGTAAATAATTGAAATAATTGCTGCCCGTATCATTAAAAGGAAGGTAGTACCCTTTTGTCTGCAGATATAGAACCAAGTGAAGACCAGCTGAAGTTGAGTCACTGGGTAGGAATGAGTAAGGATTGCCTGATGGACAGAGACCCTGCGTGAGGGGGGGTTTCTTACAAGGACCAGGAGAAACTCTTTGGGAGTAGCAGCATCCTGTGCAGTTGCAGGCCTTTCCATCCCCATTTGGATTTTGCCAAAGTAAAGAAGGAGGTGGGAAACTCCTCCCAGATCTAGGCAAAGGATTTTTCCTATCCATGCCACGAGGGCTTGGGTGAAGTCTCTAGGGACGTATGCATGCCATCGGTGCCCACACTGCTTGTGAGATTTCTTATTGTCCACCTCACAGGGATTTTAAATTTTAATGTACTGGGCTTTAATAATGCTGTAACACCACACCAGACCAATGGATCGTAGAGCTGGAAGGGCTCATGGAGGTCATTTAGTCTAGTCCTCTCCTTTTAGAGATGACTGAATCTGCTGCCAACTCCTCCAGGACAGAGCTGTTCTTATTTGTCCAATAATAAAGGTAATCTAGCTCAGAGGGAGAATAGCACCATTGATGACATCCTGTAGCAACATGGTGTACTCCACATGACTGCTGGCTCGAATCCTAGCCTGTGTAGTTGTTGGCAGCTGGAAGCAGTATGGCCTGGATGATTGTTATAATAATAATAATAATAATGAAGATGCTTCTTTTTAACCCCTTCTTGTTCAATTTCTTTCCCTATTCTTCCACTCCTTACAGGACAATTTGATTTTTGCCTTATTTTTTCCTGTTTCTTTTTCCAATTTATCCCCAAATCTCTTATCCTCTCAGTCTTAGTTTTCTTATTTGCAAATTGGGGACAACCCATCATGTACTCACTGCATCTCTCCTCCATAACTGAATTGCCATTGTGGTCCTCTGATGTAGCAGACCTTGACACTTGGCTTATAAAGAGGGGTTAAATGATAGAAAGAGGGACTTTTCCAAATAATACAATGAACAGGTGCCAGAACCCAGTGTTGATCTCAGTCTCTTGAATTGCAAGCCTAATCTTTGTTTTTTCCCACTTCACCACTCTCTTGCCCCAAACTAAGGAAAAAGTTTCTTAGAAAACCACAAAGAAGAAAGACCAAAACCATTGTCACACAAACCCTGGTCAGTTCACTTCATCTCTGTTTGCTTCAGTTTCTTCATCTGTAAAATGGGGATAATAATAACATCTACCTCCCACGGTTGTTGTGGAGATCAAATGAGATAACTGTAAAGCACTTGGTACAGTGCCTGGCACATAGTAGGTATTATATAAATGTTAGCTATTATTAATATTATGCTTAGCATAAAGCATGGTACATAGTAGACACTGTATAAATATTAACTCTATTTTAATTAGTTTTATTATAGTGCTTTAGCACAGTGTTTGACACATGGAAGGCACTATATAAATGTAAATAATTGTTAGTATTTTTGCTATCATGATTACACTTAGCATGATGCTTGACGCATAGTAGGCACTGTATAAATATTAGTTATTATTATACTTAGTATAGTCCCTGACATACTGTAGACATACTGTAGGCACTGTAGAAATGTTAGTTATTGGTAGTATTATTAGACTATTATTGTTACATTTAGCATAGTACCTAACACAAAGCACTTAAAAAAAGTTAGCTATTATTACTAATTCTTGCTATTATAGCATTTAGCACAATTCTTGATACACAGTTGGCACAGTATAAATGTTTAGCACAGTGCCTAGCACATGGTAGGCACTATAGAAATACTATTATTAATGTCCATCTCTTTTCAGGCCAAATACAAAAGAAAGGCTAGCTATCCCGAGTCTGTACTGTTATTTCTCCATTGAATTATGAAAAGACTTCAAATTGTGCTAAAGTGCCTTGACCTGACTTAAATAGTTTCTCAGAAGTGAGTCTGAATATCAATATTAAGCTTTTAACTGGATAATATTAAACTGTTAATGAAGGTTCTTCATGTTAAAATTTTTTTCAGTAATGGAACAGTATTGGAAAATGAAATGGGTGCTTCAAGGAGACAACCACTTTTTGCTTATTTGATTTGCATTTTAAAAGCTGTGGTTCATTTTGCCCTGAGAATATTAATGTCATTTTTCCCATGTTGCAATTGATTTCTTTCTAGCAGCAAAGCTTCATTTGTTTTATTTATGAGGGAACAGCCATCTCGTTTTTCAGCCTTAAAAAATAAAAAGATCTTCATTTGTGTTGGGAATTTTCAGGGAGGAACTTCCTCTGACAATGTGGGCTGGCATTTGTCCTTCCTTTTAGAGTCTTGGACAGTTGCTTGGGGGGCACTGAGAAGCTAAAATTTGCTCAGGGTCATACATCAGGTATGGTCAGAAATGGAACTTAAATTTTATTTTTAATTTCTAATTTTTCAGTTTTCTTTATCTTTATTTCTTTTAATATGATTTTATTTTATTTAAAAATATTTTTCCATGGTTACATGATTTGTGTTCTCTCCTTCCCCTTTTCCCTCTCCTCTCTCAGAGCTGACAAGAAATTCCACCGGGTTTTACATGTATTGTCACTCTGAACTAATTTCCATATTATTCATTTTTGTAAAAGAGCAATCCTTTAAAACCCAAACCCTAAATCACATACCCATATAAATAGGTGATCAATCATATGCTTTTCTTTTGTGTTTCTCCTCCCACAGTTCTTCTGATGTGGATAGTATTCTTTCTCATAAGTCCCTCAAGATTGTCCTGGATCATTGCATTGCTACTATTAGCAAAGATTACATTCGATCATCCCACAATGTTTCAGTTCATGTGCACAATGTCGTCTCGGTTCTGCTCGTTTCACTCTGCATCAGTTCATGGAGGTCTTCCCAGTACATACAGAAATCCTCCAGTTCATCATTCCTTATATCACAATAGTCTTCCGTTACTATCATATACCACAATTTGTTCAGCCATTCCTCAATTGAGGGATACCCCCTCATTTTCCAATTTTTTGCCTCCACAAAAAGTGCAGTTATACATTTTTTGTGCAAACAGGTCCATCCCCATTTCAGAGGTGGTACTTTTAAACCTAGGTCTTTCCTACTCAGAGGCCAGCTCTCTGTCATTCTGCCTTTATTTTTTAATGTCTGTATTTATAAAACAAGGATCAATTATCAAGCTTAGGTTGGTGCATCATGGTCTAAATAATTTCAGGTTCTACTCTGCTAACCTTTCTCATCTCTCCTTTTATCTTGGCCTTTTGTAGCTACTCATCAACATTTGGGAAGAAGTTAGTTCTACAGGAGACATTCATGTGTTGCAGACACTTTGGAGAAGGTTCCGGACACCCCAAATCCCAAGTGTTGTCCCAAAACTTGAATGCTATCGAAGGAGAAGGAAATCACTTGGATACCGTGCTCAGAGGATGGAACCACTCTGTGATCATCTTGTGAAAATCAAGTTAATCAACTGTCCTGGGGCCAGCCACTTGGTACAGAAATCTGCCCTGAGACTGATAGGCAGCAGGCTCCCCACTGGGGCCAGATGGGAGATCTCATGAATTACAGTTCACCAATACATTTTTGGATGGCTTTTATATGATAAAAACCTTCATTCTATTTATAATGTCTAATAATGAAGCACTGTAAATGAATTAATGAAAACACATGTATTGACATCTGTAATCTCTTAGTGTTCTTGGAACAAATGGAATCAATTTCTTTTTTGGCTGTTAAAATCTTAAATTAACCAAATATACATAAAGGTGTGAAATTCTCACGGCTATTTCTTTCCCTTTTATACAATGGGTTTTGAGCCTTATGAAAGCATTTAGCCATTCAAAAGAATGTTCTTTTGAAAGAAGGATGCATTTCATTGCAACATTTTTTTTAAAACAAAATATTGGTTTTGCATGTCCTGTAAAAATTTTGGTTAACCTCTTTTCTTTGTACAAAGGCTCATGGGCCCATTGCCATTTGAGTCTTCCATCCCATCTCATTTACAATATAACCTTCACAGAAAAGATCACCACAATGCTATTTAATTATTTAAAGTTGGTAAGAATTACTATGTTAAGTGGTTAATGGACTACTTGGAAAATAATTTGGTAACTGTAAGTTTCTCTTCTAAACACTATGCTGTAATTTGCTCTGCTATTTACCAATGTAATTAGACTATTAAAACATTTTTATTCCTCTTTAGTATGGATTCTTAATTCTCGTTTGCAATGGGACATAGCCAGAAGCATTACATATAGTAGATACTTCAGGGAAATTTGTTCATTTTCTCATTCAGCAAGCTTTTAAGTACCTTTAATTAATCAGTTATAAAGCATTTATGTATTTATTTAAACCCTTACCTTCTGTCTTGGAATCAGTATTGATTGTCAGGCAGAGTAGAGGTAAGGGCGAGGCAATTGGCGTGAAGTGACTTATTTAGGGGTTGCATAGTTAGGAAGTGTCTGAGGCTAAATTTGGGCCCAGGACCTCCCATCTCCAGGCCTGTGTGAGAGTTAAAATTAATATACAATATCTCCAAATATTATATTTAACAAGATTTATAATAATAATTTGAAGAAAAAGAAAATAAAAAGCTAGAGTAAAAAGCCAGCTTTTCCCAGCCATGCATGGGGGAAAAAGAGAGCGAGACGGAGGAGTTATAGAACTATATAAACAATAATGTAAAGAAGTATGTAAATGAAAAGAGAAAAGGAATTTTAGGATGAGGAAAGAATTCTGGGAAATGGTGTCCAAGGATTCAAGATTTTCTAACTAATGCACCTGGCATTCTATCCACTAAGACCCCTCGCTACCCCCACAAAGCATTTATTAAGCACTTACTACGTGCCAGTCACTGTGTAAGATGCCGGAGATCCCTACTCACAGAGTTTACATTATAATGAAGAAAAAAACAAGTATAACTAAATAAATATAAATATTTTACATCTTTATATATATATAAATATATATGTATTTACATATATAAATATATATATATTTTACACACATAAAATTTACATATATGTAATATAAAAACATAATATAAAATATAAATTTTACATATATAAATATGCGTGTATGTTTATATACACACATATATTCATACAAGTAGACTCACATATTTGCATGTGAATACATGCATGTCCATCCATCTCACTCTTTTATTCTCCCTCTAAAACAAAGTGAAACACATATAAATAAAGTAGGGAGTTTGGGAGGGTGGGCATTAACAGCCAAGGGGATCAGGAAAGGCTTGAAAGGAGCCAAGGGGGTTGAAAGGAACTGTGTTTTAGAAGATTTCTTTCCTCTAAGGTGAAAGTAAGGAGGAAGTGCGTGGGGGACAATGCAAAAGAAGGCAGGCAGAGATAGCATGTAGTAGGTGAAGAGCAGACCAGTTTGGCTGCATCCTAGAGTTCAGTTGGTTTGGGCAAGTTGTGTATGACTTTAAAAGCCAAACAGAGCAGTAGTTATATTAGACACATTAGAGTGTTGATGACTGAATAGGGGAATCATACGGTCATATTGAACCCGGGTCTTGAGAATGGGTAGAATGATGTTGATGGGTAAACTCCAAATTTTTCCAAGATGGCGGGATAGTCAGCTCTCCTTCTTCTACTCTAATCTCCTTGGCTTCCTTTAAGTTCATAAAACAAGTCAACTAAATTCTTACCTTCTCCAACTCTTCTTAATTCCAGTGCCTTCCTTCTGTTAATTATTTTCCATTTATCCTATATATAGCTTGCTCTGTAGGGGTAGCAAGATGGTGCAGTGGGTAGAAGAACACCAGTCCTGGAGTCATGAAGACTCATCCGTTGAGATCAAATCTGGCCACAGACACTTAGCTAGCTGTGTGACCCTGGGCAAATCACTTAACCTTGTTTGTCTCAGTTTCTTTAGCTGTAAAATTAGCTGGAAAGGGAAATGGCAAACTGCTCCAGTATCTTTGCTAAGTAAACCCTAAATGTGGGACACGACTGAACAAAAACAAAGCCTGTTTGGTGTTTGCATGTTGTCTCCTTAGATTGTAAGCTTCTCGAGGGCAAGGGCTGTCTTATGCCTCTTTGAATCTCAGGTGCTCGGCACAGTACCTGGCACATAGTAGTCACTAGATAAAAGTTTATTGGTTGATTGATTCTGATTGTGGGAAATTAGGCAAGAAAAGATGTGGAGGGGAGAGAATGGGAGACTGATAATTGACCCAGGTGGGTAGATTTCATGGGGCCACTAGTTTGACATGAGGCTGTGTGGAAATTTAATCTTAATCTGTGGCCCTTTTTTGTACCTCAAGACAACCTTTGGATTTTGAAGGGGAAGAAGTTTAATCTTAAGGTGGAAGCTACAATGCCCTTCTTCGCCACCCTTGCTAAAGAGGATAGTGTCTAGTTTTTTGTTTATCTGTAAACAAGTCTCTTGGATAATGAACCAATTAAGTAAGCTGGACAAAGTGAGGCCGAGAAAAGTGGACGTGCACACTGTGTGGCCGTTCCAAAAGACTGGCCTCTGGTCTTGAGTGAGGTCAGAGTCCTCCGGCCAAAGAGGCTTTGGAAACGGACTTCTTAAAGAGCATAAATTGGGGTAGAGAAAGGAAGTAGGGTCTCTTTCCTTGGAATCCCGAACTGAGCTGGGCTCGAGGCTAGGTCTGGCAGGAAGGTGGCTAAGGGAGCTGCCAGCCACAAGTGGCTGTTGCCTTTTTGTTTTCTGGCCCACTTTTTACAAATTAATTAATAAATAATTATATAGGGCCACTAGGTGGGTCAGTGGATAGAGAGCCAGGCCTGGAGATGTGGAGATGGGAAAATCAGGGTTTAAATTTGACCTCAGTCACTTCCTGGCTGTGTGACTCTGGGCAAGGGACTCATCTCCAGTTGCCTAGCCCTTAGCATTCTTCTGCCTTGGAACTGTTCTCTAGTATCAATTCTAAGACAGAAGGTAAGTTTAAAAAATATTTAAAAAATTATTATACATTAAGACATGAACTCCAGAAAATTGTATTCATGAGAGCTGGAAGGGCAGATTAGAATCTGATTTGGTAGGATCTCGAATCCCTGTGTGAGATGCTTGGATTTTGTTTTGTAAGGCTGGTGAGGGGGTGGGAGTGGGGAGAGCCACTGAAGGGTTTTGAGCAGGAGTGATGTCATCAGAACTATGCATCAGTTACCTTAATCTGAAAGTGTTATGTGGGTGGAGTAAATCTAGTGCTTTCAAGGGTAAATTTAATACTTCTAAGAAGAAAAAATACTCAGCGTGAGAAAATCATTAAGGCGCATTTTATATTCAGTCCACCGATGGCACCCACAGGTCCATCAAATTAAAAAAAAATCCAAGGAGAGAAAACCATTGCAGAATGATCAGGCATAACCTGGGCCAAACACAACTACAAGGGCAAAATAGTCCTTCAGTGGAAGAACATTAGGAGCTTTTTACATTCAGGAGAGGAGATAATCGTTTTGACAATTTAGCAGCAAAGAAACTCATAAAACCCACCATTGAGTCTGAATCTGCACATTCCCAAGACTTCAGGGAATTTCCTTAAATGTAAAATGCTTTTTCATATTTATTCATATTTATATAATTGTAAAGCACTCAGCACAGTGCCTGGCACACAGTAAGCATTGTATAAATGTTAGCTGTTACATTATGCTAAATTTCAATATTTTCTTTCAGCTAGTCATCATTTTAATCAACTGCCTTGTGTTTCTTCTAAGTTAATAACACTTGCCACCCACTCACCTAACTTGGGTATCTTGAGGTTAGAGAGTTTCTAATTCTGACAAGAATGTGCTTGTGATAGGCTAAAAAAAATGAGTGCGAGGATAATTGACAAATTCACTATTAGAGTATTTCAAAAGAAAAGTCAAAAGTTTGGCAATTGTCCTAAAGCCTTTGAATTTAGAGGTTAAAATCTTCCTAAGCTTGACACTCTTCTTCCAGATTGATACCCGAGAAAGATTGATTCTTTTGGCTACACCAGTGCTATCAATAGGAAAGATGATCAGGATAATGGAAGAGAAGGGGCAGCTACTTGTAATGGGTTTGAGGACACAGGGAAGCTGCCAGAAAGGGCTGCCTGAAAAGCATGATGAAAAAAACCCTGCTTCTCTGTATTTTTGTTCTCTTTTATTAAAGGAGCTTACAGAGAAAGATCAAGCTAAATAATGCTGAAAGGTTAAGTCTTGCAAGTGAAAAACTGTGCATCATTGTGTGCTCCCTGACGCTGCAGAGGACTGGGGGAGTAGGGAAGTTATGTAACATCTCCACTGTGGGGAAGGAGATTGTCTTAGTCAGTTTGGGAGGGATTGACCCTCGATGATGATTGTGAAGGGTTCTTAAATAGAAGAGTCAAATGCACCGTCTCTAAAATAGATGGTGGTTAGCTGTGCACGGAGAGGGAAAGATGTGATTTGGAGGGCATACATGGCCTCAAATGGAAGGTGAGTTAGCCACATAACCTTGGCTGTTTGCAAGGCAAGATTAGTGGTGGAATGAATGACTTGATCTTTGTTGGTCCATAGGAATCAAGGGGGCAATGCTTCATTATATGTGATTCTCTATTGAGCATTCATCCTCACCAATGCAACTTGCTTTAAGGTTGACAAGGCACCTATCTCACATTAACCCTAAAAGATAAGTTATGGTAAGTCTGATCATGCCCATTTTACAGATGAAGACACTAAGACTGAGATAAAGTGACTCTGGATCCTTTTTTTGGGGGGGGGGTATTATGGACCTCTTTGGCAGTCTGATGAAGTCTATAAATCCCTTTGTCAGAATGAAATCTTTAAATGCTAAAAATAAAAAAGCATAGAATCACAAAAGAAATCAGTTACAATATGTTGAAATAAATGTCCATTTCCCCCCATCCAATTTAATGAGTTCCTTCAAATCTCTTTATGGATACCAGATTAACAACCCCTGATCTATATGAGAAAATGAAATTCAAATTTAAAATGTAAAAATCTGGACAAGTTAAAAAAAGAATTCTGATTAGAATTAGCATAGAGGTGAGAACTTGGGTGGAAGAGATAGTGACATGGGAAGCAGGAGCAGAATTGTTCTTGCTTGAACATTTGAAAGCTGGCTTATTAGCTGGCTTAGGCATGCCCCTAATTATTACTGGGCTTTTTTGTTCTTTTGTTTCCATAGTGTCTGACTCTTCATGAGCCATTTGGGGTTTGCTTGGCAAAGATCCTGGAGTGGTTTGCCATTACCTTCTCCATCTCATTTGACAGATGAGGAAACTGAGGCCAACAGGATTAAGTGACTTGCTCAGGGTCACATAGCTAGTAAGTGTCTGAGGTCGGATTTGAACTCATGAAGATGAGCCTTCCTGACTCCAGCGATGAGTGTTCTATATATGATGGCTTCCCCTAGCTGTGAACTCTTTGAGGGTAGGCATCGTTTGTGCCTCAGTGCTTCAAGTGTGTAACACTTAATAAACATGCTGATGGATGGATTCTGGCCACACAGCTGAGAAGCAGCAGAAATGAGATTTCACTGGCCAGCCTACCAGAAGTCAGGGATGGGCTACACACTGGAAATATGGTGTGTACATATAAAAATATAATATAATAAATATAATATAATAAACACAATATAATATAATAAATATAATATAACTAATATAATATATGTAATATAATATGTAATATGTTATGTAATAACATAACATAACAACATACATAACATAGCAAACATAACAACATAATATAATAATATAATGTAATGTAATATAATATAACATAGTATAATATCACATATAAAGGATATTTATATATTATATATATATATATATATATTACCAATTAAATGTAACAAGTTTCTGCACAAGTTTTCCCAAGTTATACAATGGAACTTATCTCCCTGCCTGCCTCCCTTCCTTCCCCCTCCAGGTGGTGGCAGGCCATTTGATCTGGGTTATCCATGTATTATCACACAAAAGATCGCTGTATGGTTCATTTTTACGCACTGGAGGCATGAAGAAAGGTGAAACCCTAGCCCGGTCCCCAGGGAGCTCACGTTCTAATGGGGAGCCAGCATGCCAATAACTGCCCCGAGGTCCTCTTCTGCCCAGAGGGATGGGGTGGAATGTTGGGAGTGCCTGTGTGGCCCGTGCATCCATGAGCCGGTACCGAGCACTGCCTGTAAAGGGAATGGAGAATCTTCTTTCCAGAAAATTGTCTAAGAACCAGAAAGTCATCTGGGATGTTTAACAACATCTTGCTTGTAGCCAGAAGGACAGCTGCTTCCCGACAGCTCTCAGCTCTCTAGGGGTGTATGAAAAGAAGTGAGAAGGGGTCCCTCCTTCACTGCTCTGCCACCTAACAGATGCCATTTCTGAAGGACTCCTTTTGCAGCAATTGTGATGAAATGGGTCTACTGCCCTCTGGTGGCTGGTTGTTCTTAACTGGGAATTGGCTATCTCGGGACCACAGATTTATGAATAGAAGGAACCTTGGAGGCCCCCCTGGTCCAATGACTCCATTAATGGGGGAAACAGAGGCCGGAGAGGGGAAAGGAACTTGCTAGAAGCCACGCAGATTGTCAGGGTTACAGGCAGGATTTGAACCTGGGTTCTTGGATTCCCAAACCTGCACACAACTTTCATTAGTTATAGTGACCTCCCAGTATGGCACCCCCCTTCACAGATACAAATTGGTGACTCATCTGTGACTTCTAGTCCTAGAGAGTTGCCAGAGCAGCCACCAAGAATTAACCTCTTGATGGCTTCCCCAGGGGTCATATATGCAGCTAGATCTTCCCAATTCTGAAGTTGGCTCTTTCTCCATCCACTACATCATCTTGTTTCTCTTTGTATTTGTCTCCCAGGTGACAGAGAGTGCCTGCCTGGTATATGATAAGGTATTTGCAAGCATTAATTTATGCATTCATTCATTCATTCATTCATTCATTCATTCATACATTCATGCTTGCATTTCAGTGTGTGTGTGTGTGTGTGTGTGTGTGTGTGCCCCTTCCCACAACCCCGTGAGGCAGTCTGAGCAGGCATTCTTGTACTCAAACATTTGAGGAAACTCAGACTCATGCAGAAGCTCATGCTAACTCATAAGCCACGGAGCCAGAGCAGTGGGTACCACATTCAGTGCTCTTCCCAGTGCTCCATCTTGCCTCTCCACTATGGGAGTGCTGAGGGTTCAGGCATGCAAAAGAGAATTGTGGAAACCTTTGAGTCTAGGCGGTTTGTCCGAAGAACTCTTTCCTTTGGTACCAGTAACACATTTCTTTTTCTGTGAGCAATAGATTCTGTTCCTGGAAGAAGGAAACTTCCTAATTGAAAATTTGTGACTTCATTTGAACAATTCTTCCCTGGGGGTAATTGGTAGGGACCCCCAAGCGCTCTCTCTTTCAGCCAGTGGCGTCTCTCTGCTGTCACTATCCGGAAAGTGCTCCAGCAGGGGTAGAATGGCATTCATTACCGCCATGGTGCGCCATTGTCGACCAGCCTCCCACACAGAGAAAGCAATTTGGAATAGTTATTGATTTCTGATAGACGTCTGCATCCAATTTGCAAGAACTACTGAGAAGTGACGAGAGGCGTTTCCGAGAAGAATGAGGGTCATTTTAGACAGTTTCTTCATGAACAAAGTGTTGGTGTCATCAAAAAGAGTTTTGGATGGGTAGTCAGAGGACTTGGGTTCGAATCAGAGCACTGCTACCTACCACCTTGGGTTAATTCATTTCACTTCTCTGGGACTCAGTTTCTATAAAATAAAGGGGTTGGACTCTCTCTGTCTTGGTCTCTTGCTGTCTCTTCCATTTTTGCATCTGCTTTGCTTCTGCTTCATTCCCTGGTTTTCCTGTGATGTCACTGGCAGAGGAGGCAACTAACTCTTGGCAGTTAATAATCTGTGTTCCAACAGAGCCCTGAGAACCCAGGAGAAACAGAAGAAGGTTCTAGTGAAGGGAAGAGTCTCTGGACTCATCCAGTCCCACCTTTTTACAGATGAAGAAATGGAGGCTTTCCCATGTTGAAGAACTCCACCAAGGCCATCTGGGTACAGAGCTGCTAAGCTGTGAATCCAGAGGGGAGGAAGAAGAGGAGAAAACAAAGACAGTTAACCAGCCTCCCTTGAAAAGAGAGCCTTAGTATCTGGCCAGATCAGAGTTAGCCTGCTTGTCATTATGCCATTGATGTCAATAGTTCCAAAAGAACTTTCGATAGAAGGATGTACAGAATCAGTTTCTATAGGAAGAAGCCTAGAGACTCCTTGGGGATCTGGGATCCAGTGATTGTTTTTTCCCCTCCTGCCACTTGGTTCTCTTCCGGAAGGAGATAGCACTGAGGCAGAGCCCTCTGGGGCTGGTTTAGGCACTTAGATGTCTATTTTTTCAGTAACTGGAATATTCCAGGGCCCTAGTGAGACTTCACAGCTGCTCACAAAGGCCACAGCTCTTGGAGGTTTTAGAATGAGGTAAAACATCCTGGGCAAAACATTGACTATAAACCTGCCCTTTCAGGTAGAGACTGGAAACCAGGAAAAGATTTGGGATTTTGGACAGAGTGTTAAGACTTGGAGTCAGGAAGACCTGAATTCGAATTGATCTTCAGATAGATACTTAGCTGTGTGACTCTGGGTAGCTCACTCATCCCCTGTCTGCCTCAGTGTCTTCACCTGTAAAATGGGGATAATAATAGCACCTACCTTCTTTGGCGATTGTGGGGGGAAATGAACTAATATATGTAAAGCATTTTGAAAACCTCACGGTATTATATAAACACTAACTTTAATATTAGTAATAGCAGCAGGCAGCTTGGTAGAGTAGATAGAGCCCTGGAATTGGAGTCAAGAAGATCTGGGTTCCAGATCAAATCACCTGAGAGCCCTGGGAGCAGGAAAGGAAGGGAGGGAGGAAGAAAAGTTCAATCATATAACTTAGGGAAACTTGTGTGGAAATTTGTTATTACATGGAATTGGTTAAAAAAATTTGGGTTCAAATCCCATCTCTGACATTTTCAAGATATATGATCACGAGCAAGACACTTAACATCTTCAAAGATTTGCATCAGTTGCTTTCCATGTGTAAAATGAGGATAATAGTACCAGAGGGGCTTATCTCTCAGGGTTCTACTGAGGCACAGATAAGATAATGCATAGAAGATAATGCAAATAAGAAACCATGATATGGATGGGGATGATGGGGATGGCACTATTATTGGTGTATGTAGATAAGTTTCTTCCCAGCCTGGTCTTGCCTTGCTTCCCATCTCCTAGCATCCAGCTGAGTGACATTATTCCTAATCTGATGAATACAGTGAGTAGGATACAATACAATGAAACTTTGGAAGAGTTGCCTTAGATACAGACTGACAGATGAGCATTTCCTTTCCTTTGGCTCCCTCTTTAAAAAGGTTGCCCATCACTGTCCTAGCAGGAAGACTATTATGAACACAGTAGGGTCTCCGTTTTACAGATGGGGAAATTGAGGGCCAGAATAGTCCTAAGTTTAGAGCTGGAAGGAACCACAGGGACCATCTAGTCAAATTTCTATGTCTTACAAAAGAGGAAACTGAGGCTCAGAGACTTACCATGACTTTCTCAAGCCATACAGGTAGTAAGTGATAGAGCTTAAGCTCAAACTCAAACCTGTGACTCCAAATACAGTGCCCTTCCCATGACACTACCCTGACTCAATGAATCACCGGTGGAACAGTTGAAAGAATACTGGTTCTAGAGTAAGGAAACTTGGGGGTCGGAATCCTTTATTTACAGTGGACAGAGTACCAGGTCTGGAGTGAGGAAGTCTTGAGTTCAAATCTGACCTCAGATACTACCTGGGAGACCCTGGGCAAATCACTTAACCCTGTTTGCCTCAGTTTTCTCATCTGTAAAAATGAACTGGAGGAGGAAATGGCCAATCACTCCAGTATCTTTGCCAAGAAAACCCCCTAAAATGGTCATAAAGAATTAGACATGACTGAAAAATTAGTAAACAACAAAGATAATCCATGTGCACTAGGGAAAGATATTTCTCCAAAGGTCTCAGTTTCTTCATTTAAAAAAAAAATTTTTTTTAAACCCTTAACTTCTGTGCATTGGCTCCTAGGTGGAAGAGTGGTAAGGGTGGGCAATGGGGGTCAAGTGACTTGCTCAGGGTCACACAGCTGGGAAGTGTCTGAGGCCAGATTTGAACCTAGGACCTATCTCTAGGCCTGACTCTCAATCCACTGAGCTACCCATCTGCCCCTAGTTTCTTCATTTGTAAAATTAGGACATCAGACAATTGGGCTCTCTTCCCCTTTTAAGTCAATGACTAGAATCTAGAACTTTAGTATCTTCCTAGTGCAGAGCCCTTTCCACTAGGGGGCAGTGTGGTACAATGGAATGGTAGTCGGGCAGCGTGAGTCTTCATCCAAACTCCGCTTCTAGCTACTAGCTCTTGGACCTCTGGGAGAATCACTTCACTTGTCTGAGATTCAGTTTGCTCATCTATAAAATGGCAATCCTAATACTTATGTGACCTCCCTCACAAAGATGGTGGAGAGGACCAAAAGAGGAGTTAGATGTCAGATGCTATGCAGTTGTAGAATTAGAGCTGGAAAGTGTCTCAGAAGCCTGTTTAGTCTAAAATCTTCACTTTACAGGAAAGAAGGAAAAAAAGAAGGAAGAAGAGAAGGAGAAAAGAAGGAAGTAGGAAGGAAGGAAGCATTTATTAAGTTCCTGTGTTATGTGTCCAGTACTTTATAAATATCTCATTTGAGCCTTACAACAATCCTGTGAAATAGGTACTATTATTCCCTCCACTTTACAGTTGAAGAAATGGATGCAGAGAGAGGTTAAGTGACTTGTCCAAGTCATTTAACTGGAGCTGGATTTGAAGTCAGATCATCCTGAGTGCTCGGTCCTCTGAATTTACCTAATTGCCTTAATGGATGAGGAACGAGATGATTTCTACTATCTTAAGTCAGTAATGACTTTTCCCTCTCAGATCTCACATAAGATCTCACTTTCTTTTTTCATTCTCTGATCTGTTCATCATGAAAAATTACATATTCTAGTCATGTGTGTTGGTCCTTGAACCGTAAGCAGATTGAGAGCAGGGATCTTATCTTGTGGGAACTTGCCAGCCCTAAAAATAGGAATCTGTGCACAGTCGGTGCTTTATCAGAGTTTACTGTATTTGCTTTTATGTAAAGCAAAATCTTCTCTACCTTATTTTTTCCCCCGCTTTGTCCTTTAGCTCTTCTGTTCCCCCTGTGTTAATCGAGATAAAAGTGTTTTCCTACCATTTTGTATATTCTTTTTTTTTTTTAAAGTTATTCTGACTCCTGATAAAAGGAGTCCTTTAGAATTTTGAGGACCAGGAACAGCTAGGTAGATCAGTGGATTGAGAATCAGGACTAGAGACAGGAGGTCCTGGGTTCAAATGTGGCCTCAGACACTTCCCAGCTGTGTGACCCTGGACAAGTCCCTTAACCTCCATTGCCTAGCCCTTACCACCCTTCTGCCTTAGAACCAATACACAGTATTGACTCCAAGACATAAGGTAAGGGTTTAAAAAGAACTCTGAGGATCTGTTTGCCTGGAGTGGGCAACCACCTCCACTGTTAAATATTCTAACACCTCTAGAGTTTGGTAGATGGTTTTCAAGAGCTGTTGAAGCCAAATACTTGATTGTCTTAGAGTCAGCTTGGTGATAAACCTCTCTGAGCTGAGGCTCATTCCTCAGGAGGCAGAAATACAGTCACAGAACCCCAGAGGGAGAAGGGACCTCTTTGGTCATTGAGTTCGGCTCTTCCCTACAAAGGCCCTGAAAGTGGTGCTTGCTCGAATCCCTCCAGTGAAGGGAGCCCCAGGGCTTCCTCAGGCAGCTCATTCTCCTTTGGGATAACTATAATTGTTAGGAGGCTTTTCCTGACTTCCAGCCTAACTTTCTCTCTCCCACTACAGTCTAAGCCCCATTATATATGTTTGTGCAGATGAAGGTGAGGCTCAAAACTTAGTTCTTTTATTTTTAAACCCTTATCTTCCATCATAGAATCAATACTGTGTATTGGTTCTAAGGTAGAAGAGCAGTAAGGACTAGGCAATGGGAGTGAAGTAACTTGCCCAGAGTCACACAGCTAGGAATTGTCTGAGGCCAAATTTGAACCTGGTACCTTTCATCTCTAGGCTTGGCTCTCAATCCACTGAGTCACCCAGCTGCTCCCTGAAAACATAGTTCTTTAGTATTAATCCACCAAGTTCAGGTCTGGATATAGCATAACTGTTGGCTAAACCCACCTTTCACCTATTGCTGGGTCAGGGTTCTGGGATTCACCCCAATGATCATTCCTTGCTCCTTGAGTCATCAGGGCTACTGTGCCTATTAAGCCTGGCCTGGGCTCGGATTCCCGGATTCCTGTGACTCACTACCTGACCTTTTGAAACTCTCAAGGTTGGGATGAGCAAAGGAGTCGTGAATGAAGCTGAAAGAGATTGAAGTCAAAGAGACTCCAGCTGCAGGTTATCCAAAAGAACCAGTTACTGAATATTCAGTGTAGGGCAGCTGAGTGGCAAGTGGACAGAGCACAAGACCCAGAGTGAAGGAAACCTGAGTACAAATCAGGCTTCTAATACTCACTATTGGGACCCTGGGCAAGTCACTTAACCTCTGCTTGCCTCAGTTTCCTCAAAATGTAAAATGGGGATAATAACAACACCTACCTCTCAGGATTGCTATAAGGATCAAATGAGATAATATTTGTAAAGAGCTTAGCACAGAGCCTGACACATAGATGCTATATAAATGCGAGCTTTTATTATTATTACATATTCCATAGTCTATCTCTCCAAGGCATTTCCTTTACATGTCATCACAATTCTCTGGGATATAGGCTTCCCAGGTTCTCCTAGTAGAGAGATATCTTCCAGGTACTCTGCTATTACTTCAAATCCCCATTCCATATCTACATATAAATTCTACAAGGGACTAATAACGCATACACAGAGAAACACTATATATGTGTATGTGATATACATATTATACAATGCATTATATACAATGTGCATGTAACATAATGTTTATTTGTAACATATACACATCTATAATATGTAAGATATATCTAGTATCATTATAATAATCTATATGTATGTATGTCATATAAAATGTTTCTCTGTGTATGGTTTTGCCCCTGGTAGAATGTAGGCTCCTTGTTTCCACTGTATTTGTATCCCCAGAGCCTGGGATACAGTAGACACCAAATACATACTCGCCTAATTTTGTTTCATTGGAAAGGCTTCTAGATTTTGATTCAAGAGAGATCTCGGTTTAAGTTCCACCTCTGACACATGGTAGCTGCATGGCTTTAGAGGAATCAGAGAAGCTCTCTGAGCTACAGTTTCTTTTCTCTGACATGAGCATTATAATAACTGCATTGGAAATCTTACTCATAGAATCATGACTCCAGGTCTGGAAGACACCTTGGGGGGGGGGGTCACTTAGTTTAGCCTCCTCATGGTACAGATGGAGAGGCCAAGCCTCAGAGACGTTAAATTACCGTCACATAGGTACTAAGTGGCAGATGTAGGATCTGAATTCAGGTCTTTTGACTTTAAGGGGCAGCTAAGTGATGCCATGATGCAAAGAGTTCTGGACCTGGAGTTAGTGATTCATTTCCCTGAGTTCAAATCAAGCCTCAGGTACCTATTAGTTGTGTGAACCTGGGCAAGTCACTTAACCCTGTTTGCCTCAATTTCCTCATCTATAAAATGAGCTGGAGAAGGAAATGGCAGACTACTGCAGTGTCTTTGCCAACAGAATTGCAAATGGGGTCATAAGGAGACTGACATGACTGAAAAATAACTGAATAACAACTATGTGCCAGGCACTGTGCTAAAGTGTTGGGTGAAAGCTATTGGAGGGTGTGGGGGGAAGTAGGTGGTGGGTGGAGATATTGGTTCCATGTTAGGAAAAACTCTCTAACAATCCAAGTTATCCCAGGGTGGGATAGGCTGCCTTTGGGTGTCCCCATCACTGGGGGTCTTCCAGAGGAGACTGGATTACCCCTTGTCATGATGTTGTTGAAGGGGATTCCTGTTCAGGTACAGGTTGGACCTATTAGCTTCTCCAGATTTTTTTCAGTTCCAAAAACTCTGTAATTAATGAAAAATGGACAGGGAGGACACAAGTTCTGATCACTAGTGAACCTGCCAAGAATCCTTTTATCCAGCAGACTGATCCCAACCCACACTTCCTTAGCGGAACCCCAGACATTTATAAAGCTATTCGAGAAGGCAGTCGTCAAGAAAGGGAAGTCACTTTCCAGGGAGCAGCAAAGAATTAGCCACTCCCTTGATCCCACTCCTTTCCTGCCAGCCCTTCACCAATTAGTGAAAACACACCCTTCAACACAGTGCCAAGAGAAACTGATTCCGCCCACCACCCATCCTCCCAGATGTTTAACGGAGATGTAGCACCTGGATTCCTCCAGGAACGCCATACCTCCAAAAGGATCCTGGCCACATGCTTATGTTGTGAAAGGAACAGTCTGTGCTTGACCTCGGGGAAGAGCAAACAGGCATTGGAGAAAGAACTTTCCAATGTAGGGAAAAGTGAAAAGAACTATGGCAAAGGAGGAGGAGAGCACAATAAAAATGTGGAAATACGAGGCTGGGAAAGGTCTGGGTCATATTGGCTCCTTGAGGTGGCTGCCTATTGAAAATATTGAGGGCCAAGTTGAGAATTCAAAGGGAAAAAGCAGAAAGCAAAGCAGCCCAGGCCCTTCCCTTAAAGAGAGTTTAATTAACATGCAGCATTTTGTTGCCAAGAAGGTGCCAACCTTATGGGAGCGGGAGTTTCCTTACCAGGCTGTCCCTGTCCAGTTGTGTTAATGTTAGTTCTGATTTGTAAATAAACGAAGAGGAAAGAATACTGAATTTGGAGTTATAAGTTATTGCTTTTCACGTGTTTTAAGTCATGCCTGATTCTTTGTGACCCTATTTGGGATTTTCTTGCCAAAGATACTAGGGTGGTTTGCCATTTTCTTCTCCATTTCATTTTACAGTTGAGGTAACTGAGGCAAATAGGGTTAAATGATTTATTTGCCCATTTATATGCCCGGGGTCACACAGTTAGTATATGTCTGAGGCAGGATTTTAATTAATGAAGATGAGTCTTCCTGAATCCACTTTATAGAAGAAAAGGGAGAAAAAAGAGGAAATTGAGGCACAAAGTGCATTAAACCCAGCTCATACAGAATCAGAAGGGTCCTCAGAGCCCATCTTTTCCATTTTATAGAGGGTAAAACTGAGGTTTAGAGAGTTGAAGTAGCATCCATTTCTTACTCTTATTCTTGCCTTTTTTTTTTATCAAAGGAATGGGCTATTTCCATTCATAGAAACACAGACAATTATCTTTTTTTTTTTAAACCCTTGTACTTTGGTGTATTGTCTCATAGGTGGAAGAGTAGTAAGGGTGGGCAATGGGGGGCAAGTGACTTGCCCAGGGTCACACAGCTGGGAAGTGGCTGAGGCCCGGTTTGAACCTAGTACCTCCTGTCTCTAGGCCTGACTCTCACTCCACTGAGCTACCCAGCTGCCCCAGACAATTATCTTCTAAGGAGAGATTTGAACTCTGGTACTTGGATTCTAGAACCCATTGTAAGAAGCTGCTTTCTAGTTTCACAGTATCCTTTTAAAAATTTCGATTTTATGACTAATATGGAAAAATGGTTTACATGACTACACTTGTAAAGTCTATATCAGATTACTTACCATCTCAGGGAGGGAAGAGAGGAAGGAGGGAGGAAAGGAGAGAATTTGGAACTCCAATAAAAAAAGGAATGCTAAAATTGTTTTAACATGTAATTGGGGAAAACATTTTAAAAAATTCCATTTAAAAACTTCATTATGTGTTATTCCTTTGTTTGCCTCCTTATGTATTAGAGGAGGACATCTTCTAATCTCTTGAACTGTGCATTTGTCTGACAGGACATTTAAGAGGCTAGTGTGTAGCAGAGTGAGACTACCATTGGGGCTAGTCAGTTGGTAAAAGGATTTGGGTCATCTAGGTAAACCACATGTTTCATTTTCTCCTTTCTCATCCAGCCATTTTTCAGTTGTGTCCAACTTTTTGTGACCCCATTTGGGGTTTTCTTGGCCAGGATACTGGAGCAGTTGGCCATTTCCTTCTTCAGCTCATTTTATAGATGAGGAAACTGAGGCAAACAGGGTTAAATGACTTTTCCCGGGGTCATACAGCTAGTGAGTGTCTGAAAACTGGATTTGAACTCAGGAAGATGAGTCTTTCTGACTCCAGGCCATGAGCTCTGTGCTCTGTGGCACCACTTACATACCCATTTCCCCCATTAGGGCTCTAGATTTCTAGTTAAACCATAGTAAAATGGTATAATGCTATAATGGGTAAGTGATTTGAAGCCTTTAGAAGGTGCCTTTTAATTCTTTTAAAAAAGGGAAATGTGTGGGGCAACTGGGTGGCTCAGTGGATTGAGAGCCAGACCCAGAGATGGGAGGTTCTGGGTTCAAATCTGGCCTCAGATACTTCCTAGCTGTGTGACCCTGAGCAAGTCTCTTAACCCCCATTGCTTAGCCCTTACTGTTCTTCTGTCTTGGTACCAATACACAGTATTGATTCTAAGATGGAAGGTAAGGGCTTTTGAAAAAAGTGGAATCTGGTTAGCGAGGTAAGTCACTTCATCTGTTTACCTCAGTTTCCTTGACAGTAAAATGAGCTGGAGAAGGAAAAAGGGCAAACCAGTGGTTTGAGAGCCAGGCCTAGAGACCAGAGGCCCTGGGTTCAAATCTGGCCCTAGAAACTTCCTGGTTCGGTGACCCTGGGCAAGTCACTCAACCCCTATTGCTTAGCCCTTACCACTCTTCTGTCTTGGAATCAAGTGTTAATTCTAAGGCAAAAGATAAGGGTTTAAAAAATTGGAATCTGGGATATTATTGGTGTAGGAAATTCCTAGTGAAGGACTTCCTCTCCTAGGACAGATCACCTCCTTTATCAGTAATTTATAATCTTAGAGCCTTCTCCAGGACGCCGAGAAGGCAACAACCTCACAGAGTCCCACAGCTTCCATGTCATAGAGGCAGAACTAGAATCTGGGTCATCCTGACTTCGAGAAGGGCTTTCAGTCTTGGATATCCCATCCACTCTCTTCCCCTTTGTTTCTCTAACAGGGATATGGTCAGAAATTCTGGCACTCAGGGGGGATCCAAAGGTGAGGAGAGGCAGCCTGCTCTGATTAGGGACACATCCTGAGAGAAAGGATGCCTCCCCTCCCCTGGCAAGGGGAGATGGCAGGTTCTGGGAGAAAGGGGCTCTGGTCCTAACTGGCTCAGTGGTTAGACCACCTGCTCTACAGAGGATGGCAAACCATATTGTTAGATGGTAAAGCAAAGGCTTGCCATGGCAACCAAGCACATCCCTCTCACCATGTTCGCAATCCTCAGCATCCTGGGGGAAAACTGGGTCCTCTGCCCTATTTATGGTCTGCTCTGTGTCTTAGACTAAGGAAAAGGTCGGGGAGTCTTTTGTGTGGCATAGAGGGAAGGAGGCTGGATTTTATTTTTGAGGAGGGCAGAGAACCTGGGTTTGAGACTCTTCCACTGACGGTGTGACTAGGACAAGTCATTTTCTCTCACTTGGCCTTCATTTATAAAATGAAAAGACTGGATTAGATCATGCCAATGTTGCTTTCCAGCTCCCAAATCCTTAAATCCTGTCCCAATAAGTACCGTATGCCAGGTTCTAGGACAGCAGGGTGGCACAATGGATAGAGCACTGAGTCTAGAGTCAGGAAAACTCGTCTTCTGGAGTTCAAATCCTGTTTCAGATCCTTACTAGTGGGGTAATGCTGGGCAAGTCACTTAACCTCCTGGGATTGTTTCCTACTCTGTAAAATGAATGATTTAAAATCAGAGGTGTCCAGTGCAGCCCAACTAGGTGAAAGTGTAATTGGGAAATGTTTAACCAAATAAATAAAACCACAACGTGGAGAATATTAATTTGTGTTTTTTTAAAGTTCCTAAGGGGCCCACAAGGGTCTGTTTCTCTTTAAGTTTGGTACCACTGGCCATGATGACCTCGGAGGGCCCTTCAAGCTCTAGGTCTAGGAGCCTATGAAAAATGAAAACTCAACTTAGTGAGCATTTATTAATTGCCTACTGAATGTAAAGCACTGTGCTAAGTGGGCTGGATACAAAAATAAAAATGAAGCAGTCTGGACCCTTGGGATGCTTACATTCTAGTGGGTACAGACAAGTGAATGCAAAAAGAAAAAAAAGCAGAGACAAAGCCCCCACCCAAGGTCACAGTTACTTCTGGGGAGATTAACTCAGCCGCCGGTAGACTGGTATTTATAGAGTGTTCCCACTGGGACCATCTGTGAGATCCTGGAGGACATTTGGGGATTGGATGGGGTTTCTAGGAAGCTTATCCCAGAAGCAGGAAAAAGAAGGCCAGCACAAGGTAATAAATTGTCCAGCATTCTCCAGTGACCCATCCTTATATTTTTAGGATAACTCTTGGCATGAAAACGGACAGATTAGGGTCAATGGAGAAGAGCAAAAGGAAAGAGGAGTCCCAGCTGAAAGATGGAGAGCGTTTGGCAGGTAGATGTGGATTTCGGGGTGGAGGGACAGGGAGAAGAGAGGGGAGAGACAATTCCCCTGGCTTTTGAATGGCTCTGGCAATAACATTTTCCTGATTGTCTACATAGTTTCCAACGTTAATAAATCTCCCTGTTCTCTTTGAATGCCTGCTCTTCCTTCATCTCTTCCTGTAGTTGCACATTCTGCTTCTTCGCTCCTTCCTACCCCGCTGAGATAAGACCTGTTTCTCGGGTCTTGGGGCTCCGGTTGAATGACAGCTACCATATTGGATGCCATATGCATAGGGTTCCGAAATATCATTTCTGATCTTTTCGGAGACAAAGTGTGACACCATCCAGCCTGGGTTTGCTTCTTTCATGGGCGCGCATTTTTAGTGCCTGCTTCTGGCAAGGGTTTTTCATGTGGTTTCCTCCCCATTTTCTCCAATCTCTAATTGCTCTACCAGGGCTGGGTCTGTGCTTCTTGCCAGGGAAGCCTCCTCTTTTTCCTCATATTCCCAGCTTTCCCAAAGGACCATTCCTAATCCAACAAAGTCTCTAATGCCTTGCAAAATTGAAACTCTTTTGTTTATACGAACTCCTCCACTCAGGGTTTCAGGGGCCATTATCTTGCTTGAGTTTCCATTTCCTACTCTTATTCTTGGGCTGGGGCCAGTCATCACACATTCACATGAAACTCTGCCTCTCCTCACATGAGGAAGGGGCTGTTTCCATTCATGGAAAACACATTTGCTAGGAGGACCCGCCTAGGCGTTGGGCAGGTAACCTCTGGGTTCCTTCCTCCTCCGAGACAAATGCTTAGGTTCAGGGGCTCCAATCCTAACAACCATAATGATGAAAGAGGAGCAAAATGGCGCACCTTTTGGCCTTTGCTGTGATTGTTCTTTGCAAGTCAGAGGTTGTTAGTTCAGACCCAGGTCAAGAGCAGTTGAGGGACACTCTGACAGCCCGTTATTCAGCTCTGGTATCAGTAAGAGCGAGCAGATTCTCCTGAGACCTTCCTGCCAAGACTCCAGTGATTATCAACCCTCCTTTCCTGACAACAGCCTGGAATGGGAGGTTAAAAACCATGGGTTTATATCCTGGATTTACTTACTTACTCCCCCTCTGATTTCTGTAGTCTTCCTCATTTTCCTTGTCTATAAAATGAGGAAGTTGAATTAAATAATTTCTAGGGTTCTTTCCCAGCTCTAATAGTCTATGATTCCATGATTAAAATAAGCACAATTTAAAAAAAAAAATATATATATATATATATATATTTTGCTTTTATGTTGCTTGTATTTCCCCTTGTATCTCCATTCCCTCCTCCCAGAGCTATCCCTTATAACAAAGAATTTTTTGAAAAAAAGAAAAAATAAGAATCATAGAAAATAAGTAAGCAAAACTGGCCAATGCATCAAAAAAAAAAATCTGATCATCTATACAGTGTTCCACACCCAAGGTGGGTGGGCCTCCTATCTCTGCAAAAGGATGGGGAATCAAGGGGAACAATCTTTCATAGATCTTTGGGCCAAGCTTATTCCTTGTAATTTGAGAACGTGCATTTAAATTGGTTCATGGTTCTTGTTCTTTTCATTTACAATGTGGTAGTCATTGGAAACACTGATGTTTTGGCCACTTCTCTTTGCATCAATTCCNATAAGCACAATTTAAAAAAAAAATATATATATATATATATATATTTTGCTTTTATGTTGCTTGTATTTCCCCTTGTATCTCCATTCCCTCCTCCCAGAGCTATCCCTTATAACAAAGAATTTTTTGAAAAAAAGAAAAAATAAGAATCATAGAAAATAAGTAAGCAAAACTGGCCAATGCATCAAAAAAAAAAATCTGATCATCTATACAGTGTTCCACACCCAAGGTGGGTGGGCCTCCTATCTCTGCAAAAGGATGGGGAATCAAGGGGAACAATCTTTCATAGATCTTTGGGCCAAGCTTATTCCTTGTAATTTGAGAACGTGCATTTAAATTGGTTCATGGTTCTTGTTCTTTTCATTTACAATGTGGTAGTCATTGGAAACACTGATGTTTTGGCCACTTCTCTTTGCATCAATTCCTGGAATTCTTCTTATGCTTCTCAGTATTCATATCATTTGGAGTTTCTTATAATATAGGAAGATTCCATCACAGCAACTAGGTGGTGCAAATGGTTAGAGCCCCAGGCCTGGAATCAGCAAGACTCATGTTCCTGAGTTCAAATCCAGCCTCAGATACTTGTGACCCTGGGTAAGTCACTTCACCCTCTTTGCCTCAGTTTCCTCATCTGTAAAATGAGCCGGAGAAGGAAATGACAAACTGCTCCAGTATCTTTGCCAAGAAAACCCCAAATGGGGTCATGAAGAGTCAGCTATGCCAGAAATGATTGAACAAGAAAGATTTCCATTAAATTCATGCGCCACAATTTGTATCGTTGTTCCCCAATCAATGGGCATCTACAGTTCTTTACAACCCCCAAAAGGGCTGCTATAAATATTTTGGTGTATACGAGGCCTTTCTTTTTAATCAACGATTTGCCTCAGTATATGTCCAGCAGTGAAATCTGGGTAAAAGCTGTAAACATTTTAGTCACTTTATTTGCAGAATTATACCTGTCCATCATCCCATCTGTAACATTCTCTTGGTTTTGTAACATCCAGAAACTGGGTAAATAACCCCCCCATATATATATATGTGTGTGTGTGTGTGTGTGTGTGTGTGTGTGTGTGTTTATATACATACACCACAAGCATTATATATAACAAGCAAGTTTTATTTATTTTGTGAATATTCTACATACCATCCTAGGTATTCCAGGTAATTAAAATTATTAAAATTATTTACACATTTTCTTTAATCGGCCACACATTTTGTAGCATACCCATCATAAGAAGCTAATCTAAAATAAATCTCAGGAGCAGGGAGGTAGTAGAATGAATAGAGGGGACAGGTCTGGAATTGGGAAGTCCTGGATTCAAATGTGATCTCAGACATTTCCTAGCTCTGTGACCCTGGGCACTTAACCCCCATTGCCTGGTACTTATACTAAGACAGAAAGTAGGGGTTTTGTTTTTAATTTTAAAAAATCTTTAATTAAGAATATTTTTTCCATGGTTACTTGATTCATATTCTTTCCGCCCTCCTCCCTCCCTCCTTCCAGAGCCAACGAGCAATTCCACTGGGTTTTACATGTATCATTGATCAAGATCTATTTCCATATTATTAATATTTGCAATAGAGTGATCGTTTAGAGTTGAAAGTAGGGTTTTTTTCATTTTTTAAATTTTCATTTATTTTTAATTTTCATTTTGAATATATCCCCATAGTTACATATTTCATGTTCTTTCCATCTTCCCCAAACCCCCCTAACTGAAAGTAGGGGTTTTAATAAAATAAAATGTCTCTCCTTTCCTCTTTGTCTGTGTCTTTCTGTGATGTGGCTTTTTCTGTCTCTCTCCCTCCTCTGTGTCTCTCATCCCCTTCTCTCTCTCTCTTTCGCTCCCTGTTTCTCTGCCTCTGTCTCTGTGTCTCCCTGTCTCTCTATTTTTGCCTCTGCCTCTGTTTGTCTGTCTGTCTCTGCCTCTGTCTGTCTGTCTGCCTCTCTCTTGAGTCCAGTAGAAAAGAATGACTTTGGAGTCACCGAAGGGAAAGTCAACATCTGTCAGCGTGTTTTAAACACTGATGCTAACCATCAGCACTGATCATTTAGGTGGGAATGTTCAGAGATATAAAGAACTATGGCTGTGGAGTCAGAGAATCTGGGTTCAAATCCCCATCTCTGATGCTTATTCCCAGAGCGACCTTGAACACACAACTTCATCTTTTGGGGACCTCATTTTCCTCATCTGCTAATTCGTAATTTGCCTGAATGACCTCTGAGTCCCTTCTGCCTCTAAGTTCCTAATCCTGTGATTAGGGTTCAAGCCCTGCTCTGCTACTGACCATCTGGATGACCTTGAGCAAGACCTCATCTCCCTGGGCCTTGCTTTCCCCAGCCACCAGAGGAGGGGAATAAGCTAGTTGGCCAATTCGGTCCCTTCGATGACGCTGGATCTATGCCTGCGACTTCCTCTCATCTGTTCCCTTCCTGCCCCCCAACCCCTCTGCCTAGTCTGTATGGTCATTAGATCCCAGCAGAGCCTCAGAAAGAGAAGAAGAAACCCTTAGACAGTGAGACAAGACGCTTGGGTTTGGATGTTGGATTTCTTTTTCTTTTGGTGATTACTATGTGCCTTCTCCACCAAGTCTAAGCACGAGAGTTGTGGTTCCCAAAGTACACAGGGCGATTGCCTGAAGTAGTAATTAAGCCCTGAATTCTAACAAAATTAGAAACTGTAATTAGCTGCATCACACTAGAAGATCTCCAAGCACCCTCACTGAACTTGCAGGGATCTGCGTATCACAGATCACAGACTGTCTGGAAAGGACTCAGGAGGCCATCGAGTCAAAGCCCCTCATTCTACAGATAGGGAAACTGAGGCTCAGAGAAGTGATCATATATGTAGGGCTTGAAGGGAACTCAACCCTTTCATTTACAAAGGAGGAATCCCGAGTGTGATTTCCCTGAAATCAAACAGGTAAAACTGATATATAAAAATATATATACACATAGGGAGAGCTGCTGAGAGGGACCTAGAAGCCAGCTATGGATGGGGAAATTAACTCCAAAGGAGGCCAAGTGACTTCCCAAGATCACATAAGTGCTCCTAACAGAAAGACATAAAAAAGCCAAACAATCTCCTAGACCAGAAATTGCTATTAAAGGGGAATCCGTGAATTAGAGTTAGGGCCCATTGAATTTGTGGATATCTGTCCACACAATATATCTGAAACGAGGAGGATTGTTTTGGCCCTCAGATTAAAGAAATGAAATACTAATCAAAAGGACTCAGAGGCAGACTTTAAAAAACCAAAGCTAGGGGCAGCTGGTAGCTCAGTAGATTGAGTCAGGCCTAAAGATAGGAGGTCCTGGGTTCAAATCTGGCCTCAGCCACTTCCCAGCTGTGTGATCCTGGGCAAGTCACTTGACCCCCATTGCCCACCCTTACCACTCTTCCACCAAGGATCCAATACCCAGAAGTTAAAGGTTTAAAAAAAATAAAAAATAAAATAAAAAACCAAAGCTGCAAACTTCAAGGACAGCATGGTTGCTAAATTTTTATAGTTCATTTCTATCTTTTGAAAAAAAAAACTCTTACCTTCTGTCTTAGTATCAGTTCCAAGACAGAAGAGCTAGGCAGTGGGGGATAAGTGAGTTGCCCAGGGTCATACAGCCAAGAAGTGTCTAAGTTCAGATTTGACCCCAGGTCTTTCCCACCCCAGACTTGGTGTTCTATTCACTATTCACTTATGAAATAACAAAATCTGCAAGTGACCAGGAAAAAGACTTTTAAATGCAGAGGAAAAGAAATGAGAACAACACAAGACTATTCTACATCCACCAGAAAATGCAAAAGGGAATGGAACAATGTGTTCAGAAGAGCCATGGAAGCTAGAATGAGGACAATGTCCTACTCTACAAAATATCTGAAATGAAATCTGGAAATCATAAATGAAAGAAGATGAATGTTCATTAACAAAGAGGGGTTTCAAATATTTTTTGAAAGAAAGCCACAACTGATGAGATTATTTGCTTCTTGGCACCGTCACACAACAGAAATGCAGGAGTGAATAAATGCAGCCACCAAAGATGGCAGCAGCAACAGAGTGATGGCAGAGAAACCAGTAAGAGATTCTTTCTAAATGAACTCAAGGAGAAAAAAATGAAGGCAGGAGTGTAGAGGAGGACACAGTGACGAGGTAGACCTAAGGTATTGTGGACAGAATGTGATGTTACCCTGCCTACAGGTGAATCAGTTTTTTTGTGGGACTGTAGCACAACATGGGCAGCTAGGTAGTGCCATAGTGCACAGTAGGAAGTCAGGAAAAATGTTCTTCATAAGTTCAAATCCAGCCTCAGGGACTTATTAATTGTGTGACTCTGGGCAAGTTGCCCAGCCCTGTTTGCCTCAGTCTCCTCATCCATATAATGAGCTAGAGAAGGAAATGGCAAATCATTACAGGATTTTTTTCTAAGAAAACCCTAAAATGGGCCATGAAGAATCAGACATGACTGAAACAACCGAAGACAAATGGCATAATACAACATGGGAGGCTTCATAAAAGGGAGAGAGGGGAGCAGGGAGATAGAGAATGGTGTGTGATGTGCTCAGATCAAAACAAAGGCTACAAATGAACTAATAAACTTTTAGAAGCAATGACAAGAAAAAAAAGCTTTAGCAATAAGAGTAAGGCAAGAGAATTCTGAGTGCAACCCTGTGCTGCCATTGTGATGAGAGAAAGACTGTGACCATTTGATGCATGATTCCCTTTCATGTACTTACATTTGGGTCAAATTGGACAATTTATTGACTCCCCCCCCCAACCCCCAAAGTCAACACTTTATTTCTTACTTTCTAGCTTTTGCATAAACTGTTCCCCTAAACCAGTGATTCCCAGAGTGGGCGCCACCGCCCCCTGGTGGGTGCTGCAGCGATCCAGGGAGGAGGTGATGGCCACACTTTATTTTGTATTACATTCTATTCTGAGTTCAATAAATAGTTTCATAATTTCTAGGGGCGCTAAGTAATATTTTTCTGGAAAGGGGGAGGCAGGCCAAAAAAGTTTGGGAACCCCTGCTCTAAACCTTAAATGTTCTCCTTCACTCTACCTCCCGGAATGTCTAGTTTCCTTCAAGGCCCACTTTAGAGGTCACTTTCTATAGGAAGCCTTTTTGCAGAGAGCTTTGCAGATCATTAAGTGCTGTATAAAATGCCACTCAGAGCTCTGCTTGGCATTTAACCCTGGTCAGTGCCTACTTACTGTGTTAGGCACAGGGCCAAGCAAGGAAGGTATGAAAAACTCAAACAAGCAAACCAGCTCCTTCCCTTTAAGAAGCTCAAATTTACCAGAAGGACTCAACTGGGAAGCCAAGAGTGGTAGACATGAAAATGTTAATAGAGAGGAGAAAGTTATAAGGGGGCAATAATAATAATAATGATATGGCTGTGTGACCCTGGGCAAGTCACTTAACACTCAGATGCCTAGCCTTTGTCACTCTTCTGAACTGGAACTGACACTAAGACAGAAAGTAAGGGTTTAAATAAATAATAGTAGTAGTAGTGGTGGTAATGGTGGTAGTAGTGATAGTAATATGAGCTAGGATTATGCAACCAGGCAGCTATGTGAGATTTGAACACAAATCATTTGACTCCAAGTCCTAGACTCCTACTACACTTCAGCAGTTTAAACATGTAAACATCTGGAAGAGTCAACCCATTGGTCTAATGAGTTTCAACCAAAGGGTAAATGATGATTTTAAAATAAGAAAATCAAGGTAATATGTAGAACTTCCCTCCACTGTGGCCAGTTCTGTTCCCTGGGGCCAAGTAGAGCAAGTCTAATAATCCCTCTGCTAGAAGTTGGCTTTTCACATAATTAAAGAAAGCAAAGATGTTATAATAATGAACAATTATGATTATGACTAGCATTTATATATCATTTTACAATGTTTATATTATCCTTTCCATATATTATCTCATTTCATTCTCATAATGACTTTGAGTGTAGGTGCTCAAAATGTGTATGCCTATTTTATAGATGAATAAACTGAGGCTCATTAGGGTTGAGTGACTTTCTCCAGGTTACCTACTACCTACTAAGTATCTGGATCTGGATTTGAACTCAGGTGGTCTTGATTCCAGCTCTCTGCTGCACTACCTAGCTTCTTCTAACCATATAGCTAACCTGTATATCCCTTCTCTTTCCTCCAGTCTTCTTTTCTCCTGTCTAAATATCCCTTGTTCAGTCATTTTTCAGTCACATCTGACTCTTTTTGACTCCTTTTGGGGGTTTCTTGGCAAATAACCTGAAGTGGTTTACCATTTCCTTCTTCAGCTCATTTTACAGATGAGGCAACTGAGGCAAACAGGATAAAGTGACTTTTTTTATCCATCAATAGATTGTGAAGATCTGAATGACTCTCCTAGACTGACAAGGATAGGAGACTGTATGTAGCCTGGGGAAGGGACCCTTAAGGCCAGCAAACTTCTTCAGTGAAATGAATGCCTGACCTAAAGTCAGGAAGACTCATCTTCATGAGTTCAAGTCTGGCCTCTGACACTTTTTAGCTGTGTGACCCTGGGCAAGTCACTTAAATCTGTTTGCCTCAGTTTCCTCATCTGTAAAATGGGCAGGAGAAGGAAATGGCAAACCATTCCAATATCTTTGCCAAGAAAACCTCAAATGGGAGTCATGAAGAGCTGAACACAATGGAAACTACAGAACAACAATGAATACTGATGGCTCAAGAGGGAATCCATTCCTACATTTTTTTTGAAAAGGAAAGACAGGATGTGATTTCCTGTGCCACCCACTCACTTTTTTGGACCAGATCCACAACTTCATTAGGGTAGGGAACACCAGCTGAGGAAGCTTCTTTTACAAATGCAAATTAGCCCCATGTCTTCATATCATAGAGAAGTTGCTCTGACTCAGCTGGATCCGTGAGTTCATCATTCAAGAGTTTCCCCCAGCGATACACATCAAGACCCATCTTGTTCTGCCCCATCATCTAGGACTTTTGTCCAGGTCCTGCCAAGATTCTCTGGAGGAGCTCAGCCTCTCAGGGAGCTGGAGGTCTTCCTCTCTCGTTCTCTCTCTGCTGTCATGGTGAGGGTACCAGCAGAGCAATAGGATGATAAGCCCCATCAGTGGTTCTCTCCACTGAGCTGCACAGGCAAATGACCAACCCACCTTCTCTTTCTCTCACATTGTTCAAAGCTGTATAAGAACTCACTTAATTAATCAGGAAGATGGGAAGCTGGGATGAGCAGGCTCAGCTTCCCTTTCCCCTGGAAGTGCTGCTTTTCACCTCACTCTCTTTACGATCCCCAAACCTCCTAATACATTGACAATGGAAACCATTGAGCTAAAAGCCATAAAATTGTGGGAAACTCTGCTGTATTAGTTGAAATGAATGCTGTTTACCTTACTTTCCGCATCAGGTTTCCTATTAAACTTTTAGCCAGTTTGGCTAAAAAAAAAAAAAAAAAAAAAAAAAGCTATTTCTGGAAAGAACTTAACACTCTTCCCCTATCCCTTAATCTTGAATAATTTTTGTATTGCTGAATTGGATAGCTACACTAAAGAAACTCTGGACACAAGTATTACATTCTATAAAGAGATTTTCTAAAATGCTTTTAGAATTTAGACATGAATATATGTGGAACACTCAAATCAGTTGTTCTTTGAAAAGTTTTACTTTTCTTTTAAAACTCTTACCTTCTGTCTTAGAATAGACACTGTCTATTGGTTCCAAAGCAGAAGAGTGGAAAGGGGTAGGCAATGGGGGTAAAGTGATGCTCAGGGTCACCTAGCTAGGATGTGTCTGAGGCCAGATTTGAATCCAGGACCTCCTGTTTCTAGATCTGGCACTAAATCCACAGAGCCACCTGCCTGCCCCCAAGAGTTTGCTTTTTATAGTCAGGATAATTTGCTTTGTTTATCTGACCATACATTCTTGATAATAATGAGAGATAGTAATAATAATGGAGGCAGTTGTGACTCAGTGGTTAAAAGCATTTGGTCTGGATTAAATCTGGCCTCAGACACTTCCTAGCTATGTATTCTTGTGGGTAAGTCAGCTAACCTGTGTGTGCCTAGGAAACAGACGGGTGGCTTAGTGAATAGAATGCTGGGCCTGGAATCAGAAAGACCCAAGTTCAAATCCCACTTCACACATTTCCCAGCTGTAGGACCCTGAGCAAGTCACTTAACTCTCATTGCCTAGCTCTTACCACTGTTCTGCCTTATAACCCATACTCACTATTAATTCTAGGACAGAGGGTAAGGGGTTAAGAAAAAGAAGATTTGAGTCAGAGGATCTAAGAGAAAATCTCAGCTCTGTATGCATCTGTGAGATATTAGGCAAAATATTTCATTCCTTCTAGACCTCAGTTTCTTTTTCTGTAAAATGAAGTATTTGGACCTGATAATCTCTAAGTTCTCCTCCAGCCTAATAGATAAGGTTCTACCTGTATGACCCTGGGCAAGTCACATTGCTTTCTCTGAGTCTTAGTTGCTGCACTGTAAAATGAAGTGGTTGGATTAAATGACCACCAACCAAGAACCCCCCAGCTCGAAGCTGAGGATCTTGCGATTTCACATCCGTGTCACTCGTCGTTGCCTTCATTTGCCCACTCTCCTAGCTGGGCAGGGCAGGTATTACTCTAATTATTTTACAAATGAGGGGGAGAAGGCTCAGAAAAGTGACTTTTTCCCCCTTGCCCTGCACCTGCCTGTCTCTGGACTTTAGAACGATACCTTCCCCCCTACTATGTGTTTCCCCTAGAAATTCCTCAGCACCTGAGGGCTTCTCCCTTGGATTAGCCTGTCCTACCCAAGACCCTCTTGTCTCATACGTCCTTGTGCAAGGGCCAACCCCTTCTCCCATCGATGAGTTACTCCTGGAGCCTCTATTTTGTGGAGAGACCCAGGTCAGCTTGCCTCCATTCTCTGGGAGCCTCTTCTGGACTTTCTCTGAGCTTCAAAACAACAAGCTCTCTAGTATTGGTCCTTCTTGGAATTTCCCATAATGCTTGGCATCTCCTCATTCTTAAACAGCTTAGCATCTTCCACCTCATCCTTTCAGCACCTGGAGCAGAATATAAGCTCCCCAAAGGGTAAGGACTTTCTTTCTGCTTGTATTTCTATCCACAGCACTTAGCACAGAGCCTGAGGCATTGTTTGTTGGTTGGTTATCCAGCCTTGTCTGACTCTGTGACTGTGTTGACCATAACACACCAATGCTATCCAAGTTTTTTTTGTTTGTTTGTTTTGGCAAAGATACAGGAATGGTTTGAAATTTCATTCTCCAGTGGATTAAAGCAAACAGAAGTTAAGTGACTTGCCCAGAATCATGTAGCTAGAAAGTATCTGAGGCTGGATTTTAAGTCGTCTTCCAGACTCCAGGTCCAGCATTCTATCCCCTGAGCCACCTAGCAAGCACAAAGTAAGACCTAATAAAAGAATGTTGACTGACCTCAGAGTTCATGTAGTCCTAGGATCAGAGGACCACAGGGGCAGGGCTCAAAGGCATGGAGAGTTTGGGATGGCTTGTAGTTAGATGACAAAATAGAAATTACTTTGGTTTCTTTTTCTTGACCCTTGTTGAATCCAGCAAGAGGGATCTTGTTTTCCAGTGTTTGGAGCCTGTATTTAGAACTGGAAGGAATTTGAGTCGTACCATTTAATTTTTCCAGATGAAGAAACTGAGACCTAGAGAAGGAAATGATTTACCCAAGGTCACGTTGCTAACAAGTAGAAGGGCTAGGATTCAAATGTGAGTCCTCTGACTCCAAGTCTAATTTCCTTTCTTTTATCTTCAAAATGAATGTTAGTCTTTCAGAAGGAACTTCTAAACAAATGGTTAACCTATTTTTCGTCCCTAATTCCCTTTTCTTGCTTGCCACAGTATTCCAGAAACTTCAGTAGGTCATCTGGTCCCAGTAAAACCATTTTGGCAGGTTGTTTATTTCTAATGAGGAACTTAGGCCAGATGAGAGAATTAGCTGCCATCCATTGGATCTCCTTTGACTGGAATGTTTGACTTTGGAACACTCTTCTCTGTACCAAGGGAAAAAAAAAGCTTTCTCCATAAAGCCAGAATCACTAGCTGGAGGAGTTAGTATATATGTAGCGTCCCCTTGCTACTTCCAAGTTTCTAAAACCCAGTTGGGGTTCTTTAACATGCACAAGGGCCTGCTCCCTCGAAATTTCTTTCTTTAAAAATCATTTTATTATTAATTATATGATACCACATGGTAGTGGTGAAAAAAAGATAATTTACTTAAAATAGAAAAGCAGGAAAATCCATTAGCTGCAAACACTCTCAATGCCTGTGGCTCAAACGAAACCTTCCACAACCCCCTTCAAAAATTTGGGGTTGGAAAATGATTAGTCTAGCCTAGCCCTGGCTTCTTGGCCAGGCTCTGACTCTAGGGGAGTAGAACATAGTGGGTTAATTACTTGCCCTTGGCCATGAGAGGTACAGCCTTTTAAGTGTCTGGGACCCTTTGCTTTCTCCTTTGTGGACCAATGGGCTTTCAGAAATAATAACAGCTAGCATTTATCTAGAGCTTGAAGCTTTGTGAAGTGCTTTGCATATGTTAATTCATTCCATCCTCATATAACCATGGGAGGTAACAGCCATTGTAATCTTCATTTTACAAGTGAGAAAGTTGAGACAGAAAGGCTAAGTCATTTACCTTGGATCACACAGTAAATGAGTGTCTTAGACAGGATTCAAACCTAGCTCTTCTTGGTTCCAAGTCCAATATTCTATCCACTGTGCCACCTAGCTGCCTATAAAATAAAAACTAGCATTTATATAGCTATTTTTATAGGAATCTGCCACCACCATTCCTTTTGTAGATGAGGCCATCTCCATGGACTGGAAGAACTGGTCTCAAGCCAGGTTTGGGGACAAAATTCATGCTGGACAGTGTTATTACTTTGATTCTAAAATCTGGTATCACAGGGAGAAGGAAAAACCTTCATTGTAGATGAACCATGGAAGGATGAGATGGAGCCTTCTCCAGTTATTTTTTCCCTCCTCTTTTCTTCTTATAGATTCCTTTTCCAAAACCTCCATCAGGTTCCCATGCTATGGACAGCCTCCTAGAGCTGACTCAACCTCTCTGATCCCAGAGACTTGTGGTATCATGGCAGATCAGAAGAGTTTCACCCTTGTTCTTCATGGTCAGGGACCTTCAATCTTGTATTCACTGCATATATGCAGGCCCAGATCCCAAAGAATGAAGACCTAAATCCAATGAAAGACCAGTGCTTCCCTGGACTTCTGCTAGAGTGAATTAGAGATAATTGATAAGGAGGGGAGAGAAAGGAGAGAGAGAGAGAGAGAGAGAGAGAGAGAGAGAGAGAGAGAGAGAGAGAGAGAGAAAAGACTGGATAATAGATGATCAATAGATAGAGAGCTGGAAGATAGGTGGGTAGATGAACTAGATAGATGAATAGATAGATATATGGACTAATGGATAGATAGATAGACAGATTGATGCATAGCTACATGGAAAAAAAGACTCAAAGACATACATAGATACAAAGGTAGATGATAGAGAGATGGAAAGATGATGGATAAATAGGTATACATATACATTATGGAGAGATGATAGATATTAGAGATGATATAAATGATAGTAGATGGATGGGTAGAGAGATGATAGGTAGATGAATAGAGTGAGCATTTATTAAATACTTACGATGAATTAGTCACCTCTGCTAAATGCTGAGCATACAATTACAATCAAGCAGGTACATAATACATCATGTTTACAAATTGGCACATACCAGATGGCATACAAATCAGGCAAAAGACCATCCCTGAGAAGGCAACCTGGGGTACATCCAGGGCAAAATCATGGAGCCAAATCAAAATCATCTTCCAAAGAATAGTAAATAGGCCAATGTAGTTGGACTGTAAGATGTATGGAGATGAATAGAGTATAAGATTGGAGGAAGAAATTGTCCTTTCTACATAAATGTGTGTATGAGCTCTAATTCTAAAAGATACTTAAGGGAGGGAAAAGGGAGAAGGCTGAACTTAACCAGGTCTAAATTTCTAATAATTAGAGAAATGCAAATCAAAACAACTCTGAGGTATCACCTCACACCTAGCAGATTGGCTAAACTGAGAGAAGGGGAGAGTAATGAATGTTGGAGGGGATGTGGCAAAACTGGGACATTAATGCATTGCTGGTGGAGCTGTGAACTGATCCAACCATTCTGGCTGGCAATTTGGAACTATGCTCAAAGAATGCCTGCCCTTTGATCCAGCCATACCACTGTTGGGTTTATACCCCAAAGAGATCATAGATAAACAGACTTGTACAAAAATATTTATAGCTGCGCTTTTTTTGGTGGCAAAAAACTGGAAAATGAGGGAATGTCCTTCAATTGGGGAATGGCTGAACAAGTTGTGGTATATACTGGTGATGGAATACTATTGTGCTCAAAGGAATAATAAACTGGAGGAATTCCATGTGAACTGGAAAGACCTCCAGGAATTGATGCAGAGCGAAAGGAGCAGAGCCAGAAGAACATTGTACACAGAGACTGATATACTGTGGTAAAATAGAATGTAATGGATTTCCATACTGGCAGCAATGCAATGACCCAGGATTATTCTGAGGGATTTATGGAAAAGAACACTGCCCACATTCAGAGGAAGAACTGCAGGAGTGGAAACACAGAAGAAAAGCAGCTGCTTGAACACATGGGTTGAGGCAGACATGATTGGGGATTTCGATTCGAAACTACCACACCAATGCAATGATCAACAGTTTGGAAATAGGTCTTGATCAATGACACAGGTTAAAACCAGTGGAAATGTGCATTGGCCAGGGGTTGGGGGAGGGCGAGAGGTGAAGGGAAAAGTAAGAGCATGAATCATGTAACCATGTTAACTTTTCTAAAAAATGAATATTAATAAATGTTAAAAAAAAAAGAAAAAAAAGGAAAAAATATGGAAGATGCCAAGGTTGTGCATTGCATTCCAGACCATCACCATTTGTCTTGACTTTTGTCTTGCTACTGGACTTGGATGACTCTGGAAGATGATTTTGTGCAACTCTGCCTCGCTTAAATCCAATTCATTCACGAGTCAAGGCATCACTCTGTGTTGTCATTGGTCCTCTTTGAAAATGAAGGACAACAAATCTGGCCTCAGACACTTCCCAGCTGTGTGACCCTGGGCAAGTCACTTGACCCCCTTTGCCTACCCTTACCGCTCTTCTGCCTTGGAGCCAATACAAAGAAGTTAAGGACTTAAAATTAAAAAAAAAAAATGAAGAACAACCAAGAACAGTCAGTGCTGAATAAATGTTAATTGGTTGATTGACTTGCCTACCTGTGCTCATACAAGTGATAAATTGTCAGAGCTAAGACTAGAATTCAGATCTTCTGACTCCATGCCCATTGTTCTTTGATTGCTATTGGCAACCTACATTCTCCTTTCTCCTGAGAGAGTAGTGGGGGTGGTTGAAAGAACACTGAGAGGCAAGTCAGGAGAACTGGGGTTCAGTTCCAACTCTTCCATTAACTAGCTGGGTGGCCTTGTGGAAGCTGCTTTCCCTCTTTGGGTCTTAGCTTCTACATCTCTAAAACAACAACAATAATAGTTGACATTTTATTTAGTACTTGAAAATCTGAGCCTCCCACCAGTCCTGGGAAGGACTAGAGGATCTCCAGGGTCTCTTCCAGCTCTGTCTGTGAATATAGAAGAGTTTTTTGAGCTTTCAGGAATTTAGGTGCTCTTCAGAAGAACAAGCTTTTCTCGCCGTCACTCACTGCTCCTTTCTGGTTCCAGACCTTGTTAGAACTAAGTTATTTGGTGGAAAGAGTGCCAGATTGGGAGCTAGGATCAGAGGTAGAATTATCAGTCAATCAATATTTGTTAAGCACTGACTATGTGCCAAGCACCATGCTAAGAGCTTGTCATCTAATGGGAGAGATGATCATCAATCAATCAAACATGTAGTAAGTGCCTACTATGAGCCATTCACTGTGCTAAGCCTTGGGATATAAAAAAAAAGAGGTAAAAGACAGTCCCTGTCCTCAAGGAGCTCACAATCTAATGGGGGAGATAACAAACAAGCAAAACACTTACAAACAAGCTAAATGTAGGATAAATAGGAATTAACGAGCATCAAGAAGGGACTAGAATCAAGCAAGGTTGAGACAAGTGGGAGAAACCAAGGCTTTGTCCCAGGGTGCTGACATTTAGAATCAAAAACATAATACACATACACATATATATCATTAGGAGGTAGAAACAGCTGAACCTAATGTGTAATTAGCATAGTTGGTAAGGCTAATTGATTAAAATAAGAAGTTGTTGCTCAGTCATTTTCACCTGGGTCCAAATCTTCTTAATTCTACCATTTTGGGGTTTTCTTGGCAAAGATACTGAAGTAGTTTGCCATTTTCTTTTCCAGCTCATTTTACAGGTGAGGAAACTGAGGCCAGCAGAGCAAAGTGACTTGCCCAGGGTCATACAGCTAGTAAGTGTCTGGGGCTGGATTTGAACTCAGGTCTTCTTGACCACAGGTCTGGCTCTCTATCCACTGTACTGTCTACCTGTCTAATCCAAAAAGAAGTCACAATACTAATTGTTAATAACGTCCATCCAGGGGGATCATTATAGCAACTTATTTTGTGTCTCTTTCAATTGAATTTATCTTTACTACGGGTATCCCTTCCACTTCATGACTTTCCTCATCATGGTTCTGATATATGGTGAGTTGGCATAACAATTAAATTTGGGGGGAGTTTTGTGGAAGCCGCAGATGACACAAAAAAAGTCTAGGAACTCTGAGATGCATAAAAATACATGTATTGTATGTATGTATACAAATGTATAAAATGTGGTATTAAATAATATCAACATATTTTATCTTTTAATGCCATAAATATACACAAATTCTTTTTTAAAGTTCAAATAAGGAAAATGTTACGGTTTGATTACAGAGATATACCACAGGTTAATGGTGAGTATCAGAGAATTTAAAAGGTTATTTTAAAAATGTATTTTGATATGCATGCAGGATGTTCTGTATTATTCTCAAATATGTTTCATTAAATTTTTTCATATATATTTTGTATTTTAAATTTTCTTTTTTGGATAATATTTTTACTAAACATTGTTCTCCTTATATAGTTCATGACCAAATACGTAAGCCAAATTTTACAGGAAGGCAAGATAAACATCCCATAAAAGAAAAAGAAAAAAATCAGGCTTCTTCCCTGGTATGAAAAGAAAGCCAAAGAATTTTACACAAATTTTCGAGATAGCTGGGGAGTCAGACCCCTAACTCCCACATGTAGAAAGGATAACTGTACTTGAATTATTTTCATGTGAATTACAAAGTTAGCTAGAAGACTTAAAAAAAACAACTACTTGTCCCACATGCTAAAGTTGCTAGTTACAGTTATAACTTCAGCTCTATCATTTCCTATGAGATTTCAGTTAAACCATTTGACTCCTCTGGACCTCAGTTTCCTCATCTGTAAAACAAAAGCATTAGATCAGGTGATCTTCAAGACCTCTTCTAGTTCAACCTTTCTATAATTCTATAAAATGACCAATGGCCATGGTCATTGAGCATGAGTGGAAGGTCACAGATCTGGAGTGGAAGAGACATCGATGACTTTGTAGCCCAACTCCCTTACTTTATTGATAAGGAGCTCATGGTTCATGAATAATGGTTTTATCCAACCTATGTTTATAATTAGCATAGCTAGTAAAACTAACTTAAAAATGAGAAGTTACCTGAGGCTAATTGTTTAGAACATTCAACCTGGAAGCCATTATAACCATGTATTTCATGTCCCTTTAGTTGAGTTTATCTTTTTTTTTCTTTTTTTTTAAACATTTATTAATAATCATTTTTTAACATGGTTACATGTTTCATGCTCCTACTTTCCCCTTCACCCCCCGCACTCCCCCCATCCATGGCCGACGCACATTTCCACTGGTTTTGTCATGTGTCCTTGATCAAGACCAATTTCCAAATTGTTGGTAGTTGCATTGGTGTGGTAGTTTCGAGTCCACACCCTCAATCATGTCCACCCCGACCCATGCGTTCAAGCACTTGCTTTTCTTATATGTTTCCTCTCCTGCAGTCCTTCCTCTGAATGTGGGTAGCATCTTTACCATAAATCCCTCAGAATTGTCCTGGGTATTGCATTGCTGCTGGTACAGAAGCCCATTACATTCAATTTTACCACAGAATGTCAGTCTCTGTGTACAATGTTCTTTTGGCTCTGCTCCTTTCACTCTGCATCAGTTCCTGGAGGTCTCTCCAGTTCGCCTGGAACTCCTCCAGTTTATTATTCCTTTTAGCACAATAGTATTCCATCACCCGCATATACCACAGTTTGTTCAGCCATTCCCCAATTGAAGGACATAACCTCCTTTTCCAATTTTTTGCCACCACAAAAAGCACAGCTATAAATATTTTTGTACAGGTCTGTTTATCTATGATCTCTTTGGGGTACAAACCCAGCAATGGTATGGCTGGGTGAGTTTATCTTAATTAATCATCCACTAGAAGATTATAATTAATCATCCACTAGAAGATTATAGATCCATAGCTAAAAAGGGCGGCTAGTCCAAATGCCTCATTTTATAGATAAAGAAAAGGAGGTCCCGGCTGGCAAAGGGACTTGCCCAAAGTTACACAATGAGTGTTCATGTTAGGGGGCAGAGATGATGGATTTAATTTTACAGATAATGGCAGAACGCCTCCTACGTGCTTGGCTCTGTGCAAGAAAAGGAGTATGGAACATTTCCTGCCCTTGATCTAGGAGCTAGCAGTATTGTTAGGGAAGATATAATGTCTACACATGAAGGAACTTGACAACAATAGAACACTACGTAACCAAAGAGCTAGGTGAATAGATTGCCCACCTGGAGTCAGGAAGACTCATCTTCCTGAGTTCAAATCCAGACTCAGATACTTACAAACTGTGAAATCTTGAGCAAGTCACTTCACCCTGTTTGTCTCAGTTTCCTCCCCCTGCAAAATGAGTAGTGGGGATGGCTTAGATGGCTTCAAAAGATCTTTCCAGCTCTAGATCTGTGAGCCCTCTCAAAGAAGTAGGAATATTTGCTGAATGAATGAATGGAAATCATCTCAGAGAAGTGTGCTTTTAGGTGGCCAGCAGAGGGCAGCATTGCTCCAATAGTACTTGGTCCTCTCTCATCGCAGTCCTTTTGGGTTGATGCAAGTCTGGGAGAAGAAAGAAATCAGGCCATATAATTATAGCCTATTAGAGCTAGAAGAGACCTTAGAGAGTTCATGTTGAATCCAACTCTCTCATTTTACAGATGGGAAAACTGAGGTTTTTTTCAAGTAGATGAAATGACCCAATTCAATTCAGTTTAATTAAATATAATTATTATTTATTAAACTTAACATGTGCCAAGCAATATTATTAAGCACCAGGGATACAGAAATGAAATAAAACACTCCCTGCTCCCAATGAGTTTTCATTCTTCTGTTTCTGTGCTTTCTGATCTATCAGTCAGCAGGCACTGATTAGGCACTTATTGCATGCTAAAGCTTGGGCTAGAACATAGAGGTAATAATAATGATAATAAAAATAATAGTAATAGTAATAGTAATAATAAATAGTCCCTGCTCTCTAGGGGCACGATCTCTTTTACTGTAGGGGGAAATACAAAGAAACAAAAATAAGTGCAAAGTAATTTCAAGAGGGAGAGATTACAAACAAAAACGGAGTGGAATGAATTAGGGAGAGAATGAAGAAAAGTCCCATGTAATTCTGGATGTATCAGTGGATTGTTAGTGGGTTAGAGACAAAGTTGGGGATATAAGCAGCTACCAATAGCGGTGTATGACAGACCTGGAAGATTTCATCATGGAAGATTTTTCTTATTATTTCTATCCTGTGATTAGCTTTAATTCTGCAGACTGTGGGGGTGGTAGTGGGAAGAGCAGAAAGAGAAAGGTACAAAGACAGAAAGAAAGTGAAAGAGTAAGACATCAAGGATTCCAGACAGAAGGTTAGTTTAGCAAAATTAAATTTCTAATGATAGTGACTCACATTTTTATGGAGCTTTAAGGTTGACAAAACACTTTGCAAGTTAAAAAAATTTTTATGATAGCTATTCTTTGCATATTAAATACCATGAATAGATGGATCTGTCATTCTATGGAATGGCAGCTCCTTGAGAGCAGGAATTGTTTCATTATTTCCCTCTCCTTCCCTTCCCTTCTCTTTCCCTTTCTCTTTCCATTTCCCTTTCCCTTTCCTTTCCCTTCCCTTTCCCTTCCCTTGCCTTGCCTTCCCTTCCCTTCCTTTCCCTTTCTCTTTCCTTTTCCCTTTCCCTTTCCCTTTCTCTTTCCCTTTCCCTTTCTCTTTCCCTTTCCCTTTCCCTTTCCTTTTCCCTTTCCCTTTCCCTTTCCCTTTCCCTTCCTTAGCAGGGAATTCTATTTTCTCCAGTTAGCTATTTGCAAAGCTACAAGTCTTCTCCAATCAGCATAGCTCCCAGCTATGAGCTAAGTGGATGCAGTTTGTATTTTTATCCTATTTTCCCCTATTTTCTCAAACCATTGGTAGTGGTAAAGGATAATATAAAAAAATTATTGAGATGCTTTCCCTCTCTTAGCTATAGATGGTGCTAGAGAGCAATAATGCCTTTTTCTAGCCAATCAACTCTCAGCAAAACAATGTCTCTCCTCATTAGCATGGTTCTCAGCTTCTGCTTTGATTTTTACTTATTCATCTCCTAACCCTTCTTAATATAGCTTCCCCCCCTTTAAAAAAAAAAAACCCCTCACCTTTCATCTTAGAATCAATGCTGTATATTGGTTCCAAGGCAGAAAAGCAATAAGGGCTAGGCAATAAGGGTTAAGTGACTTGCCCAGGGTCACACAACTGTTAAGTATTTGAGACCAGATTTGAACAGACCTCCTGACTCTGGTCTTGCTCTCTATACACTGAATCATCTAGCTGCCCTTTTTATTATGGCTTCTAATGACTCAAATCAGAGCTTCCTCTTAAACAATGTCGCATCTCTAACATAGATACATAAAAATTTTATTAAGCATCAGACATTGTGCTAAGTTCTGAGGATAAAAAAATAAGGCTTTCTTTAATCAGGGGGGATTTAGAACATTTTTTCATATGATTATTGATAGTTTCTAAATCCCTCCTGATTAGAGAAATGCAAATCAAAACAACTCTGAGGTATCACCTCACACCTAGCAGATTGACTAACATGACAGTAAAGAAAATTAATAAATGTGGAAGGGATGTGGCAAAATTGGGACACTAATGCATTGCTGGTGGAATTGTGAACTGATCCAGCCACTCTGGAAGGCAATTTGGAACTATGCCCAAAGGGCTTTAAAAGAGTGCCTGCCCTTTGATCTAGCAATACCACTACTAGGTTTGTATCCCAAAGAGATAAAAAAAAATGAGGATGGACCTGTTTGTACAAAAAAAAAATTATAGTTGTGCTTTTTGTGGCAGCAAAAAATTGGAAAATGAGCAATGTCCCTCGATTGGGGAGTGGCTGAACAAAATGTGGTATATGATGGTGGTGGAATACTATTGTGCTATAAGGAATGATGAACTGATGGATTTTTATAAGAACTGGAAAGACCTCCATGAACTGATGCACAGTGAAATAAGCAGAACCAGGAGAACATTGTACATAGTAACTCAAACATTATGGGATGATCAAATGTAATTATAGCAATGTAATCATCCAGCACAATTCTGAGTGACTTATGAGAAAGAATGCTATCCATATGGAGAAAAAGAAGTATGGAAGAAGAAATCCAGAAAGGAAACATATGATTTATCATGTGTTTGTATGGATATGTAATTTGTAGTTTTGGTTTTAAAAAATGAATTTTACATTTTTTACATTTTACATTTTTACATAAAATTTTACAATTTTACATTTTCAAAAATGAATAATAAGGAAATAGGTTTTGAGTGACAATGTATGTATAACCAGTGTAATTGCTTGTCAACTCCAGGAGTGGGGAGGGAGATGACACAAGACCTGTAGCCATGGAAAAAGTTTTTAAATAAAATTTTAAATAATTAAAAAATATATAAGGGGAAAAAAAGCAATTATCTACCCTCAGGGATCTTACATTTTAATTGAGTAAGACAATATATACAGGGTAAAGAAGGATACCTGCATAAAGGAAAGACTGCTAACTAGAAGATGAAGCCTAGAAAGGAGTGGAATCAAGAATGAAATAAGTATAACTTGTTGCCTCATGAAATACTGGCCTATAGTGGGCACTTTAAAATATTATTTATTTTGCAAGATACTGTGCTGATGCTATAAAGACTGTTGTTCTCTCTTCAAGAAACTGAGAGTCTAGATGGGGAGATGAGAAATATATGTAGGAAGAGGACTGTCTCCTGTATGGGGACAGGTTGAACTTTAAAGTGCCTACAATATAGAGAGAACTATGGGGGAGAGACAGAGATCTTAGATAAGAAACAAAGGTAATTTGGTAAATGGAAAATAGGCCAGATTTGGAATATAGATCCTGAGTCCAAATCCTGGCCCTGCCACTTACTAATCACACAATCTTGTACACTTTATGTCACATTTCTATCTATGTGACCCTGGGCTAGTCATTTCACTCTGGTTGCCTCAGTTTCCTCCTCTGTAAAATGAGCCAGAGAAAGAAATGGCCAACCACTCCAGTGTCTTTGCCAAGAAAACCCCAAATAGGATCAAGAAGAATTAGACATGAGTGAAAAGACTGAACAACACTATATATAAGGCATTGTGTTAGAAAAGATGGTTCAGGGGGCAGAAAAATGAGTCACACTGGGGCTCTGCCTTCATAGAGTTTCTAATTTCTTAAACTCATAGTAAAATGGAAGGAGCATGACAGTTAGAATCAGAGGAGCTGAGATCAAATCCTGACTCATTCTCCTACTCCCTGTGTGATGTTGAATAAATTATTTCCGCTTTACTGGGTCTCAGTTTCCTCCTCTGTAAAATGGGGAAACGGGGTGTTTGGACTACGTGTTTCTAAGACCTGGACCAATTACAGACCCACAGCTCCTAAGGAGTTTCCCACTAGTCCTAAATATTTGATTGGGTGTAACCAGCTGCGTGTTTGGCAAAAGATCCAGACTCCGGTGTCCGTCCCTCTGTTTGTGTTTGGAGGCGGAGCTGTCTGGGTTTGCGTTCTTCTTTGAAGTTCCTTATCCCGCTTCGCTCCATTTCCCAGTTCCCATCCCTTACCCAGCTTGTTTTTTGTTTGTGCCTCATTTTCAGCACCGTCGCTATTGGTTCAGGGCGGGCTCCCGAGTCCTGCAGAAAGGTTACTTTCACACCTGCAGAATATCACATTGCATGATGGTATTCCCTTCTCTCGCACCTTCCATTCCCGGGGGCTTGGGAATCTGTAATTCTATCTGCCTTCTCTCCGCCTGCCTTCAGCGGCCCCGCCGTGACATTGTCTGCCTGCTTCCTCCTCACCTTCCGTTGACCCCAAAGACGGTTGTACCTGGGAGGTGGAGGTCTTGGCCCGGAGAAGGAGCTGGAAGAGCTCACATTCATCCCCGTCCCACCATTATCAGTTTCCCTGAGGTCAGGATGGCGGCCATCCTTCTGGGACTCCTCAAACCTACTTTGTCTGAAGCCAGGGATGCGTGCACAGATGTAAATGCTCCACCCCTGCTATTGGCAGCATCCCGAGGTATTGGACCCAGCGAGAGCACTGACAGGGAGGCTGATTTTGGCTCCACATGAAGAAAAACCTCCTAACAATGAGAACAGAATGGAAGTGGACTGGGCTACCTCTGAGGGATAGCGGGGACTTGCCAATGGAGTTCTTCAGGCAAACTCTGGATGCCAGATGCTTAGTTTTTTGGGAATGTTATAAAGGGGATTTCTGCTTAGGTAAGGGTTGGACAAGACAGCCTCAGAGGTCCCTTTCCAACTCCAAGTCCATGGTTCTGAGATGATCTTATAGATAAGGAAGGGATATTCCTTTTCTGAAAAGGAGATTTTTTTAAAATGGCATTTGTTGATACAACACCTAGATTAGTCCCTGTACGTGTGCCTCACAGATCCTCTCATGAAACCTACCTTTTTTCCTTCTTTCCTTCCTTCCTTCTCTCCTTCCTTCCTTCCTTCCTTCCTTCCTTCCTTCCTTCCTTCCTTCCTTCCTTCCTTCCT
>NC_058134.1:224647964-224665550 GCF_016433145.1 Gracilinanus agilis | reverse complement strand
CTCTCTCTCTCTCTCTCTCTCTCTCTCTCTCTCTCTCTCTCTCTCTCTCTCTCTCTCTCTCTCCCTTCCTTCCTCCCTACTTCCCTCCTGCCTCCTGTCTTAGTATCAGTTCCAAGACTGAAGAATGACAAGGACTAAGCAATTTTGGGGGGTTAAATGACCTGCCCAGGGACACACAGGTCATTCTAACAAAGACTAAAAAATGAATAAAAAGAACAGGTGGACAAAACTAACCAACATAACCAATATATATGACATATAGGAAATGGTCCACATTCATAGTCCCCCACCTTTACAATGACATGGGAGAAAGAAGTTATTCTGAAGGTATTTATCTTATGAGTGAAATTAATTATTCATTGACAGATTCTTTTTTGTGGTTTAATTTAGGCCAATTTAAAATCCTCATTTGAACTTACCCATCAGACTCCTAGTTCACCTTTTTCAGCTCATTAACCAGTATGGTTAATGCCATGGGAAAGTAAAATGATTTAAATATGAGCCTAAGAAAAGAAGGTAAAACAAAACATTAAAATGAAAGAGAAATCTTTTAATGCCTTTCAAAATCCAAATGTAAAGGATTTGGGGGATTATTTTTGTAACTTTGATCTTCTTCCCAGGAACTTTCTCCCTTTCCTCCAGTTAGTATAGCTAAATGAATATTGGCAGTAACTGAGTGTGAAAGGAGAGCTGTATTTGAAGTTAGAGGATCTGGGTTCAAATCCCAGCTCCATCATTTGCTACCTATTTACTCTTGGGTAAATCTTTAATCTCTGGATATCAGTTTCCCCATCTGTAAAATTTGGAGGTTGGATTAGATGGTCTCTAAGATTCCTTCCACTTAAGATGATGAGAGTTAACATTTGTCTAAGAGTTTATAGGTTTAAAAGTATTTTACACATATTATTATACTTTGTGTGCTAATATATGCATCCTTATTATACTTGATAGTTTAAAAAGTACTTTACATATGTCATTATGGTTTATGTACTAATATACATCATTATTACACTTGATAGTTTAAAAATCATTTATATATGTTATTATATTTATATATCATTTACATTATTATACTTTATAGGGTAAGTACTTTACATATATTGTTACACTTTATGTAGACATTATTATTATACTTTATAGTTTAAAAAATACTTCATCTATATTATTATACTTTACATATGAATGCATATTATTATCCTTGATGGTTTTAAAAAGTACTTTATATATATGATTATACTTTATATATTAGTAGATATTATTATACTATAGTTTTAAAAGTACTTTATGTAAATTATTCTACTTTATATATTAATACACATTATTGTCCTTGATAGTTTTAAAGTTCTTTACATATATGATTACACTTAATATATTAATAGACATTATTATGCTTGATAGTTTAAAAGTATTTTATGTATATATTATACCTTATATATGAATACATATTACATTTGATAGTTTAAAAAGTTCTTTACATATGTGATTATAACATATGTTAATTATCTTATTATTACACTTTGTAGTTTTAAAGTACTTTACATGTTATTACACTTTATATATTAAAAGATATTATTATATTATAGTTTAAAAAGTACTTTAGTAAATTATTATACTTTATAATTAATACACATAATTATTATGCTTGATAATTTAAGAAGTACTTTATATGATTACACTTTATTAATACACATTATTATTACACTTGATAGTTTAAAAAGTACTTTATCTCTATCATCCCATCTGATCTTCACAACAACTCTATAATGTAGGTTCAATTATTATTCTCCCTTTACAGATGAGGAAACTGAGGCAAATAGAAGTTGAATGACTTGCTCAGTTATTAAATGTCTGAGGCAAGATTTCAAATGACTTCAGGTGTAGTCAGTATTTTATCAACATTATGACATCAGACCTCTGAGTCTATTATCCTAATTGGGGGCTGTCCTAGAATTTTAGCGTGGGGACCAGAGGCTAAATTCTAGCTCTGTTACTACTTGGTGACTCTGGGCAAGGGCCTTTACTTCTCTCAGCCTCAGTTTCCTCAATTTTACAAGGAGGGAGTTGTATTAGGTAACCACAAAGGTTTCTTCTGGGCCTTATCAGTCAATAGCAAATAATCAACAAATATTTATTGTGTTGACCATGTGCCAGGCAGGCCCTATGCCAAGTGCTAGGGATAGGAAAAGATGTAAGCATATTTTAAAAAGCTGAAAATGGGGAGTAAAAATAGAAGGAGGAAGTATTTTGTGGTAGGAGCATGCTCAAGAGTCCAGGGTAGTGCAGCCTAGCAGGGAATGAAGAGATGGCAAGCTCCATATTTGAAGGTTCTGAGAGGGACCACCCAATCAGCGGGAATTGTCCTGGGGCAGAGGGTACTCCTGAGATGTGGGTTTGAGAGTTCCAGGCCTGAAGTGATCTATGGGATGAAGAGCTCTCTGGGACACCATTTTTTGATCTGATAAAACCACAGACTTGGGTTGGGTGTCTATATCCAAAGAGAATTGTGTTCCTGTAATCTTCCATTTTGTGATGGGGTTCGAGGCATCAATTCTAAAATTATCCTCTTGGGCTGCATGTGTGGTTCTAGTCAAGCAAGAAATCAGCCCAGCTCTGGCATGCTTCTGCGGTAGAGAGGACCGGTCGCATCTTCGTGTGTCAGTTGTCTTACTCGCCTGGTCATTTCCTTTAGCAAATTATTTTGATAATATTGAGTTAGTAGTTGGTTCTGTGTTGATTATTTGAACTCAATATCACTTCCTGTGAGCTGTCAGTTGGAATAAACCACATGATGCCAGACCCTGACGTTGGCAAAATGAGATGTAATGGAAAGGTATGACCTCAAAGATGGAGCCATAAGTAGGATGAGGTGACTACAGCTTTGTCTCATTGCAATGAAATTTAGAGGATGTACTCTGTCATTGAATAGAAACAGGTCAACCTGGTATCTAGTTAGCAAAAATAGGTTAAAAATAGGAAGCAATCAGATGATTCTTCTTCCTGCTTCTGGGACTGTACCAGATGAGCCCCTCTCCTCTTCAGTCTGGCCCTACACATCTTCCTCTCCATTGGAGTCCTTCCCAAACAGCATCAAGGTTTTGTAGGTGTTTTCTGTCACTAATTTTTGTGTCTTGAGGTTCCTAGGGTTGTGTTCTTAGACTCAGACTTATGAGTTTAGAGGCAGAAGAGATTTCAGAGACCATCTAGTCCAGGGTTCTTAACCTGGGGCTGATGGGCTTAAAAAAATTTATTAACTGCATTTCAAAATGATTCGTTTCTTTTGAAATCTTATGTATTTTATTTTAAGCATTTAGAAATGTGATTCTGAGAAGGGGTCTATAGACTTCACCACATTGCCCAAGGAATCTGGTCCCATGACGCAAGGAAGGTTAAGAATCTTTGATATTGTCCAACTCCCCCCATTTTATTGAAGGAAACTGAGGTCAGAGAAGGAGGGTTAGAAAACTTGTCTGAAGTCACATAGATATTAAGGGTAAGGTTGAAAGAATCTCCCCAAAGTTTTCCTTGTTTCCAGTGAATGTTTCTTTAAATATTGATTCAACTTGGGGAAGTATTCCAGTGGCTTAACCTAAGATATGGGTTGATTAGTTGGTTTTTCTGTTTGTTTTTGCCTCTATTGCCATAATCGTTATTTAGGACTCTGCTCAAAAGTTAGAGATGCCATTATCTGCTCCCACTCGGTGCTATGCTCTACTGTCAAGAGGGAAGGACTATGAACTTCCTTTCTAGTCCTATTTAATTATTGAGACATTTTCTAGATGTATAATCTATTTGATTATAGGACACCCACATAAGGGTTATAAAAAAAATACTGGTTTTGGAGTGAGAGGACAATTACTTCCCACCTCTGATATCTACTTGCTGGGTGACCTTGGGCATGTCTCTTACAACCTCTTTAAGACCCATTTTCTGTATCTCTAAAGTGAAAGGGTTGGATTAGATCATCTATAGATCATCACTGAGGCACAGACAGTTTGTGTTTGTACATCTAATATCAGGCACAGAAATTGGCACAGACACATTTAATAAATATTGGAGCTGGGATTCGAAACCAGGACCCTTGTGGATTTGGGTCCAGTTCTTTCCTCCTACATTAATTGAACTAAATCTCAACAAGCTAATAACCGAGTATGATTTCTTTCCTTTTATTTAGTGATCAAAATATATGAATAGTTTTATTTTTATTATAAAGATATTTTATTTTATCAATTATATGTAATAACAAATTTCCACATAAGTTTTCTGAAGTTATATAATTCAAATCCCCCCCCCAATCCCTTTCCTCCTCCCATCCCAGAGCTGGCAAGCAATTCAATCTGAGTTTTACATAGATCATATTGCAAAACATATTTCCATATTATTCATTTTTGTAAGAGAATAATCATATATAAAACCAAAATCCCCAAATAAAAGCCCGAATAAACTAAAGCAAAAGATTGTATGCTTTGATCTGCAGTCTGACTCAAATAGTTCTTTCTCTGGAGGTGGATAGCATTTTTGGTTGTAAGTCCCTCAGAATTACCCTGGATCGCTGTATTGCTGAGAGTAGCAAAGTCTTTCACAGTTGATCATTCCATAATATTGCTATTACTGTATACAATGTTCTCCAGGATCTGCTTATTTCACTCTGCATCAGTTCATGTAGGTCTTTCTGGTTCTTTCTGAAATCATCCTGTTCATCATTCCTTACAGCACAGTAGTATCCCATCACCATCAAGTACCTCAGTTTGTTTAGTCATTCCCCAACCGAGGGATATACCTTCAGTTTCCAATTTTTTGCCACCACAAAAAGAGCAGCTCTAAATATTTTTCAACAAGTAGGTCCTTTCCCCTTTTAATGGTCTCTTTTAGATATAGACCTAGTAGTGGTATTGCTGGATCAAAAGTTAGGTACTGTTTCATAGCCCTTTGAGCATAATTCCAAATTGCCCTCCAGAATGATCAGTTCACAACTCCACCAGCAATGCATTAGTGTCCCAATTTTGCCACATCCCCTCCAACATTTATCACTTTCTTTTACTTCCATATTGACCAATCTGATAGGCATGAGGTGGTACTTCACAGTTGTTTTAATTTGCATTTCTCTCTGATTTCTTTTGAAGTATCTATTTATTTACCTCTTTATTTTTTTTTTATGTTCTATCTCTATAGCAGCTGTATGATTCTGAGGAAGTATTAGCCCCTCAGTACTTGGCAGAAAGGTGTCATTGGTGGCTAGAGCACCGAGTATGGAGTTAGTAGGATTGAAGTTTGACTCTGGGATCATATACTTAACAGCTGTGGGAGCCTGAATGAGCCACTTATTTGCTACCCTCTGTTTCTATATCTGTAATATGGGGATGAAAATAGCTTCCTTATCACAGGGAGGTTGTGTGGGTCCAGTGAGAGAAAGTGCTTTGAAAACTTAAAATGCTTTATAAATTCTAGTTATCATCATCTTTGGGGAAGTTAGGTGACCCAGTGGATAGAGTGTGGACCTGGAGTCAGGAAGACTCCTCTTTGTGGGTTCAAATCCGGGCTTAGACACTTACTAGCTGAGTGACCCTGAGCAAATCATTTTACTCTGTTTGCCTCAGTTTCCTGATCTGTAAAATGATCTGGAGAAGGAAATGGCAAACTCTTCCATTATCTTTGCCAAGAAAATCCCAAATGGAGTCTTGAAGAAGCAAACACTACTGAGCAACAACTATTATCATCATTATCACTATCATTAATTATTAACTCTCAGTTTTAGGGGAGATGCCAACCTGCATTGTTAGGAAGAGTTTTCTCATCTGGGAAGTCCCTGTATCAGTGAAATAAAAAGGCCTGTCCTTCATCTGAATAAAACACAGAAATTTTTTAAATTCAGGGGTGGAAGAATCGGGGAGGAAGGTGCAGAGCAGAAATGACTTAAAAAAAACACCAAAACCTTAACTTCTGCTTTAGAATCTATACTGTGTATTGATTTCGAGGCAGAAAGGTATAGAAGTTAGGCAATGGGGGTTAAGTGACTTCCCTAGAGCCACCCAATTAGGAAGTATCTAAGGTCATATTTGAACCCAGGATCTCGGATCTCTGGGACTGATTCTCAATCCACTATGTCACTTAGCTGCCTCTGGAAATAAATTTTGAAGGAAGCTAAGCATATCTTTTGAAATGTGAAAAGGTTAGCATTCCTTCTTATTTTCATCTGAAATCCCTGCCCTCCCACCTTGTCTCCAGACCTTACCAGCTTACTTATAACTCAGAAAGAGAACTCAAGCCTCTGGGATGGAAGCCGGGGAAGCTCTGGTTTATGAAGGAAACCCGATCTCTGCCTTTGCTGAAGTGGCACTACCGTGAGCTACTGTAATTTCTGCCCAGGCGTCATTAATGCTGCTAAACTGCTTGATAGTTGTAGATAGGTGACCTTGAAAAGAACAGTGGAATGGGAGAAAGATAAGACTCCATGCATGAGCTACGGCAAGGGGGTTTCTGGTGATCTTCAAGATATCTTAAGTAAAGACAGCTTTGGGCCAGAAAGCCAGGAGCAGGGTGGAGAAAGGGAGACCACCCAGAATTTCAATAACCCCACACAATAAGAGTTTGGCTTTTGAAAATTCCTTGGCCGATGTCTAGGTTTTGGAACGATCTTTCTTGTTGAGAAAACCAGGCTGTTGTCTTTGAAATCCTGAAGACCTTGGTTTTTTGTGTTTTATTATTTTTTTTATAAAGAGGTCATCAGAGTTGGTCATGTGTGAAATGGGGAGATAGGGCCAGAGAGCAGCTATCCCCATCCTTCATGGGACATGGGGTGGTTGGTTACTGGGGGCAAGTCTCTGTAAAGTTACTGGCCCCCTGTTAGTGGAAAAATGGAAGAAAGTTTGGCTCTCTGCTGGGATATCCTAACTGGGGGATTTCTCTTGAAGCATTGTGACAGTCCATAATATCTAGAGCCTATTGGCTTCTTTGAGATTTGTTTGTTGCAGGCTGTCTCTGCTCTGAACCCCAGGCATGTCTCATATTCCAGAAACATTCATATCCTATGCTTGCACTCCCCATGTAGTTCAGTTGAGCCTCCCCTAACAATACTTAGCACCCCTACCTAAGACATGACTTTATTCCTCCCTCACACAGTCTCTGTTTCAGCCAAACTGAACTACTTACTGTTTCCAAAAAGGATATTCTCTGTCCGCTGGACCTTTGTCCAGCCTATCTCTTATAAATGAAATGTTCTTTCCTCACCTCTGCCTCTTGAAGTCTTTAGCCTTCTTCTTCAGGGTTCAGCTCAAGTGTAAGGACTTTCCTAATTCCATTCTTCAATTTATCCCTTAACCCCACTGCTGCTGGCCCCCTTTCTTTGCTCTGGGGTGAGATTTTAAACCACCTTGATTCCAAATACAGCATACCTTGTTTATTTATTCTCATCATGCCATTTGTGCATTTCTATGGTCTTTTCCTATCTATTCACTGTTCCCCTTACCCTAAACCCTCCCTTGTATCAAAGAAAAAAATGTAGCAAAACAACACTAACCTACTACATAGCATCCAAATGATAGTAATGATGCCATACCTACAATTTTCCTCCCTTTCACTCAAGGAGGTGTGTGACTTCCTCTAATATCTATGATCAAGTTCGTTCAACAATAATGTATCTGAATTCCGCTGCCTTTTTGCATGGCTTTTATTGCTATTTTGATATATTTTTGTATATGTAGCTTAGGAGCTAGCTAATAATATTATTGTGTAATAATGTTATATTATCATATTATGATCATCTTAGTTTTAATGTATTAGAATAATAGCTAATAATATCACTAACATGTATATGAGTAATTAGGTGGCATAATAGTTAGAGTGCTGGACTTGGAGTCAAGAAGACTCATTTTCCTGAGTTTGCATCTGGCCTCAGATACTTAGTAGCTGGATGAACCCGAGGAAATAATTTAACCCTGTTTACCTCAATTTCCTCAACTATAAAAATGAGCTAGAGGAAGAACTGGCAAACCATTCCAGTATCTTTGCCAAGAAAACCCCAGTCAGACACAACTGAAAAAGAATTGAACAACAACATTTATGTAGTGCTTTAGGATTTACAAAACATTTTTCAAATATTTCATCTTATTTTCAAAACAACCCTGAGAAATAGATGCTATTATTATTCCCAGATGAGGAAAGTGAGACAAACAGAGGTTAAGTGAGTTGCCCAGAGACACTTAGCTAGGAAGTGACTGAGGTTGGATTTGAACTAATGTCTTTCTAACTCTGAGTTGTTTCTCCATCCACATCAGTTGAGAAAAATCTTCCCATGTTTCTCTAAATTGCTCGTATCCATAATTTCTTATGGCACAGAGATACTATATTACATTGACTTACAATTTATTCAGCTGTTCCCCAACTAATGGTTTCCCAGTTTCCGCCCCCCCCCCAATCTTTTAGATTTCATTACATGTGGGACCTTCCTTTCCCTCTCCTGTTTTCTTATTTCCCCTCCCTTTTCCTTCTTTCCTTCAGCTTCTTTTGGAAGAAATGCATTGTAGTGGGATCACTGGGCACAAGATCATTGGGTCCAAGATTATGAACAATGTAATAATCACTCACCCAATTCCAAGTCGTTTTCTAAATAGTTGGATGAATGCCCAGCCCTGTCAACCATGGGTTTTTGCCCTCTTTCCACCCAATTCTCTTCCCTCTTTATGTATAATCATTACAATTAAATTTTTTTAAATTTAAATTTAAATTAAATTTATTAATGGCATATATCTAAAACCATCAACAAAAATCATCTGCAATGGGGATAAATTAGAAGCATTCCCAGTAAGATCAGGAGTGAAACAACTATGCCCATTGTCACCTCTATTATTTAACATTGTACTAGAAACACTAGCAGTAGCAATTAGAGAAGAAAAAGAAATTGAAGGCATTAAAATAGGCAATGAGGAGACTAAGCTATCACTCTTTGCGGATGATATGATGGTCTACTTAAAAAATCCTAGAGAATCAACTAAAAAGATAGTGGAAATAATCAACAACTTTAGCAAAGTTTCAGAATACAAAATAAGCACACATAAGTCATCAGCATTTCTATATATTTCCAACACATTGCAGCAGCAGGAGTTAGAGAGAGAAATTCCATTTAAAATCACCCTAGACAGTATAAAATACTTAGGAATCTATTTACCAAGACAAACACAGGAATTATACAAACACAACTACAAAACCCTTTCCACACAATTAAAACTAGATCTAAACAATTGGAAAAACTTTGATTGCTTATGGGTAGGATGAAGTAACATAGTAAAAATGACCATCCTACCCAAATTGATTTACTTATTTAGTGTTATACCTATCAAACTACCAAAAAAACTTTTTTATTGAATTAGAAAAAAACTATAACAAAGTTCATTTGGAAGAACAAAAGACCAAGAATATCAAGGGAAATAATGAAAAAAATATGAAGGAAGATGGCCTAGAAGTACCAGATCTTAAACTGTACTATAAAGCAGTAGTCATCAAAAACAATATGGTACTGGCAAAGAGACAAGGGAGGATCAGTAGAATAGTAAGGAACCTCAGCAAGACAGTCTATGATAAACCCAAAGAACTCAGCTTTTGGGACAAAACCCCACTATTTGACAAAAACTGCTGGGAAAATTGGAAAACAATATAGGAGAGATTGGTTCTAGATCAACATCTCACACCCTATACCAAAATAAATTCAGAATGGGTGAATGACTTGAATATAAAGAAGGAAACTATAAGTAAATTAGGTGAACACAGAATAGTATACTTGTCAGATCTCTGGGAAAGGAAAGATTTTAAAACCAAGCAAGAATTAGAAAAAATTACAAAAGGTAAAATAAATAATTCTGATTACATTAAACTAAAAAGTTTTTGCACAAACAAAAACAATGCTACCAAAATTAGAAGGGAAGCAATAAATTGGGGAAAAAATCTTTATAACAAAAATCTCAGACAAAGGTCTAATTACTCAAATATATAAGGAGCTAAATCAATTGTACAAAAAAATCAAGCCACTCCCCAATTGATAAATGGGCAAGGGACATGAATAGGCAAGTTTTAGATAAAGAAATCAAAACTATCAACAAACACATGAAAAAGTTTTCTAAATCTCTAATAATTAGAGAAATGCAAATCAAAACACCTCTGAGGTACCACCTCACACCTAGCAAATTAGCTAATATAACAGCAAAGGAAAGTGGTGAATGTTGGAGGGGATATGGCAAAATTGGAACATTAATGCATTGCTAGTGGAGTTGTGAACTGATTCAACCATTCTTGATGGCGATTTGGAATTATGCCCAAAGGGCTTTAAAAGACTATCTGCCTTTTGATCCAGCCATAACACTACTTGGTTTTACCCCAAAGAGACAATAAGGAAAAAGACTTGTACAAAAATATTTATAGCTGTGCTCTTTGTGGTGGCAAAAAATTGGAAAACGAGGGAATGTCCTTTGATTGGGGAATGGCTGAACAAATTGTGGTATCTGTTGGTGATGGAATACTATTGTGCTCAAAGGAATAATGAACTGGAGGAATTCCATGTGAACTGGACCAACCTCCAGGAATTGATGCAGAGTGAAAGGAACAGATTCAGGAGAACATTGTATACAGAGATGGATACACTGTGGTAAAATTGAACATAACGGACTTCTCTACTAGCAGAAATGCAAGGACCCAGAGCAAGGCTGAGGGACTTATGAGAAAGAAAACTAGCCACAGTCAGAGGAAGAACTGTGGGAGGAGAAACACAGAAGAAAAATCAACTGCTTGAACACATGGGCTGATGGGGATATCATTGGGGATGTAGATGCTAAACGATAACTCTACTCCAACTATCAATAATATGGAATTAGGTCTTAATCAATAATACATGTAAAACCCAGTGCAATTGTGCATCAGCTATTGGGGGTGGTGGTGGGGCTTGGGGGAGAGGGAAAGAACATGAAACATGTAACTATGGGGAAATATTCAAAATTAAAAAAATTAAATTTATTAAAATTAGTTTATTATATCATATTACATTATATTATTTAAAAAATCCTTATCCTACATCTTAGTAACAACAATGCATATTGGTTCCAAGGCAGAAGAGTGGTCAGGGCTAGGCAATGGAGGTTAAGTGACTCACCCAGGGTCACATAGCTAGGAAGTGTCTGAGGCCAGATTTAAAACCAGGACCTCTCATCTCTAGACCTGGATTTCTCTACACTGAACCACCTAGTTGTCCCCTGTCATATATATTTGAATGCAGCCCCAACCTTTCCAAAGTTGTGTTTTTAAGCCTCTTCCTCCATGTTTCATGCAAAGCTCTTGGGCAACAAAGGTTGCTTTTTGAAAGACAGGCTCAGCAATTAAACCTGATAAACTTCTCCCTGTCTAAGTTGCTGGCACAAATGTGCTCACAGCATCGAGGGAGCCAGTATTAATAGGGCCTAATTAATGGGGACTAATTTGGTGTTACAATGGAAACAGGGTAGCTGTGTGTATTCTAACTCTAGTAAAATGTGAATTGGTCTCCAATGGAGTTTGCAATTTAGACCCAATTAATTGAAGCATGCGAGCTCCTGGAAGACTTGCCGATATTGGGCGAGCTCTCTAATTGGTGTGCCCTCTGCCCTCTGACACGGTCACTCTGGGGGTTTCAAGAGGCTGCCGATTTCAGCCAGTGTCCAGAACAGGGCCAATGGAGAGCTTTGCCTCCCCAGATCAGACAGGGAAGACTTGGGCTGTCAAGATGAACACTGGCACGTACTTACCTAATACACTGGCTTCCTTTAGCTTCAAAGCGCTTTGCCAATCCATCATTCCAGAGCATTTCCCAAGTGCCTTCTGGGTACTGAGGTGAGCTGAGCTGTCCTAATCTTTGGTGCTGAGTCAGTCTGTGGCTGTCTTGCTCATGAGATAATTGGCCATTGGGTAATTGTTTGGGTTTGCCTGGTCAAACCAAGCCAAGCCAAACAACCACTTGATGGTTGGCCATAGTTCTGTGTTTGAGAAGCCACATCCAAATTGTGACAAGTGAACTGGTCCGTGGAGCTGGGCTCCTGTCTAGCTTGTTTGGCCATGACAGCATTAATCCTGAAGAATGTGAACATTAGCCAGAGCGGCTAAGGCATGAAAACTTGCAAAGAATCGGAGGAGCACAGATTTAGAGCTGGAAGGAATCTTCGTGATCCAGCTCCTTTATTTTGTTGATAAGGAAACCAAAGACCAGAGAGATGAAGGGATTTATTTGTAATATAGCTAAGATCATAAAGCATTGACCTAGAGTTGGAATTTAATCCAGTTTAATCCTCATTTTTCAGAGGGAAGTGAATTTCGCTGGAACACAGCTACTATCTCCCATAGGATTTGAAATCTTGGTCTTCCTAATCTCCCAAGTTCAGTTGTCTATTCACTACACCATTATGCCTCTCATTGGAGAGGATCAGTTCATTTGTGGGGCTCGATACAAATAATAGCTGACTGTTAAATAACAATTTAAAAATTACAAAATGCTTTACATATATTATCTCATTTGAACCTTACAACAACCTCAGGAGGTAAGTACTAGGGTTATTATCAGCCCCATTTTACACATGGGAAAACTGAGTCCATAACTAATTAGTCTGAGATGACATTCAAATTCAGAACTTCCTTACTCCCAGGCTAACATTCTATCCACAATTCTATACTACCTAAAGCAATGGTATTCATATGCTTGAAGTTCATGGGCAAGTCACTTAACCATTCTCTGCCTCAATTTCCTTCTCAAGAACAAGGAGATAAGAAAAGCATCTAGATAAAAAATCTAGATAAAAGGCAGCTAGATAGCACAGTGGACAGAATACCAAGCCTGAAGTCAGGAGGACCTGGCTCAAATATAGCCTTAGATACTTCCTAGCTGTGTGCCCCTGGCTGAGTCACCCCCCAGTTGCCTAGGAGCTGAAACTTAGTATTGATTCTAAGACAGAAGGTGAGGATTTTAAAAAAAGAATTGGTACTAAAAAAGAAAGGTGAGGGTTTAAAAAAAGAAAAATAATTGGTCCTAAATAAAATGTAAGGGTTAAAAAAAAAAAAAAAAAAACCTTCCAGGGTTGCTAGGTGATTGCATGAACAGTGTTGGTCCTGGAGTGTCAGGAAGACTCATTTTTTTTAATTCAAATCTGGCCTCAGATACTAGCTGGGTGATCTTGAGTAAGTCACTTCAGCCTGTTTGCCTCGGTTTTCCCGTCTGTAAAGTGAGCTGGGGAAGGAAATGGCAAATCACTCCAGTGTCTTTGCTAAGAAAACCACCAGTGGGGTCATGAAGAGTCACCCATGACTGAAAATGACTGAACAGCAAAAACAAATAATAGCAACCAATTCCCAGGGTTGTTGTAAGCATCAAAGGATATAATATTTGTGGAGCACATTGGAAACCTTCACAAGCTATACAGAAAGCTTGTTGAATGAATAATTGTGGTGCTGATGTCACAAGATTATCATGCAGAATTGACATAAAAATCTCACACAAATGCCAGCTATTATTAATGGTCCTGATTGAACAATAATGATACACACTTCTTTTAGACTTTCCAAGACTGAACATTCACCAGAAGTTTCTGGTTAACACTGACATTAGACAGTATTTAGAATTTAACCATAACACATGCATATTCAGTTAATCTATTTTTCTTTGAAAAAAATTCTTGACAGGCAATTCAAATAAAAAAAAATTAGTTCCCAGATGAAACTATTACCTTTCAAACTGGTATAACTTCAAGTAAATCTCTTAGTTCATCAATCAAGGAAGCAGAACTCCAAATGAAGTGAAAACAGGAATTCATTTTTTTTTAAAGGTATTCTATTTTCCCAGTTACATGAAATAGCAATTTCCACATATGTTTTCTGAAGTTATAAGATCCAAATTGTCTCCCTCTCTCCATTCCCCTCCTCCTCCTAGAGATAAGCAAACTGATCTGGGTTATATGTGTATTATCATGCAAAACATACTTCTCTATTGTTCATTATTGTAAGAGAATATTTATATAAAACCCGACCCCCCCCCCAAATAAGAAACCAAATAAACTAAATTTAAAAAATGTATGCTTTGATCTTTATCCCAATTCCAACAGCTCTTTCTCTGGAGGTGGAGAGCACTAAGACTTTCACAGTTGGTCATTCCACAATGTTTCAGTTACTGTGTACAGTGTTCTGGTTCTGCTTATTTCACTCTGCATCAGTTCATGTAGTTCTTTCCAACACTTTCTGAAATCATCCTGTTCAACAGTCCTTATAGCACAAAAGTACTCCATCACCATCATATACTACAACTTGCTCAGTCATTCCCTAATTATTGGACATCCTCTCAATTTCCAATTTTTTGCCATCACAAACAGAGCAATTATAAATATTTTTGTTCAAATAGGTCCTTTCCCCCTTTTTATGATCTCTTTGAGATACAGACCTAGTAGTGGCATTACAAGATCAAAGAGTATGCACAATTGCCCTTTGGGCATATTTCCAAATTGCCCTCTAGAATGATTAGATCAGTTCAAAGTGACCAGAAATTTAACCAGAATGTCACTTCAGAAGTGACAAGGTCCAGTGATCAGAGCTGTGGATTTAGAGTCAGGAGACCTGAAACAATTCTAACACTTGGCAGGTGGTTTGCCAGGGTTTAGTAACTTAAACTCTTTAAGCCTTAGTTTCCTCATCTGTAAAATGGGAATAATATTTGTTGAATGAGTCTCATCTAATTGTTGTGGGGAAGGTGTTCTCTGAACACTAATGGACTATAATAATGCAAGTTGTTTTCTCAGAAATATCCTTCTTTCTGACCTATTGTGGATATATTGACATTACACGTAGGAAAATAAAGTTAGATTGTATAGAAAGGACAACAAATATATTTGAGCCATGGGAGTCTCAGCAGAGAAAGGTGTTCAATAGAACAGGTGCTATTTTTTGAAGGAAAGAAAAAGGGTTAATATTTAAAATGAAGCTCCCTCTCTGTATTTGCTAAACTGTCTCTTCTGTTGGATAGTCACTTTCTGTGTCAAAATTCACCTTCTCTATTTGGCCAGACCCTAGTGAGATCCATTTTTTCATGCTTCAACCAAAGCATTTCTCCTTATTCCCACTAGCATGGATTTCTACTGAAATCTATTCCTATGGGCTGGATTAGAAAGTAGATCATTCTTCTTCTGACCCTGAGTGCTTTAATACAGTAAGGAAATAATAACAACAGTAATAACAGTTGCCATTTATATAGAACTTTTAAAAATTTAAAGCATTATCTCATTTTATTCTAACAATAACTCTCCATTTTACAGTTGAAGGAAATGAAGTTGATCAAAGTTAAGTGACTTTCCCAGGGACATATAGTTATTAAGCATGTGAGGTCAAATTTGAACTCAGGCCTTCATGATTATAAGTCCAAGATTCTAGCTGTTATGCCTCCTCACTGCCAGAAAGGCATAGACATAAGTATAACAATTAAAGCTGAAAGGGAATACAGAAGTCAAGTCTAACACTCAATTTAAGATGCTAAATAACTTCTCTTTTTCTCAATAAGTCAAGCCTCAAAAAGCATTTATTAAGTGTCTGATGTATACAAGGAACTGTGCTAAGTTCCTTTCTCTACTCTTAAAGCCATGACTAGTTCGCACCATTTAAATCTCTTTTTTAGACTACAGCTATAGCCTTCTAATTGTCTTCTTAGCTTCCAGTCTCTCCCCTCTCCAATCTGCCTTCTTTCTTATATTCCTGACCCAAGTCTGACCATATTTCTTCCTTGCTCAAATTCATGGACCCTAGCTGGGTGGCACAGTGGATAGAGTGCCAGTCCTCAAGTAAGGAAGACTGAGTTCAAATCTAGCCTCAGATACTTCCTAAAAGTGTGACCCTGGGCAAGTCACTTAACTGTGTTTTCTTCAGTATCCCCATCTGTCAAATGAGCTGGAGAAGAAAATGGCAAACTACTCTAGTATTTTTTGCCAAGAAAACCATGAACTCAGTGGGTTCATGAAGAGTTAGACATGACTGAAGTGACAAAACAACAACAAGTTTAAGACTAGATGGAGGTCAATTTTTATCTTTCCTTTACATATGGACATGTATGTAGTCGTTTGGATGAACAAAAGCAGATGCACAGAGTTGTTTGCAAAGTTTCTCCCCCAATTAGACAATGAGCTGCTCAAAAATGGAGATGTCTTTTGGTTTTCTTTGTATTTCCAGTCCTTAGCACCCAGTAAGTGCATAATAAATGCTTCTTGATCAACTGAAATGAAACCAGAATCCTTTCTCCAGACACTGTGACAAGTAGCCAAGGAAAGAACAGTTGGGGCTAATGAGAGGAGGTGTCTCCTCCTGCCACCAGTACCAAAGAAGATTTTACCAACAGCCAGAAATCCTAAAGCAGAGCCATCACCAGTTCAGCCAAGATGGGTCCAGTCTACTCATCCTTGGATCCATGGTGTGTAGTCAGTTCCTTCTAGAGGGATCTTGCCCTCCCTCCCCTCTGTTTTTGATTCTCTTTTCCTGCCCCTCTGACCTTGGGAAACTCTAGAAAGTCCTGTATCCTCTGGATCAATTGGCTTTGGGAAAGAGTTGCAGGGAGAGGAGACAACGTAGCCTCAGCCATGGGGATCCATAAGAGCATCCTTCCCCCAGCCAGAGACCAGTGGGTGATATCTACATGAGGTAGAAGTATGGTTTCAATTCAGGCCTGGCAACAGCGGCCAACCTGCCACGTTGCCAGCACATATTTCTGTCTTTTAAGTCTCACACTGATTCGAGAGTTTGTAGACAACTTTGTACCTTGGGTCTCGGCCAGGCGTACTGCAGAAACAGCTCTTTTGGCTTGCGCGTTTTCAGCCTCCCCCTTGTGCCCCCTGAGTAAGAGAATAGTGGTGGTTTTCCAAGCAATGCTTTGTCCCCCATGTGCCCTCCCCAAACCCCAACCCCAACCCCAAACAAGCTTGTGTAGGAGCATCTGGGGACTAGTGCCTTCCTTTGCTGCTTTGGCCAGTCACACTCTCCCCACATCTTGATGGTCTCCCTTCTTATGTGCTGGGAACCCAAGAATCCTGAAGATTCACACTGCCCCATTTATCATCCCCAGCAAGAGGTCTTTAGATGAGCAGTAGCTGGCACAACTAGAACAGAGAAGCCTTGAAACTGTCATTCTTCTGAGAGGGGGCCATTTGTTTTTGCCCCCATCCTATTGGATAGGTATGGTGGAAAGTGTACTGGAGAGGCCATTGGAAAAATGCGGTGTCTGAGTCCTTTTCATTGAGGGAACTGGGACAAATCATGTTGTAGAGGAAAGTGTGGCAGCCTGGTGTGAGTCCTAGCCTTGACACTGACTTAGGATATGATCTTGACCAATTATTTTACTTCTATCATCCTCAACTTCTTTAGTGGCAAATAATACTCCAACGAATCTGTGATAAAGAGATAACAAGGGAGAAAAGGAAAGGAGAAACAAGGATGGACAGAGATAGAAACAGGGAATGAGAGAGGGAGGGAGAAAATGAGAGAACCAGAAATAAAGAGCATATATGTGTGTGTGTGTATGTGTGTGTGTGTGTTTTGTTTCTAGTTCTATATATGTGGGGG
>NC_058134.1:224575162-224638001 GCF_016433145.1 Gracilinanus agilis | reverse complement strand
TCTCTCTTTCTCTCTCTCTCTCTTTCTTTCTTTCTTTCTTTCTTTCTTTCTTTCTTTCTTTCTTTCTTTCTTTCTTTCTTTCTTTCTTTCTTTCTTTCTTTCTTTCTTTCTTTCTTTCTTTCTTTCTTTCTTCCTTTCCTTATTTCTTTCTTTCCTTCTCTCTCTTTCTCTCTCTCTCTTTCTCTTTCTTTCCATCTTTCTTTCTTCTCCTCCTCCTCTTTAGTGAACTAACTGAACTAAGGTCTCACACTGAATGCTTATAGTAGGAAAACATTTCATGAGATTCCATTGATAACATCTTATTGTCCAAGGCAAGTGTTCTTCACCTTGTTTTGTGGGTTATGGATCCCTTTGGTTGTCTGGTAAAGCCTTTAGGCAGCTAGGTGGTACAGTGTGTAGGAGGACTACATTTGGAGTCAAGAAGGCATGAGTTCAGTTCTGATTCAGTCATTTTTTGATTATGATCCTGGGTAAGTCACCTAATTTCTCACCTTCAGCTTCCTCATCTGCTAAATGGGGATAATAATGGCATTTACCTCACAGAGTTCTTGTGAGGATCAAATGAGATCACATAGGTAAAGTACTTTGCAAACATTTAAACATTATGTAAATGATAATTATTGTTATTCTTTAAAAAAAATTTTTTTTTAAAACCCTGACCTTCTGTCTTAGAGTCAATACTGTGTATTGGCTCCAAGGCAGAAGAGTGGTAAGGGCTAGGCAATGGGAGTTAAGTGACTTGTCCAGGGTCACACAGCTGGGAAGTGTCTGAGGCCAGATTTGAACCTAGGGCCTCCCATCTCTAGGCCTGGCTCTCAATCCACTGAGCTACCCAGCTGCCCCCAATTATTGTTATTCTTAAGATTATTCTTAATTATATTATTAATAAGAAGTATTACTCTTTCCCAGAGGAATGTTTTAAATGCATACAATGCACAGGATCATAAAAGAAATAAATTCTATGGACATCAAGCCACCATGGGCCGGAGCTTAGGAACCTCGTTCCCAGGGCTTTGTCCTGTGAGGAAAGGCGCTGGGCAGGAAGGTGAGGTGAGGTGAGCCACATTGGAAGCCTCTGGGAGGCTGTCTGGTGGGCCCTGTGTGCTCGTGGGAGGAATGTGTTTTAGAGGGTGGGTGTGGCCCTGGAGGCACTCTATTTATTTTCTATCACTTATCTTGAGCTGTTGAATGTCCCATCTGGGAGCAGTTAACACAGGTAGAACAATAGAGGGAAATATGCACAAAATGTTATCTCCAGCCTTTGCCAAGGCTGGCTTCCTCCAAATTGGCAGAGACCAGGGGCTCCCCGTTCCAGCCCCCCCCCCCCAGAGCATTGGCCCATTATTAGAAGTCAGAAAAGTCAAGTCCCTGGACATCTCGTTTCCCTCTGACCCTAGAGGGAAGCTCAACCCCAGTGGATGGCTGCCGACTGGGGCCAAAGGGACAGGGATGCTCTGGACCAAGCAGCCCTTCTTTCCTTGTTGAATCGTTGACTGGATAAGAGTCTTTAGGGATGGATGGCCCTGGAAAGACGTAGAGAAGCCTCGCACCTAGCACAGCATGTGGGGCTAGACTGGTAGAGCCATTCCTTCCAACAAGAGGAGGAAAGGAAGGCGAACGATGGTTAAGCACCTGTGTGCATCACATGGTTAGGAAGTGTTTGAGGCAAGGTCTGACTCCAAGTCCCTGGCGCCATATTGCCTCACCATGACTGCATGACCGTGCTTTTGCGCAAGAGACTCCTGCAGCACTTCAGGATTTGCAGAGACATGTATCGACACTATCGACTTAAAACAGCCTTCTAAGGTCGGTACCACCAGGAGTTTTGGGGAGTGGGGAACTGATTGGGCCTGCCATTTTATTAGTTAGGAGCTGCTGGTAACTCCCTTTACTAATGCAGGTTGTCATCCGCTCTGGCCCTGATGGTCCAAGAGAGTGGTCTGCGAAACTGAAAAGTTAGGGGACCTCCCCAGGGTCACAGAGCCAGGATGTAGCAGAATTAGAAGTTGAACCTTCTTCTGTTGATGCAGCCACATAGTGCAGTGGATAGAGAACTGGGCTGGGGTCTGGAAGACCCGAGTTCAAATCCGACCTTGGATAATTCCCAGGCAAGTCACTTCATTCTTATTGTTATTAATTCTTACTGCTCTTCTGTCTTAGAATTGATACTAACACAGAAGGGAAGGGTTTAAAAAATAAAAAGCAAAGGGGGTTACTAAATGGACAGAGGGATAAATAAAATGCTGCATTGCAGAAGACCAGCTTTGCCTTTTTGCTTTATTTTGTTGTTGTTTTTCAGTCATGTCCAATTCTCCATGACCCCATTTGGGGTTTTCTAGGCAAAGATACCAGGGTGGTTTGTCATTTCCTTCTCCAGATCATTTTACAGATGAGGAAACTGAGGTCACCAAGATTAAGTGACTGGTCCAGGATCACATAAAAGAAGTGTTGGAGACTGGATTTGAATTCATGAAGACAAGTCTTCTTGACTTGAGGCTCAGGGCTCTATCCACTGTGTGACCTGGTGTTGGACTAGGTGTTCTCTCAGGTTCCTTCTGGCTCATTTTTGGTGCTAGACAAACCTACCTGGTGGGCAGCGGCTTTTTGGACAGAAATTTTTGTTTCACAGAGACATTCCTCCTGAATTGGTACCTCCTGGATGTTCTTAGGCAGTTGGAAATTTCTGCAAATTCTCTATAGTCCCAGAGCAATAAGGCACCATTAAACATCATCTACTGAGGACAGCTGGGTGGCTCAGTAGACAGAGAGCTAGGTCTAAATACAGAAGGGCCTTGGTTCAAATGGCCTCAGACACTTCCTAGCCATATGATGCTGGCCAAGTCACTTCACCCCATTGCCCAGCCCTTATCACTCTTTTGCCTTAGAAACAATACCCAGTATTGATTCTAAAACAGAAGGTAAGAGTTATTAAAAAAAAAGAGTTGGACAGGACTGGAAAAATAGAAATGCTTGAAAAATGCTTTTCTTCCCAGGGCCTCACTCTGTATTTCACCTGCACTTTCCTCTCAGTGCCTCTGACCTCTTGGGATCCTTCCTGCCCTTGGTGATGCATGAATGGAGACCAGGCAAGTACAGCTGGAGGAGTAGGTCTAGAAGCAGCTGGGGCTCCCCATGGTCCGATCAGAATGGGAGTGTATTTGGCAGATGGAGGAGAGAAAAGGGTCAGGTTTGGGTTTGTCTTCCCCTGGGCTATGGGGGAGTATTTGGCAATAGAGGGTTGAGAAGCAGAAAGGCAGGAAAAATATATCAGGGTGTTAGGTTGAGCAGGCAGGGGATCTGTGAGGGGCACCTCAGTGGCTGGAGGTTGGGGCTGCTGGGGAAGGAAAGATGGAGTGTAGCGTCAGTCCCTGGAGTTGGGGGTGTTTGGAGAAGTTTGCATAGATCATAAGAATTAGAGCTGGCAGGGGCTTTGCAAATGAAGACACTATAAAATGGGGGTAGTGGTACCTTCCTTGCCTGTATCATACGGTTGGCTATTTGGAAAATCAAGTGACTTAATGGATAAGGAAGTGCTTAGCAAATATCACATGCCATATAAATATTCCAGTAGTATAATTCAAGAGAAAAAGTCCTTGAAAAAATGGGATCTAAGACTCAGTTTTCTTTCTTCCTTTTTTTAGAATACTGTTTATTGGTTCTACTGTAAAGGGTAGGCAATGGGGGTGGGGGGAGGGAAGTGACTTGCCAGGGTCTTATAGCTAGGAAGTATCTGAAGCCAGATTTCAACTCAAGACCTCCTGTTTCTAAGCCTGGTTCTCCATCCACTGAGCCACCTAGCTGCTCCTGAGCCCAGATATTATAAACTCTCCTTTTTTTTTTTTGTTCCTGTCACCAGTGGTAGTGGTGTTGGTGAGGAATGACAAATTTTTAAAATTTAGTTTTCAATGAAGAAAAGAATCTATTTTTTCCTATTTCCCTCTCCCTCCTAATTCAAACAAGGAAACTAAATGAAAACAAAACCCTTGTCAGAGTTCAAGCAAAACCAATTTCTTCATTGCCTGGGTCCAAAAACAGATGTTTCCTTGTGCTGTCATATGAATTATTCTCCTGGTTCTGGTCACTTCACTTTGCTTCTGTTCATACAAGTGTTCCTTGGTTTCTCCAAACCACCTATAATTTAACAACCATTTTGATGAGTTTAAATCTGGTCTCAGATACATACTAGCTGGGTGACCCTGGGCAAGTCACTTTACTCTGTTTGCCTCAGTTTCCTCACAAGTCAAATGAGTATCTTTGTATCAAGTATCTTTGTGAATCTCAAATGGGGTCATGAAGAGCTGGTCATGACAGAAAAGGACTGAGCAACAATAACCAAAGCGTTCCATGATATTCATATATAATATTTTCATGCTAATAGTTGCCTATTGGGAACAAAGGTGCCTTAGCTTCAAGGGAAGGCCAAAAGGTGGGAACCTCAGACATTCTGGCTGGTTTGAAGGCAGATTGATTTACTTGGTCCTTCAAATCACGCTGTGGCCATAGCCTGTATTTTCTGAGGTCGGAATTCATTGTAGCCTCCAAACTAGAGAAAAGAAGCTCTCAGTGTCTTCTATATATAAGAAATACAAGATTCCCTCCATTCCTTCCTAGTTTGCCGTTGATGTGTTGGGCAGTCTTGGGACATATGGCTTCAGTGGGGTCAATGAAATGGAGGAGATGTTAGCAATAACTGGGTTCCATCCTTTCATTTTACAGTTGAGAAAATGAAGACCCAGAGAATGAGAAGGACCAAGATTACTTTGTGACTTTGCTCCTCTGGGCCTCAGTTTCTTCAATTGTAAAATCAAGAAGTGAGATAAGATGCTTTTAAGGGCCCTTCCTGTTATAATATTTTATATTCTCAGATCCCTCTTGGCTCTAACTTCTCTGTCGTAACACCTAATGCAAGACTCGAATTATATAAAGCAGTCTTTTTAGCACTTTAAAAAGTGAATATTTGTAACCACAGAACTTAAAAAACTTATAGAAGCTGGGGTAGCTAGCTAGGTGGCTCAGTGGACAGAGAGCTGGGCCTGGGGACTGGAGACCTTTGGTTCAAATCTGGCCTCATACATTTCCTACATGTGTGGCCCTGGGAAAGTTGCTTAACCCCAATTGTCTCTTCTGCCTTGGAACTGGTACTTGGTATTGACTCCAAGACAGAAGGTAAAGGTTAAAATTTTTTTTCTATATAAACCACTTAAATTTAGTAATAAAAAATAAATAATTTATTATTAATGTAATTTATGTTTATTTTAGAAAACTCTTTTATGTTAAAAATCTATTTTTTAAAAATTATTTTTCTTCTTTTTTCCAAGACTAATTATGTCATTGGTTTTTTTTTTCAAACTCTTACCTTCTGTCTTAGAATCAATATAGTGGTAAGGGCTAGGCAACAGGGCTAAGTGACTTGCCCAGGGTCACACAGCAAGGAAGTGTCTGACACCATATTTGAACCTAGGACCTCTCAACTCCAGGAATGGCTTTTTATTCACTGAGTTACCTAACTGCCCCCTCATAGGTTGTGTTTGACCTTTACTCTTTAAAAATTTCTTGTGAGTGCACGAGGATAGTGTGGATCATTGCCATTTCCCTTTTGTCTTCATTGCTTAATAAATCACTTTCCTTGAAAAAAAATTATAAAGGCCTTCCTAACTCTTTTATTCCATGTTCTAGGGTCCCTCCTAGCTGTGGCATTCTGTGTTTTAAGGTTCCTCCTAGTTCCCACATTTTTGGTTCTAAGATTCCTCCCAGCTCTGACATTCTATTTTTTGATCCTATGATTTCTTGTAAGTCTAATAATCTGTCATTCTATCTTCCATTCAGTACAAACAACCCTCATCTGTTGTCCATGTGTAAGACACCATCGAGGGCACAAAGAGAAGTAAGCTATGGTCTCTTGGTCTCAAGGAACCAATTGCCCAGTGGTGAAGATGATGTGTATGCAGAAGAGGACATCACAAAGAATGCAGAGACAAATGTCTCTTTGATATTTTAATTTAATTAAATTTAAATCAAATTAAATTTACTTTTAATTTAAGCTCCACGAGGACAGGAACTTTTTGGTTTTTGTCTTTGTATCTCCAGCACCTAGAACAGCTCCTGGGATGGGATGGACACCTGATAAGTGTTTGACAATTGATTGCAATGCAGAAAGGAGAGTCAACCAAGAGATAGATGCCTGTTCTGAGACAGGGAACACATAGCATACCCAGAAAAGCATCAAAGGCATACACGAGAATACCCAAGAACACTATTAGAATTAGGAGGAAGTCACAATTTTTTCAAAATATATTTTAAAAATGTCGACATAGTTTGTTTCAACATAGCAGATGCGTCTCCACAAATCTCCAAATGTACTCTCCCCTCCTTCCTCATCTCCACACAAAGCCCATTCTCTGAAAAAAAAGGAAAAAGTCATTTAACAATGTGATGGTGACTGAATGCATGTGTCAGTTTCCAATTTTGTCATTTGCTAATTTTTAGCAGACAGGAAGTACATGCTTTAACTTGGAAAGATTGGTGGCAGCACTAACCCTTGGAGTTGGCTCTGGTTTTGTTATCTCTCGGTTTTGATTTTGTTTACATTGTTGGAGGTGTTGTGAGGGATGCAATTTGGGTAACTGCCTTGAAACCGTGGTTACATTTGTTTGTTTGTTTGATTTGGCTGCGCTTTCTTCGGGAGTCTTGATTTTGGTCAATCATGTTAGATAACTGAGAAGTGACTAGAGTTCAGGGTTTTTGGTTTTCAAGGAAATTTGAAAAAAAAGACCACACCTGAACAGTAGCAGCACCAGCGAGGAAGGACAAACAGCATCATCGACAACAAAACCCATCAGAAAGTCACGGTGGAGAGAGAAATACCTTCAGTGACTGGCACTCAGTTTTTTGGTTCCACCATCCTTTTCCGGTCTTAACAATTTTGAATGCTCTCCCTAAGAATTTTTATTTTCATTATTATATCTATCTGTTATATCTCTCTCTATATATCTATATATCTATCAATGATATCTATTCAGATTTATAGTATTAGAAATTAAAACATCTTAGTATTATGAAAATAGTTTTGATCTTCCAACTTCCCTGAAGGAACCTCAGGACTGTAAGGATTCCTCAGACCATATTTCAAAAACTACTGCTTTAGAGTAAGAAGCCCTGGGTTCAAATCCTGCCTCTGACATATACCAGCTTGTAACCCTGGGCAAGTCACTTGAATCAGTCAGGTATTGATTTAATTTAACTCTCTTAAACACAGCAAATTGTTAAAATTTAAAAGTTACCGATCTGCATTGCACTAAGCATGGTGCCTGGCATATAGTAGTAGCTTAATTGGCAGATTGATTGGCAGAAGGGGAATGCCCTCTGGATCTTTGAACAATCCAGATAGCAGTTGTAGTTTTGTTAAAACCAAATTTGTTTATGGTGTCCTCTGAACCTCAGGTGATTTGGAGGAGTGAGGCAGGGATGTGGGAAACAACAATATCTAGACAAGTTTTCTCAGTCTGGAAAGTCTGAAGAAATATTGGAAATCTCTTTACAAATATTTCAGGGATCTGTGCTTTCAGCAATAGGGGTCCTCCTCTTCAGTGACCTAAATTGCTACTCTTTTATAATTTAGTAGATTAGGGACTCAGTCATTTTCATATCAAAGATCTGTTGAAGCTTATGGATCCCTTCTCAAGCTAATGCTTTGAATTTTAAAAAAATCATAATTGAAGGAAAATCTAAATTTCGATAAGAAGTTAGTGAAAATAAAGATATCATTTTCTCCCATCCAAATTCATGGACCCTCTGTGTGTCTATGAACCCCCTTGGAGATCCATGAACCCCAGGTTAGGAACTCTGGCTTTTGAGAGCTCCTGTGTGTAAAAAAAATACCCCTCTGTTTCTGCCTCTGACCAAACTGGTAAGGAAACTCTTAACACCATGGTTGGTCTTTGATACAAGATGGTCTTTGGTATCTTGGGCTGTAGGTACTCAGAGCCTCTCCAGCTTGATGAGACTTGCCAGATCTTTTAGCTTTGTTGATGGAGCCAGGGGGGAACTCAGGGTCACTTCCATACCACAATGAGGAAACAAGGAGTTTCGTACATTGAAAACAAAAATGAAGGAGACTCTCACTTCCCCCTTCCCATTCCTTGAAATCAAAGACTTTCCTTATCTTTACAGGGTCTAATTGCTTCATTCATTATTCTCTCTGAAAGACTCTGAGGGTAACATGAGAGCTAGGAGGGCTGAGGTAATATTGAGAGGGGGGGACACAGATTTCTTCTTTCCCATCCCAACCAGATTTAGTCATTTTTCCAGAGTCCCCACTTTATCCATCTGTCAGAGGTCGTCTCTGCTGCCTGGTCTTGTCCTAAGTTAAAGGAAGGATCTAACCTTGTTGGTATCATTGATAAGCTAGAATGAGCAAAGGAAGAGAAAACATCTAATCCCAAGTACACAATAAACCCCAGCTTCTACTGTGTGTGAGAAAGTGAAGTATCAAGTTAAGTAATTGCAGAGCTTTGTATTCTTCCCCTGCCCCACAATGTGCAATTTGATTCAACCCAATAAGTATTTATTAAGAGATATATATTTGGAAATAGGCCCTGAAAAAGGACACATGTTACAACCAGTGGAAATGTGCGTCGGCCATGGGTGGGGGAAGAGCGAGGGGTGAAGGGGAAAGTAGGGGCATGAAGCATGTAAACAGGTTAAAAATGAATATTGATAAATGTTTAAAATAAAATTTTATATAAAAAAGAGATATATATGTGTGTGTATTTGTATGTACATATATACATACATACATATATTACCTACATCCATCCATCTATCCATTTATCTATTTATCTATGCACCTCTATTTCTATCTATCTGTCTGTGGTCTATCTATCTATCTATCTATCTATCTATCTATCTATCTATCTATCCATCTATCCATCCATCGATCCATCCATTTATCTATCTATCAATCTATCTATCTATCTATCTATCTATCTATCTATCTATCTATCTATCCATCTATTCATCTATCTATCCATTGATCCATCCATCCATTTATCTATCATTCTATCTGCCTGTCTGTCTATCTGTCTATCTATCTATCTATCTATCTATCTATCTATCTATCTATCTATCCATCTATTCATCTATCTATCCATCAATCCATCCATTTATCTATCTATCTATCAATCTATCTATCTATCTATCTATCTATCTATCCATCCATCTATTCATCTATCTATCCATCAATCCATCCATTTATCTATCATTCTATCTGCCTGTCTGTCTATCTGTCTATCTATCTATCTATCTATCCATCTATCCATCTGTTTATCTATCTATCTATCTATCTATCTATCTATCTATCTATCTATCTATCCATCTATCCATCCATCGATCCATCCATTTATCTATCTATCAATCTATCTATCTATCTATCTATCCATCTATTCATCTATCTATCCATTGATCCATCCATCCATTTATCTATCATTCTATCTGCCTGTCTGTCTATCTGCCTGTCTGTCTGTCTATCTATCTATCTATCTATCTATCTATCTATCTATCTATCTATCTATCTATCCATCTATTCATCTATCTATCTATCGATCCATCCATTTATCTATCTATCAATCTATCTATCATCTCTCTATATCAAAGGGCAGCTAGGTGGCACAGTCGATAGATTGCAGGGCCTGGAGTCAGGAGGACTTGAGTTAAAATCTCAGATACTGTGTGACCCTGGGTAAATCACTTCACCCTATTTGCTTCAGTTTCTTCATCTATAAAATGAACCAGAAAAGAAAATGACAAACCACTCCAGTATTCTTGCCAAGAAAACTCTAAATGGAGGTGATGGTGGTAGTGTTGAGAAGGCATCAGATGCAACTGAAAAATGACTGACAATATATTAAGGTCTATGCTACTTATTGGGGATATATAGATAAATAAACAACAGTCTTTGCCTTCAAGGAATTTACATCCTATAGGTAAATAAGTAAATACAAAGTTTATTTTTTTAAAACCCCACTAATTTCAGGAGAAAGATCAGATTCGTACCAACTCTAAAGCATGTCATAAATATTATGTATTATTCTTCTGAATGAGTCAATGACTCTATGTTTCTATGAAAGGAGAGACACGTCTGAGAAGAGGCAGCTGGTCTGCTGAGTGAGAGGTGTCTGTTCCCTTCTCAGTCCTGGCAGCACAAAGAGATCTCTCTGAACAAATACATATTTCTCTGGTGTTTAGACTCCACTGGAATGTCCTGGCAGAGTTGTGTATCCCCATCTACCCCAAATGGATTTCTCTGTCCTCCAAGAGGAACATTGGCCAGGATGCTTGTCACCCCCTTTGTCAGGGCATCCTCCTTGCTTCTAGCTGGAGCCTGCCTCTCTGACAGGGGCCTGAATCTTACTGCCATCCTGGGCTGGTTCAGATCATGTGAAATGGTCAGGATCTCTGAGTTGCCCATGAGATCTGAGTATGAAATATATAGGTTTCTTTAAAGCTGGAGATGATCTGTGAAGTTGCCACCACCCAAAGTAGAGAATGGGGTGGTTCTTAGCCAGCGTCTGCCTCACTACTAAAGACTGGAGGACAGGAGCAGGGAGGAGAACAAATATTCATGTTAAGGGAGAGATGGTGCAAAGCAATGAATGAATATAACAGAGAAAGTTAGAGGAGGTATCCCAGAGGCATGGGATCATAGAGATTAAGCTAAAAGGGACCTGAGAAGTGTGAAGAAGGGATTAACTCTACCCTGCCCATTTTTAGATATAATCACCAAAAGTGTAAACACCCCACTTACACCTGAGTGGGGTAAGTCTGTAATCCACATGTGTGAAAATGGGTGACGAATCAGAACCTGCTGACTGCCCGTTGGGCATATATCCAAGTCATAGAGTCCAACTCTTATTTTACAGATGAAGAAATTGAAGCAGTTAAGTAACTCTTCCAGAGTCACCCAGGGATTTTTATAAATAGGTTTTAAACCCACATTCTCTGTCTTCAGAACCTATGCTCTTCCTAATGGCTTCATTAATAAATGCCAAACTCATGATATTGAATAATGATAAATATCAATTATTGATAAAATTTTAATTAATAATTAATATAAAACCAAATTAATGGTGATCATTAATAAGATCAAAGATGATGACAAATATAAAGAGTCATTGTACCATTCTACGTATATATTTTTTATTGATTAATTTAGAATATTTTCCATGGTTCCATGATTTATGTTCTTTCTCTCCCCTCCTCCCACCTCTCTCATAGCCAACGTGCAATTCCACAGGGTTTTACATGTGTCATTGATCAAGACTCTAAGTATATTTTTGATTAACATAAGAGGAAACTTTCTTACAATGAGAGCTATTCCAAGGTGGAATGGGATGACTAATGGAAAGGTGAATTCCTAGTCACAGAAAATCTTTAATCAGAAGCTGGATGATCAGTCATTAGACATATTATAGATAAAATCCAAAGTTTGGGAAGGGGGAAGGAATAAGTATTTATTAAGCACCTGCTCTGTATCAGTACTGTGCTATATTGCTCTATAAATATCTCATTGATCCTTATAACCCTGTGAGGTAGGTGCTGTTATAATTTCCATTTATAGTTGAGGAAACTGAGGCAAGCAAAGGTTAAATGACTTGTTCATGGTTGAGACTGGATTTGAACTTAGGTCTTCCTTCACTTCTGGCCCAATTATTTATCCATTGTGCCACATAGCTGCCTAAGTTGGATCAGGGCAGAACTAGAAGGCTACTGAGATGTCAACCCTATAATATGACAGTAGGTTTTCCAAGGCCATGACAGCAGAGCATTAGTTATGGAAGGCTGGCTGGCTTAACAGTGCAGTAACCCATCTCTCTTAAAATAGTAAGCTGTAAGTGGTAGCTAGATGACTCAGTGGATAGAGAACCAGGCCTGGAGACAAAAGGTCCTGGGTTCAAATCCGAAGTTGGATACTTCCTAGTTCTGTAACCTTGGGCAAGTCATATAACACAATTTACATAGCCCTTACCCCTCAACTGCCTTGGAACCAATACTTAACAGAAGGTAATTTAAAAGAATAGTAAGCTATACATTTGAAAGAAGGGGATTTTTATTTTTTTGTTGTTGTTATTTTATTTTTCTTTATAATCCCAATGTCTTGCACATAGTAGGTACTTGATCAATGCATGGTGGCTGGGGATTTCTATGATTCAGTCTTTTGGTGCCTTTGTTTTTTATCCTCCTGCTTTAGATTTTTCCAAATGATGATCATTTATCAGAAAAAACAATAAATCAAGTCAAAAACCAACACATGAAATGGTAGAGAAAAACTTCAAAATTCAGCAATCTTTTGTGATGGCAAGAAAATTGGGAATAGAGGGAATGTCCATCAATTGAGGAATGGCCAAACAAGTTGTGGTATATGTATGTGATGGAAAACTATTGTGCTCTGAGAAATGATGAGATACTTTCAGAAAATCCTGGGGACACTTACATAAACTGATGCAGAACGAAGTGAGCAGAACCAGGAGAACATTGTACACAGCCACAGCAATATTGTAGATGATCAACTAGTAAGATTTTGTTTCGCTGATGAAGATAATTCCAAAGGATACACGATGAAAAATGGTATTCACCTTCAGAGAGAAAGAAATAAGGAACTCTCAGTGCAGATTGAAGCAGACTTTCATGTTGTTAATTGTTTGCAAGTCCCTGAAAACCATTATCTTTTGTCCATTTACACTTTGGAAAATGGCTTTTTGGTCTTATATATTGTTATATATGCATGCACATGTATATAATATACATATACATTATGTGTGTATAATATGTATATATACATTATATGTGTATAATATGTGTATAAATACATATATATATGCATATGAATATATAGATTTCATTGTCCATATAGCTTGGACTTTATTTTGGTATTTTTCAGTCATGTCCAACTCTTCGTGATCCTCTTTTTTTTTTTCAAAGATATTGGAATAATTTTCCATTTCATCCAGCTCATTTTTACAGTTGAAGAAATGAGGAAAACAGGGTTAAATGACTTTGACCAGGGTCACACAACTAGTAATCTTCTGAGGCCAGATTTGAACTCATGTCTTCCTGACTCCAGGTCCTATGATCTATCCATCGTGCCACCTAACTGCTCTTATCTTGAATATCAGACCCTTATCAGAAGTATTTGACAAAAAGACTCCCCCCCCCACCAGTTGACTGCTTCTCTTCTTATCCTATTTGCATTATTTTTGTTCATGCAAAATCTTTTCAATCTCATGAGCAGCAGCACCTCCTCCCAGTCTAGTTTCCCTCATCCCACTTGCACTAGCTGGCTGTGTCTGCAGAAGGAGGCTGACTACTTCACCCCTTTATTTTTATTCTTCGCCACTACAAAATTGTTTGGATGGCTGTTGCTTTGTAATATAGCTGACATCTGTAAGTGCAATTCCCCTTTCATTCTCAACTTAAAAAAATTTCCCTTGATATACCAGATCTTTTTCCCTCTAAATGAATTTTGTCATTACTCCTCAAAGTATCCATTAGAAGTTTGATCAGGAGTATAGGACTGTACATTAGCTTTGGTAGAATTATTATTTTTATCCTACTTAATTTTAATAATGAAAAGCAGTGTAGTGTAGTGGCTAGCAAAATGGCCTTGGATTGAGGTCAGATGCAGCCTGTGACACAGAGCGGTTTTGTGACTTTAAACAAATCACCTCTCAGTGGCCCTAGGCAAATCCCTAAAATCACAGATTACTGATCTGCTGATTGGTACAAGGAAATTCATCATTTAGAATCTCATATACCACTTAAATCATAGTCTAGACAAAAATAAAACAAAACTTTCATAAACAAATAAAAATTTAAACATTCATATATATATATATATATAAATACACACATTGGAATTTTCCTAAGCAAACAAAATGACGTCTTTTTGTTTTCAGATGTGCTATGAAATTGGATTTATTTCCATTCCTGATCTCCCAATTCCCAATAATAGCTTCAAAATTTCCCAAAATTTTACATGTTCTCATTTAATGACCAAGTGATAGAAACTGGACTAGCACTCTGGTCTCGTGGCTACCAGTTTTTAAAGGAAAGTCCCCACCTTTAGCAAAAACAAGATTTTTTGCCAAATCACACTAACTAGGAACAATGGGTGGAAGTTTCAGAGAGCCAGTTTTAGGTTTAATTAAGGTGAAAGCTTTCTAACAATTAGATCTGTTCCAAAGTGGAATGGCTTGTCATGGGAGGTAGTGACTTGCCCCTCCCTAGAAGTCTCAAGCAGGATCTGGATAATCCCTTGCCAGGGAAATGTCTGTTCACACATGGGTTGATTTAGGTGACTTCTGAGGTCTCTTCCAACTCTGAGATTCTTTGATATGGAAAGTTCCTTGAAAAAAACATGCTTTTCTTACCTGGCTTCCCTCTAATATGTTTCTTGTTTCTTTGAACAAATGGACAAATCAAAACATGAAATCAGAAAATTTCACTTGTGGAAAAGGAAAAAGATCTTTAAGTAACTGAGTAACTGGAAAGCAAACAGACACACGCACACACACACACACACACACACACACACACACACACATATACACACACCAAAAAACAAAAAAACAATAATGGGATGAAATATATATTCTTTCCCTCACCCAAGAAGTGGAGGACTACATGGCAGAATGCTGTATACATTATCAAATGCAGTCAGTGTATTGGATGTTTTTACTTAATTGTTTGGTTTTGTTGTTGCAAAAGTGGATCAATTCTGAGGGAAAGAGAGAAGCATGTTTCCAAAAATGACTGATGTTTAAACAAAAGGCATCAGTAAATCTTACTCAGAAAGATTTCCCCTAGGGAAGTGTTCTCTGTAAATATCAGGCAATATTAATATAGAGTGTCATGTAATTAATCTCATTCATTGTTATTCCAGTTAAGAGATATGAACATGTTTGGTATTTTTAAGTCCCTCAATTAGGAAATGAGGCACTACTGATTAATTTCCTCATCTCTAAAAGGAAGGGATTGGATTAGTTGATCTCTAAGGTCCCTTGCTGGTTTAACCATCTTTGATTTATCATCAGATAAGCTGAGTAGACCTCAAGATTAATTAAATAAAGTGCTGCAGATTGGAGATGGGTGAGAAAACAAGTCTTAACTGAGGTCAAAATGAATACTATGAAATATCAGGTTAGAGAAGAATTGAAATTTAGCTGCAGGGCAGATGATGAAGTCTCTAGGGAATAGGGGAGGAGAAGAGGGAAGGGAGATATTAGAAGATCGATGCTAAGGAACATTAATGTTGGAAGGAATAGTAGTGACTGTGTATGGACTCAGCAGCTTGATTGAAATGGGGCTCTGATGGGGACATTTATCCATGATCCTCTGATTATTACCAAGCAAGGAATAAAAGATGTAGAAACATATTTGACAAAATGTTTGACACATGCAACTCAGAGTACAAATTGAAGGGGGATCCCATGTAGACCTTCAGCACCCCTGGGGCCAACTGCATCAAGCCTAGCGACATTATAAAGCCTCCAAATTGAGATCCATAATTCTTCAAGAGAATTCAGACTAACTATCCACACAGAATCAACAGAGTGGATGAAAAATGTTTAGTGCCTAGACAAGGATGTGCTGTTGGATGAGTAACCTATGGACCCAGTCCAAGAAGTCAGTGGTAGATTGTCTTTGGGGGAAATTGCAACGTACTCTCAGTGACCTGAAACTTCCCTGGAAATTGAGCCTGTTTAAAAAAATGAGCTGATATCTTAAGAAAAAAAAAACCCTTACATGTTCAATGTACCCTTTCTCCTCCCCTCTCAGAGAGGAAATAAATATTTTTTTAGGAGAAAAAGGACTAATATTAAAAAAGTTTGACATAATATACAATGTACTACATCATAAGAGTCTTACCTCTCCAAAGAATTGGGGGAAGGAGATATAAGGCTCATTTATTAAAACATCAATACTTTTCTGGTAATCTTGTATGGTCTTTAGTCATGGAATACCACAGATTCTGAAGAATGAAAGCCATAGGTCACCCAGAAAGTGGTAAAGAGGCACACAATGGATGTTAATTAGATGTACTGTGTTGTCAGTGAAGAACTGCTCAGGAGAGAAGTTATAAAGGATGCTATAAGAGAGCTCTGTAGCTGAAAAGGGAGCTGGTCCAGACTTGCAGTGAAGGTGAGGGATAGTCAGTCAATCAATGGATAGTCCATGTTCTATGGTATCCACACAACATCAAAGAATCCAGAGAAAGTCACTCAGCATGGTGGATGTATTCCCTATGGAAGACTGAATGGATATATGAATAAAATGCTCACAAAATGAGAAGGTATGAATGCAAGAAAAGTTATAAGGATAATAATAATAAATAACAACAAAGACAATAGCTAGTAAATACAGAGTGCTTTAAGATTTGCAAATGCTTTTCATGTTAGCTAATGTGATCTTCACCAGATCCCTTTGAAGTAGATGCTATTTTTTAGCCTCATTTAAGTGGGGAAACTGAGGCTAAAAAAGTTGGTTGATTTGCCCAGGATAATACAGCTAGCAAATGTCTTAATCAGGATTCAAACTCAAGCCTACCTGACTCCAACTAGATCCAAGGCTTTACCACTATGCCACCTAGCCACATACATCATCTGAGGATTATTTCTTTCTTCAATTCTCTCCTGGCTCTTCATTGGACTCACTAGACTATGCCGCCAGGTCTCCATTGCCTTTCCACCTATAAGTTCCTCATCCCATGTGGTCTTCTCATCCTGGACATTCATTTGCACCTGGGTCCCCTTCTCCAGGTGATGAATTCCTTCTAGGAGCTCCATTTTGGGGGTTGGACCTGTGCTGGTCATGCTTCATTCCCCTCTAGACTATTCTTTTGATTCTCTGGACTTCACTGCCTCAGGTATCTCCCTTTTCTCCCCTCCCCAAACTCCTGCTTTTCAGCTTTTCCCTTAGAATAGTACATATTGTCTTTTTTCCATCAGAATATAAGCTCCTCAAGGAGAGGACTATTTTTTTCTTTTGGCTTGCCTTTGTATTCTCAGTGCTTAGAACATAGTTGGTCTTTGATAAATGTTGACTTGACTTAAAACACTTCACTACAGTGGCTGGCACATAGTAGAGTTTAAGAAATCTCTCTTATTAAATGACTGATGAGATCATAGATTCATCAATATATTGGGTCAAGGAATTTCTGTCCAGTGGAATATATAGAGTTACTTGTCATGTCACCAAGAAATTCCTAACTCCGACAAAAGATGCTTGGAATGTCCTTGGCTAGTATTGCTCTTGCTATTATAATGAGTTAACACCAGATCCCTCTGTACTGTAAAAATAAAAATATAAAAGAAACAATTCAGGGCCAGCCCTAAAAAAAACATTCTTCTAATGTATTTCCATGAAAATAGTGGAAATGGTGGGAGAGACTAAAAATCAGAGGGGGAATGAGAACCCTTTGGCCAAAGCCCATCTTTGTTATGGCTGGCCATTGTGTTTTACCTTCCCCTTCCTAAGAATGCATGTCTGAACGGCTCTGCCAGCCTTGGCATCCCAGCCTGGGAGCTGGCCGAGTTAGAACCCAGGGCATGCTGGGATACTCCATCTTATCCCATTGAACAAGGGAAGCTTAATGTCGCCAGCCGGCCTAAGCTTCCTGTCCAGATTAGAAACATAGATATCGATGGAAGAATAATGTTGGAGGTTAACAGCCACTTGAGAACAGATGACAATGTAGGGGGAGAATGCCAAGTTTGGAAATATTCCATTTTTCTGGAAAATGACATTGGAGAGTTTTCTAAACTATAATTTTTGAAAATGGATTTTTATTGATCTCCTTTATTTCTTAAATCATCCAGTTTTCCCCTTGTATCCTTCCTCTATTTAAAATGAAAGGGAATTCTATTTTAAAATGAGTCAATGCCCTCTTTATCCACCAAAACACACAAACATATGCTTTTAAAAAACCCAAAACTATGGAAACCCATTTTAGGCAAAATGAGATAACTAACCCCAGTTTTGCCAACCTCTTTTAACCACTCCAGGTCAGCAGAGATTGGACAGTTTTCAAGATGAGGGCATTATGGTTTGATTTTTTTTCCTTCCCAGTGGGTCTGTCCCTTGATGCCTTAAGCACATTCACCCTGTCCATGAAGACATAATCAAGAGAATTAGGGGGTCTCAAGTTACTGCTTAGAATTTGGGTTAGCAAGTTCACTTTAGAGAAAGGGGGGATGAAATGGTTTTGAAGATCCTCTTCAATGCAGACTGAGTTGTTCTATTTTGAATTCCCTGGAAGGACTGCCCAGAGAAGCTCAGCTTCCTAGATTGCATTCGTCAGGAAGTGCTTGATGCTTTTCTCTTGATCTAATTTATCAGGGAAGCTTTTGATCGGGTGTCAAAGATTGCTGAAGCAGCACTACCTCTCCAAATGAGCTAAAAAATCTCTTGGTGATGAGCAGTGGATTCCACATTGGAAAATGTGTCCTAATGGTGTTATTTCTCAAGGTTTCATAATGAAGCCTTTTAAGGACTCAAAAACTTCATAGAACCCCAGGTTTAGAGCTAAAGGGACCACAGGGGCCAATGAATCCAATCTATTTATTTGATAGATGAGGAAAAAGAGCTTCAGAAAAGTTATATGACTTGCCTAGGGTCACTCAGCTAATAAAAGTATGAGAGGGACAGCTAGATGGCTCAGTGGATTGAGAGCCAGACCCAGAGATGGAAGGTCCTGGGTTCGGATCTGACCTCAGACACTTCCTAGCAGTGTGACTCTAGGCAAGTCACTTAACCCCCATTGCCTAGCCCTTACCACTCTTCTGCCTTGGAACCAATACATAGTATTGATTCTAAAACAGAAGGTAAGGGTTTCAAAAAAAAGTGAATGAGGCAGGATTTCAACTCTAGAGGCTCAGCCACTGCCCCCTAAACCATGCTGCCCATCACATTCTTTCCATCATGCTTTGTTCCTGCTAGCATCAGAATTAGAATGGAAGCCTCCCTCTTTTCATATAATTTCTAGAACATGCTACATTGCATGTTTTCTCAAGCTTTTTTTATAAATCTGACCCTCCCTCCCTTTATCTTCATCTCTCAAACTCAGTTTGCTTATCTCTAAAGTGGGAATAACCATGGCTCCTACCTTACAGAGTTATTGTGAGGCTCAAAAGGAAACCGAAAAGTCTTTATTAAGTACCTAGGCACTTATGCTAAACACTTTACAAATATTATCTCATTTGATATTGCCTCAAGGGAGACAACATAGACAAAAGCAAACCTTAAACTCCTAGGTAAATGTTAGCTATTATTAAGTATTCTTTCTTATAGAAAAATGGGAGACCCAGAGAGGTTCGATGACTTCCCTAAGTCATCCTATAGTGCCCAGAGTGCCAGGCATGGAGTTAGGAAGATTCCTCTTCCTGAGTTCAAATCCAGCCTCAGACACTTACTAGTTGTGCAACTCAGAGCAAGTCAAGTTACCTGTTTTCTTCAGTTTTCCTCATCTGTAAAATGAGCCAGAGAAGGAAATGGCCAACCAATCTAGTATCTCTGCCAAGAAAACCCCAAGTAGGGTCATGAAGAGTTGGATGTGACTGAAACAACTGAATAACAACAAAATACACACACACACACACACACACACACACACATTACTTACTGGTGTGTGATCCTGAGCAAGTCAAGTTACCATGTTTTCCTTGGTTTCCTCATTTGTCAAATGAGCTGGAGAAGGCCATGGCCAACCACTCCAATATCTCTGCCAAGAAAATCCTAAATGGAGTCACAAAGAGTTGGACTTGACCAAAACAACTAAATAACAACAAAATATATACACACACACACATTACTTTCTGGTATGTAATCCTGGGCAAGTCACTTCACCCTGTTTACCCCCATTTCCTCCTTTCTAAAATGAGCTGGAGAAGGAAATAGCCAACCACTCCAGTATCTCTGCCAAGAAAACCCCAAATGGAGTCCCAAAGAGTTGGACATGACTAAAAACAATTCAATTACAACAACAAATGATTGAGAACCTTCTGGCAACATGAGCCCTTTGGTTATCCTTTAGAAAAGAGCTGGACTATTTTTGTAGCATGTAGGATGAAAAGATAAAGAGTCAGTTAGTTCTCCATGGGTGCCTCAGGCCATTCTCCCATCATGGCTTCCACTGATCTGTTCAGGAAAGAAGCAGGAAGTCGGATGGTGGCTTAGGGAGGGACTTTGCCCAATGACTGCTCCAGTTTAATGAATTATGTTCACTTTATGACTCTGGCACTAGGCTTTTGCCATCCAGTGGCAATTCAGTCAATGTGTCGAGGAAATGTGCTAACTGCAGGGTCTAATTTACTCTTGACTTAAAATAAATACTTGGCAGTTCAGTATGTTGGAAATGGAATAAGTTATCACCTCTGGAGAAAGCAAGGGGACTCGTTGACAAGGACAGGAAGAGGGGTTGGGAAATGAACGGTACAGGGGCAAAGCCTAATACCTAAAGGGGCCAGCGTTGGGTGAACAACTGAGCTTCTGCCCTAGATTTCCAAGGTTGACGTTTTCCTTTGTCTCCATTCTAGAATCACTTTAGAACTGCGAAGGATGCTGGAAGATGGGTTAAACTAATTGTTTTACGGATGAAGAAACTGAGTCCTGAAGAAGCCAAGTGAGGTATGCAAGGTCACATCATGAATTAGTTGCAAATGAGTGTAAATAGGAGCCTGGAATCCCAGGATCCTAAATTTAGGTCTAGAATTATGTTTCTAACCTTAGAAGCCATGGACCTTTACAAGGTGCATGGATAGATTTCAGGGAGTCCAAGAACGTTTTAAAAAATATGCTGAAGGGACAGGTGGGTGACTCAGTGGATTGAGAGCCAGGTCTAGAGAAGCGAGATCCTGGGTTCAAAACTGACTTTAGCTACTTCCTAACTGTGGGACCCTGGATAAGTCACTTAATCCCCCTTGCCTAGCCCTTACCACTCTTCTGCCCTGGAACCAATATTGATTCTAAGACAGAAGGTGAGGGTTTAAAAAAATGGTGCTAATGAGAGTACCTATTTCACAGGATTACGGAAAAGATCAAATAAGTTAGCATACATGAAGTGCTTTTTAAATATTAAAAAACAATAGCTATATAAAGCTATTGTTACTTTGTTCATTTTTCATTTATGTCTGACTCCTCGTGACCCCATTTGGGGTTTTCTTGGCAAAGAAAATGGAGTAATTTAATGTGTCTTTTTCCAACTCATTTGACAGATGAGGAAACTGAGGAAAACAGTAAATTGACTTGCTCTGGATCACACAACTAGTAAGTGCCTAAGGCTGGATTTGAACTCAAGAAGATGAATCTTCTTGACCACAGACTACTCTATTCACTGCACCCCCCAGCTGCCATGATTATTATAGAATCTCTATTACTCTATAGAATCTCTTATTATTATAGAATTATAGAATCAGGATTGGGACATGCCTTAAAGGTTGTTTAGTTCAATCAGTGCTTGAAAAGAACAATAGTTTCCAATAGTTCTTTCTTATTCCCCTGGGAGAGGTGGAGTAGCATTATAATAGGTAATGGTACTGGAGCTGGAGTTGGAAAGCCCTCAATGCAAATCTTGCCTTTTGATACTTAACTAACTGTATATGTGAATAAGCCATTTAACATGAACTTTTCTGCAAAATAAAGCACAAATGACCTCTGAGGGTTGCTTAGACCTCTAAATCCACTATTCTATGAACTCCCTGGTACTGGCTTGTCCTGAAGCTGGGTGATGTCTTGCAGGACCATTCCTGATCCCCTTTGGTCCTCTTTTTGTGGCTTGAATATCATCTTACTCGAAGCCCAGTGACCTCTCCTCCATCAACTGACCCTTGCTCGCATCCTTTGCCCTAGACCTCACTCATCTTCCCCATGGCCCTCCATGACCCTGCCCTTTGATTGCTCAAGATAGAGCCTTCCTTTGCACGAGTTTAAAGTCCCTGTAATAATAAAGGGCTGAATTATTCCCCTAAATGTTACTGGCCCCGTCTGTCTCTTGTGAAAACCTCCCCAAGTCCCCAAACCACAGGAACAGCTTGGGACAGTTTGTAAGACACAAGACTACAGTGAAAAGGCAGCTGGAAAGCTTGCAAATGTCTCCAGAAATACCAATAAACACTTTCCAAGGGATTAGCTCCCTCCTAATTGGCCTGGCAAGCAGTGGTTCCTTCCAACCTCTAGGGCCCCTGGGCACCAGGACGTTGGGGGCCTTTCCCTGAAGTGTGTAATGTTTATAAAAGAAAAACAAAACATGGGAGAAACCAAACACAAGAGCTATGATATACTGAGAGCCAGTTAGAAATTAAAAAAAAAAACTCTTAAAAAGTGGAAAGCAGGTTTATTGTTCCTTGGTTATATTAAGTCTTTTTTGGAAACATAATTCTGCTTTCAAGACTGAAGTATAAAAACAAGCCATCACTATTGATACAGCTATTTTTATTTTCAGTAATGATAAATTAGGTTATATATATATATATATATATATATATATGGGGAGAGAGAGAGAGAGAGAGCACTTTGTTTGTGAAACACTTTTTATATATTGTGTCATGTGAACCTCATAGAAATCCCAAGGTTGTTGTTATTTCTAGAATGTAATGAAGATATTTTTTAAATTATATTTTAGTTTTTAATAAATCAAAATCTGTTTTCTCTTGCTACCCCTATCCATTCCCATTGAGTAAGAATGAAAAGTAAACTCCCTGTTAACAAATATGTATCATTGTTCAGTTGTCTTAGTCATGTCCAACTCTTTTGGGGTTTTCTTGGCAAAGATCCTGGAATGGTTTGCCATTTCCTTCTGAGGCCAACAAGGTTAAGTGACTTGCCCAGAGACATACAGTTAGGAAGTGTCTGAGGCTGGATTTGAACTCAGGGAGATGAAGCTTCCTGACTCTAGACTGGGCACTCTATGCAATATGGCTCCACTTGGTTCCCCAAGTATGCTTAGCTGAGCAAAACAAAGTTTTATGGGCCATGTCAGAAAAAAAAAAGTGTCTTCGTTGGCATCTTCATCACTTAAGTGGGTAGCATGTGTCATCAAGAGTCCTCTGCCTCCCACACCAAATAGGTAGCTATGTAGGACAGTAGATAGAGCACTGTGCTTGAAGCCAGGAAGACTCATCTCTGTGAGTTCAAATCTGACTTGGACACTAATATTTTCCTCATTTCTTCTGTAAAATGATTTGGAAAAGGAAATGACAAACTACTCTAGTTCATTTGCTAAAAATACCTCAAATGGGGTCACAAAGAGTTAGACATGACTGAAATGACTGAACAACAATAACCATACCAAATACTTGTGCCTTCTAAGTTATGTGGAATGAAAAGTAGTCAAGGTCTGTCGACATTGAGAAGAAATCAAAAGGAAGAAATCATACAGAAAGATGATATCCTGTCTTCTTGTGGAATTGTCTGATTCATTGAGCCTGTCAAAGATGAACATACCTTCTAATAACTTACCCCTTTGCAATATGCTGTAGTGTATTATATGTAAAAATCATGATATGATAGTACTATGTCCTAGAATGTTTATTTGGACTTGGATAAACAAGATGAAAAGGGAAAATAAAAGAAATTATACTGAAAAAAAAAGAGTCCTCTGCCTCAACTGAAAGGAGCTGAATCAGGAGAACCTTATACACAGAGACGGATACACTGTGGTACAATAGAATATTATGGACTTCTGTACTAGCAGCAATGCAATGATCCAGGACAATTCTGAGGGACTTATGAGAAAGAAAACTAGCCACATCCAGAGAAAGAACTGTGGGAGCAGAAACACAGAAGAAAAAAAAAACTGCTTGATCACATGGATCGATGGGGAGATGACTGAGGATGTAGACTCTAAATGATCACCCTAATGCAAATATCAATAATATGAAAATAGGTCTTGATCAAGGACACATGTAAAACCCAGTGGAATTGTGTGTTGGCTATGGGAAGGGGGTGGGAGGAGGGGAGGGAAAGAACATGAATCATGTAACCATGGAAAAATATTCTAAATTAATTAATTAAATAAAAAATTTCAAATTAAAAAAAGAGAGTCCTCTGCCTCAAACATCACTGCTCTAGAATCACAGCTGGTCAGAACTCTAAAATAACAAGACTGTTTACTTACACATGTACAAGAAAAAGTGGATTCAGTGGCTGCAAATATTATCTAGATGGTAAATGAAATGAAACCATGAACAAATATAAAATTAAAGTGAGATGTGAAATAATGAAAAGGCCACCGACCTTGAGGTCAGGAAAACCTGGGTGCGGGTTCTGCCACTAGTATCATCAATAGGCATTGATATATGAAGTTTATACCAAGTCATTGTGAGTAGGAGCTATGGCTACCAAGATGGGCAAAAGGGAGTTTCTTTATTGGCATTTCTCTGCAGTGATGAAATCACTGGTCTAGACCTTTTCTTCTTGCTTCCTCGGCCTTCCCAAAAAGAGTTAAAGGAAAAGACCTCGAGAAAAGCTAATAATTATTCAATTAAATAATAAAAATAATCAAAGAGCTTTCCCCTTCTCCCTCAAATCGTAAGATCATATATTTAGTTCTAGAAGGGATTGTAGAGGACACGTCCCTCATGAGGAAACTGATGCAAACAATGGGTAAGTGACTTACCTAGAGTCATATCTCTAAGTATTTGAGGCAGGATTTAAATCCAAGTGTCCCCAACTCTCAGTCCAGCATTCTCTCTATCCATTATAACATGTTGTCTATGACAGTGAAATTATATCAAAAGAAGGATTAGGGCCAACTGGGTGGCTCAGTGGATAGAGAACCAGGTCTGGTATATATATTTATCAGCTTTTTAAGAATTCAATTCAAATGTTTATTAAGTACCTACTATGTACTATACTGTATAATAGGAAGCCTACAAACTGTGATTCTTCTTCCATGTTAATATAGCCTTCAAATCCAGATAATCCAAAAGGCTAACTTTTGCCAACACAATACTGTATTGATCTCTCTCCACCCAGCTCCCAAGACATGTGAACAGATAAAATGATGTGTTGATTTGGATCTCATCACCTTGCTCCTGAAGGCACTGAAATTTAGAGGGCAAAAACATTTATAATCATGATTTTGAGGGAGGGTATACTATTAAGATTTTTTACACAAAAATATACACTGACAGCACACACACCCCTCCAGCAGTAGAGAAACCACTGAGCTTAACACCTAGTTAGTGAGAAGAATTAGTCAAGGTCAGATGCTACCAGATGGAAAGCATTATTAAGAACATTCACCTGTAAGCCATCCCAGGAAACCAATCCCTGTTCATGATTTGTCTTAATTACTTCACGTATTTTCACATCATGAATTATAAAGTTGATTTGATAGCGTTTGTGTTTTGTGCTGCTTGCCCTGGGGTAGAAAATGACTTTGTAATAGCTGTGGCATATGGCAACTTGAGAGACATCATGGCGTGGTACGGTCAAACTCAACAGAATAGAAAAAAGAAATAAAAATGGCGCCACTGTGCCATAAGAATCACTGTGGACTCCATATAGATTTATTCTATTTTATTTTCATTTATTTTGTTAAATATTTTCCAATTATGTTTTAATCTGGTTCTGGCCACACTCAAAAGGGTGGTAGTCAAAATACTGGTGAAGTGATTAGACTGTTGGCATTGGGGTCTGGAAGATCTGTTTTCAAATCTTGCCTCTGAAGAATGCTAGCTGTATGACCATTTAAACCTCTTTCTCAAGGCTTTAAATTACAAGTGAGTTGTTGATTTGCATAGGAGAATTCTCTTCATCACATTAACTATGGAGGTGATCTCGTGCTAATGACATAACCTCTCAGAGCTGGAATTTCTTTTCCTGCAAAGTGGATCAGTAATGCTTGTGATCATCATCTCATGGACTTGGGGGAAGAGAACATTTTTTGAAATGCTTTGAGTTCTCCAGATATGGGAGAAGATGTTATTATTTTACAGAATCTCAAAGAAGGTACAGAGAAAATCTTTGTGGATCTGGGCTCTATGGGCATGGTAAAATGGGCTAAGTCAAAGACTTGTGATAACCCTATTTTGTCTACAAAGCAAATCTCGATATTTGAAAGAAAGATCTTTCATCCCTCTTTGACGGCAGTTCAAGATTGATCACAAGTTAGTTAGAGAATAGCTAGGATGTAACTTGTGTAAAAGGGAACCATTGAGAAAGCCTGGCCAAGGGGAGATAGAATTAGATTATATAGGGTCCCAAATGTTCAGTTGGCTAAGGAATTTCTATATTATCTGTTTGAATGTAGCTCTTCTGGACTTATGATACGAATTCATTGAGTGAGTTACATCGGAGGGCAGCTATGTGACTCAATTGGTTGAAAGCCAAGCCTAGAGATGGGAGATCTTGGTTTCAAATCTGACCTCAATCACATCCTCACTGTGTCACCCTGGACAAGTCACTTTGCCCCTATTGCCCTTACACAATATTGATTCTAAGATAGAAGGTAAGTTTTTTTGTTTTTTTTTTAAAGAATAGTTATATTCCCTCCTACAATTGCTTTATTTATCTTGGGTCGTCTGCTGTTTTTTGTTTCCAACCCAGAGATCGTTCCCCTTGGCAGAGAAAAGAAACAAAAAACAAGTCACAAAGTTCTACATTCTCTCTTTTGTTGGTCATTGTTGTCCCCTGTACCTTAAGCAGTAGCCTGTTGATGGATCAAGTGTCAGTACCAGGCAAAGCCTTTGGGAGTTGAAGAAGTCTGATAAAGTCCTTGCCTTTAATAGACTTCAGAGGAAGGGGGTGAGGGAGGTAACATTCACAGAAGAATCAATGAGAATACCAGGTAGCCTATGCTAAAATGAGATGATTAGAGCCTGGTTTTAGAGCTGGAAATAACCTTCCAGGTTATCTGTCCAACCTCCCTTATTTGATACATAAAGATCATAGAACTGGAGCGAGGGGGAAACCTAGAGGGCATCTAGTCCAACAGCATCCTCTTTTCCCCGGATACCTTCAGGACAAAAGAGAAAACGAAGTCCCCTAGAATGCCTTACCTAAGGATACAGAGATCACAGATGGCAAAGCCAGGATTTGAACCTAGGTCCTTTGACTCCAACTCTAGCACTTTGTTGACTCCCAAGACACAAATATGATTTAGATTTGGAGGGAAGTTTAGAGGCTGACCCTACCAACCCCTTTCATTTTGTAGAGGAGGAAATCCAGGCTCCGAAAGGTGAGGGAACTCGCCCAGAGTCACAAGGCTAGTAAATGGCCAGGCTGGGATTTGAACCCTGACCTCCTCACTACTCCCCATCCTACCTAGTGGTATTTAGAGATTAAGATCCTGGAAGGAAGTAAAAGAGTCAGAATTTGAACCAAAGCCTCTGATTTCAAACGGATTTCCACTAGACCTCTGTACCAACCTTTAGCTCTCACATATCACCTTATCAATACAGGCTTAGCAGAAGCTTCCTCCAGTGACAACGGCTCACACCTGTATTTCCACTGAGACAGGAACCGTAATAAGGCAAGGGGCCAAAAGGCACCATTCTCTGGCCCTTATCAAATCCACCATATGCCTCCAGAATTCCAGAGTGGATGGATGGTGGCCAGCCTCGAACACCCACTTCCAAGAATCCGGCCGGGGACACAAAGCAAGTCCCGTTTTGGCTAGTCCTCTGCGCATTTGTTTACATGCCGGATCCTTTTTGGCACACCGAGTCAGGGTTTCTCAAGCAATCAGGTGTTTCTCATACTCATGCACCACTCTCCCCAATTCTCTCCCCCTCCCATCCCGCCTCTCCCAGCTCCCCTCATTCCAGCAGCTGGAATGCACTCCCAATTTATTTTTAACGTGTTACCACAAATTATCACATACTGTTCTACCATGAGCATGTTTGTGGGTGCTAAAAAAAGCCGAGCCCGAGTGATAATACAGGGCGACATATGTGGCGTGGGTTAACTTCGCTGTAGCAAATGATACATTCCTTGGAACCTCCAGACCGTCGGGAAGCAGGCAGCGGCAAGTGGTTGTGGGTACAGTGAGTGCTTCCTTCAATTATGCTTTGAGAGACCTTCCTTTGCTTGGGACTCCCGGAATACTCCTTCAAGGCTTGCTAATCACCCGTGTTTATTAGCCAGCCTTTGTTTTCCCCCTTCTAAGCTAGGAAACTCATTAAAACACATGCATAAACAATCAGCCTTTCTCCCAGAGCTGAAATGATCCCTTGGGAATGGTGATATTTGGGAGCGGGAAGGGTTGAACTCACGTGGACAGCGCTGAGCACTCAGCTCTGAGTCTACGAAGGGATTCTTCCAAGGAGAATGGAATCGGGTGATTTCTGAGCCCATGGCGGGCTTAGATTTGGGGAGGCCAAGGATTTTGTAGTCCCTGTTAGATGGGAGATCTCCATTGGGTGGCTTCTCATAGGTGAAGCTTATAAGGGAAAGCTGGATCTGACACAGCACTAGGTACCCAGTAGGTGTTTGCTAGACATGAAGGGGAAAGAGCCTTGGATTGGATGTTCTGGAAAACCTGAGCCTAGGTGCTCGGAGCTAACCTTCCCTGTTCAAGGATTTTCGGTTGTATCTGACTCTGGGACCCGGATTGGGATTTTCTTGGCAAAGATCCTGGAGTGGCGGGCCATTTCCTTCTACAGCTCATTTTATGGATGAGGAAATTGAGGCCAACAGGGTAAGGTGACTTGCCCAGGGTCACACAGATAGAAAGTGTCTGAGTCTAGAATTGTTGTAGGGAAAATGCAGATTAGTAAGTCCTAATCTGCATTTTCCCTACAACAGAATGGAATTCAAGGAGATGGCTCTTCTTGACTCCAAGGTTGCTGCACTACCTAGTTACCCCATCCCGGGTATGGTATGGGCTCACTAAATGTTTGCTGAGTTGGATGGGACATTATAGGCTATGCAGTCCAATCCCCTGATTTTATTAGTGAGGAAACTGAGGTACGCCAAGGGGAAGCAACTTATCCTGGGTTAGAAAGGCATCATATGCAGAAAAAAATGTATTTCATCATGATCACTGTTAGTAAGAATACCTTGAAAGGTGATATGCTATACAATATCCTGCCTGTCTTGGAATCAGGAAGATCTGGGTTCAAGTTATGCTTCCAAAACAAACTGGCTGTGTGACTGAATAATGTAACACCTGTCAGTGACACAGGCAAATCACCAAGACAAATTTCCATTGATTTTTATGAGGAGTTTCCCCAAGGAGGAGGACACTATACTGGTGAAAACACATCTCAGTCAAATGATGATGATAATGTTGATACTGATCATCTCTTTGATAAGAGTTTTCCAGTTTACACTGTTTTTATTTTATCCTAAAACAACCTTGTGAAATATTCAGTTTAGGAATTCTTATCCCCATTTTACAGATAAAGAAATCGAGGATGAGTAGAGATGTGATGACTCACCTCGAATAATAATTCTTTTTGTAGATCATATGGCATCTAAAGGCAGGCCTATATCCTGGGATGCTGGGACATCCAAAGGCATCCTTGGAGCTAATGTAGGATTATTAAAGCAAGAGATAAGTGACCAGCAGGATTATGTGCAATGAGAAACAGCTGGATTTTTCTCTTTTGGAAGTTCATTTATGGATTGCTTAACTTCTTTCTCTGAGAATGAGTTTAAATTCTTGATTTTCATCTTCCATTAATTTGAGTATTTTTGTAAATACTTGCTTTTTGCCTTTGTCAGTTTTGCTTTTTTATTTGTTGTAAATTCTCTTTTTTTCACTTTTGAGATTGGTAATTTGACTTTTCTTTTTAATCAACTTAGCTGATAGTTTATCTATTTCACAGTTTATCTTTTAAACCAGGCTGCAATTTTATTTATTAATTCAAAAAGTTATTAATTAATTCAATTACATTTTTTGGGTCATTTCCCCCCTTGATTTTCAAGATTTCTATTTTGGTGATTAATAGATTGGTTTTTTAAAAGTCCTTTCTATTTTTAATAACGACTTTAAGAGAGAAGAGCAAGGGCTAGACAATTGGAGTTAAGTGATTTGCCCAAGGTCACATAGCTAGGAAGTGTCTGAGGCTAGATAGGAACCCAGGTCTTACCAACTCTAGGCCTGGAACTCTATCCCATGTACCACCTAGCTTCCTCAGTTAATTGAGTTTTAACAAAGTTTTTGATGTTCTAAGTTTTTCAAAGTTGTATTCTCGGTTTGTTGATTTGTCATTTTTATTTTGTTAATGAAAGTATTTGGAGATATAAAATTTCCATCTAAGGTCTTTGGCTACATCTTGGCATGGACACCAGCCTGTAAACCCTGCCCCTGAAGATGTTCCAGAAAGAGTTAGCAACTCCCTCATGAATCGTTCTAGATGTCTTCTAGAGCTTTCAAGCACTCAGCCAGCAGCTTTACCGGGCAGCATAAGGCTAGAAAACAGCAATGTGAAGTCGAATCTCACAGAGCATCATTTCAAAATGGTTGACTTTGAAATTGGGTTATCTCTGGTTAAGGGCAAGCTTGGGACTCTGGAAAAGAACTACCAATTCATTGTGGGCACTCGAGGTTCTCTTCAACTCTCAGATGGAGGAAGGTATAGAATACCAGCTTCAAAGAGAAATTGAGATCTAGTTTCCTCTTCAGCACCCCAACATCCTTCATCGCTAGCATTACATCTGACTCTAGAATATGCCCGCAGGTGAACACTCCAAGGAGTTGCAGAAGAACCATACATTTAACCAACAACGCAGAGCCATGATCATGGAAAAGTTCACAGATGCCATAATTTGCTGCCATGGGAAGAAAGTGATTCACAGAGACATTAAGCCTCTACTCATGGGACTTTGAGGAGGGCTCAAGACTGCTGACTTCAGCTGGTCTGCCCATGCCTCCTCCATTGGGAAGAAGACAATGAGTGGGACCCTAGACTGCCTTCCACCTGAGATGATTGAAAGACATAGACATGATGAGAAGGTAGATCTGGAGTGCATTTGAGGGCTGTGCTATGAGGTACCAATGGGAAATCCTCCTTTTGAAAATTCCTCTCACAGTGAAGATCACTAAAGTGGACCTGAAATTCCCTTCATTTTTGCCTTTTGGAGGCCAAGACCTGCTCTAGCACAACCCTTAGGAGGGATTTCCCTTTACTCAGATCTTAAAGCACCCTTAGGTGCAAGCCCATTCCTGGAGAGTAATTCTCCCTTGTTCCCCAACCCTTCCCACTGAATCCTATCTTATGTATAGATTCATGTGTGTTTTATATGTTAAAGGGAAATGAAATGAGAGGGTAGATCCCTGGTTTCCCTCCCCCTGCACCATTGTTTCCTCTAACCTCAGAGACTACTTAATAAAGACTTAAATATTTATTGTAAGAAAAAAAGTCTTTAATGAAACTATCAATCATTCTATGATTTGTTCTTGGACTTATCAGTTTCCAGTTGGTTTTTAATCCCCCCCCTTTTTTTCATTTTTGAATCTCAACTCCTTGAAGGCAGGAACCATACCTTAAATCTATAAATCCCCCAGTACCTCCCAGCTCACACCATGCCACAGAACCCAAAGGTCCTCAGCCAGTGTGAATTTAAATTCTGAAAAGACCTTCCCAAGGCCACTTGAAATTTCCTTTCAAACACCAAGTACAGGATGGAATCCAAAAGGGGAAGTGGAAACTGTTGGATTTGAGAGAGTGGGGAAAAAAGGATTATTTACAGAAATTGAAATGCTGCAGATATCACAATTAGATTAAGAAAGATTCAATCTCCAGGTCAGTGCCAGAAGAATTTCTGGAAATGATTAAAAGCTCAAAAACTGGAAAATGGCCATTGGGCAGGGGCAGTTGGTGGTGGTGTGGGGAATGGGGAAGAGCATCCTTAGGTTCTCAGACAAAATGGAGTGAAAGGATTTAGTGAGATGAAATCTTAGTAATAAGTTGTGCCTATCTCTGAAGTCTTTGAGCCTCTTTTGAATGTTCGTTTCTATCCACTAACCAGGCATTTCTCTGCTTCTAATTTCACTAAAAATTCATACCATCTAAGAAACTATCCTGGCTAAAATTCTGTCCTCCTACCTCATCTTTGACCATGCCATTCTTTCCATATTTCCCTTAGCACTTGGGGATAACTTGCACCTCATTTCTATATCAATCATCAATCAATAGTTATTTTTAAGCATATAACATTTGGGGGGCAGCTAGGTGGCTCGGTGAATAGAGCTCCAGGTGCAAAGATGGGAAAAGGGAAGATCCAAGAGCAGTCCGAGGTCCTAAGCCGGTGTTCCTCCAAGGCCAAGTTCGAAGGAGAAAGAGCTCAGCACAGAAGTCCTTGCCACTTTTAAAGACCCTTCTTTGTGTCACTTCCTGTGCCTTCCTTCCACTTAATGTGGACCAATTGCAGTTTTAGTATTTTATTAGGACTGCCCTTGGGGCAGTCAGTCGTTTCTGGGTTGTCACCCAGTTTAGCATGTGGGTTGCAGACCTCCCTTCACTTAGGAAACGTGGGGGTTTATACACTTCTGGTGATTAAGTCTAAAAGTGGGTGAGGGGAGAATTAATCCCATCTTCACAATCCCTCTTGTGATCCTTTGGGAGACTAGCCTCCTCAATGGATCATTTAACATAATCATCTTGTACCCCTAAAAATCTTCTAACTACAGGTACATCCAATATTGCACCTTCCTAAGAGAAAACTACAATAGTTAGAGATAAGAAGGAAATAGAAGAGAGAAAGGTTTGCTAGGTGCATTGACAAAAAGCCAACTAGGGGGCAGTCCCCTTTGGCATAAAAGTTCACATTCAAAATTACTGTGTTCAACCCCCTTCGGTTCAATCAATTGTACCCCAAAGTTCATTCTGGATCTTCTTGATGCAGCGTAGGTTTCTGCAGGCATCTTTCTCCAAACAGTTTGTGTTCTGGATTCAAGGAGTTAGCAAGCTTCTTTCCCTGAAAATTTTCTCAAACAAAAATTTTAAACTGTGGATTTTGTGAAAATTATACACAGGCCTGGAGTTGGGAGGACCTGGGTTCAAATCTGGCTTCAGACACTTCCTAGTTGTATGACACCGGGCAAGTCACTTCACCCCATTTGCAAAAAGTAAGGGTTAAAAAAAGCATATAACATACAAGATGAATTAAGATATGATCTTCTTCCCAAGGTGTTTATAACTTTATAACAAATTAGGAGTAACTTAAGTATGAAGATGCAAAGTGTTAAATATAGTAAAAGAAATATCATAAGGAAGAGGTGAGCCAGGAAGACCTGGGTTCAAGTCTAGTTTCAGATATCTATTAGCTGTGTGACCTTGAACAAGTCATTTAACCTGCTTACCTTAGTTTCCTCATCTGTAAAATGGGCCTATTAATAACACCTACTTCCCAGGGTTATTGTGAGGATCAAATGAGATAGTGATTATAACATGCTTTGCATAATAAGTATCTATATACTTGATAATCATAATAAGCTCTATAATAAATGTTAACTAGAATAATAACTGTGATCATTATGAGGGAATGATAATAAAGCATGAAGAAAAAGAAGAACTACTCAGCTCTTAGTTTACTTTGGGATAATGTTATTCATGACTGAATAACAACAAATAACAGCTATTCAAGTATGTGCTGTTTGGGGAGGGAGATTGGGCTACCCTCAACAGGGATTTTTCAAGTGTAGCCTATGAAAACAGTTATCGGGTGTGTGGTAGAGGGGTAAAATGATGGGGTTGGCCTTGATCACCTCTAAGGTACCTTTTTATCTCTAAATCTGTGATCCTATAAGCCCATGGCCTTGTTTGGAGAGGGCTAGATATCTTTTGAAGTCTCTCCCAACCCTGAAATCCTGTGATTCTGCCATATAATTGCCCAGAGAGACAAAAGTAATGTGCTATGGAGGAAAGAATTGCAGAAGAGAAAGAATTGTCTGGGAAGGTTTCATGGAACATGTGCTGTGGACGACTGGCTAAGATTTGGACAGGCACAGATGAGAAGTAAAGACATTCCATTCATCCATCCATTCATTTACTCCTCCATCCATTTCTCACCTGCCCATCCACACACCTACTCACTCTTCCAGCCACTCATCTATCCATCTATCTTACCTACCCAGACAGCCACCTAGAATTTCTTTTGCTTCTGTTATGAACAAAACACCGGTTGGAACTTTCAAAAGATGTCTAATGGGATAAGCAAAGACACAGAGTGAAAAATGTGCAAGGGAACAGGGAGATGATGTATCTAGGTTGACAGAGACACCAGGAATGTGTGATGATCACAGGAGGAAACGTGTGAGAAAAGGCTGGTTAGCTCAGAGGTATGTTGAGCAGCCTTTGAACGACGATGGGCTTTGGAATCTGCATTTTATTTTGTGGGCAATAGGAGTCACTGAATTGATTTGAACAGGGGCATGACCTGATAAAAGTGGAGGATAGAAAGATATGGCAGTTCCAACTCATACTTTGGTTTCCACATCCATAGCACCCGAGATATAAGCTGCCCTTTTCCTTCCAAAGAAGCTTGTATCAAATTTGAAGAGAGCATGACAATTGTCTTCTAAATATGACAGTTGTGCTTGAGAGAGCGCTTCCTTGGCTTCTCCCACTTTATCAGATACTTTAGCAACAGCTTCCTTGGGAGCCACAAGGAGAAGACAACCGGGCCAGATGCCAGGTAAGAGAACCCAATGCCTCCTGCTTGTACTCAAGGTGCCTACCAGCATCCCTTCCGGTGCCCCCTTAAGTGATGCTAATTTCATTGAAAAAAGGCACCAGGTCTTTCCTTCTCCTTCTCTTCTCTGACTCTCTAAACCAGCCAAGGATCAGCAGAGGTTGGGGAAACAAGAGGACCCTGGAGAGTGCCTTTTTCTAGAGCTGACTTAGGTAGGCGGAGCCCTGAGTTTCTAAAACTCAGAGAAACAGAACTTAAGAGTAGAAAGGGACTTTAGCTAGGGGGTGCAACCTATACAGCCAGGGAATATGCACTATGCAAATCTAACAAGCAGTCATGTAGCCTCTCCTTGAAGTCCTCCAAGGAGAGGGAAACCCACTTTGTCTGAAGGAAATAGCTTATTTTATGGCATTTCCATTATATTGACACACTGGGGCATTTGAGGGAGCTAAATGATGGGAAAGTAGCTGGCATATTTTTGTTTTCAAGTGTAGCCTATAAAAACACTTGTCAGGGGTGGTGTAGAGGGGTAAAACGATGGGGTTGGTGTTGATCCCCTCTAAAGTCCAGCTTACTCAGCCATATATTTATCTGCAGACCATTGGTGAATTCCAAGTGATGCCTCTTCTCCTTGGCCCATCGTATGGTCACAAACAAGGCATGGCCCCTTATGAGAGGTCACAGGGATGATGAAATTAAAGGTTGGCCAGAAATACTTAGCTTTTTGGTCCAAGTCAATTTCATATTACTTTAGATAGATCCCAGAGACATGTGCTTCTCTAAACTCGAGGGCTCCCCCCACTTTTTTTAAAACCCCGATCTTTAGTCTTAGAATCAGTATTGTATATTGGTTCCAAGGCAGAAGAATGGTAAGGGCTAGGCAATGGGGGTTAAGTGACTTGCTCAGGGTCACCCAGCTAGGAAGTGTCTCATCCCAGATTTGAACCCCTGAACTTCTGTCCCTAGGCTTGGCTCTCAATCCACTGAGCCACCTAGCTTCCCCTTCTTCCCCTAACATCACCTTTTAATTTTGTTCCCAATGCCCACGGACATCAAGCTGTTTTGATGGAGAACTTTATATGAGATGCTCTCAGGGCTCATTTATAGAAGCATGCTTACCCTACCAAACTCCCAAGATTGCCATAAGATTCACAGGTTCATAAACCTAAAGCTGGGCCATTGATCCAACTATTCATTTATTACTTTACAGAGGAATAAAATGAGGCCTGGAGAGATGCCACTTCCTCTGGTCATTGACGCCACTTTGGGATCACACAATCACTGATGATTCTTGGGAGAGATCCTCAAAGTTCTGAAGAGTGTCATTGAGAGTAAATAGAACCCGGGACAATCATTCCCAATAAACTTATCGGGAATGATCTTTCCCCATATAACCACCCTGCGAGGTAATCAGGCATCTCTAAGGATGGCAAGACGACTCCTTCTATACCCTACCAATAGCATACTTCCTCTTTGCCTTTTCTTTACTGGCTTTTCCCACCCCCAGCTATCCAAACCCCTTGGGGCAGTAGGAAAATAGGAAGCCTTGCCACTGGGGATTTCTCATTTCCTTCCTTTGGTCCCCTCCTTGACACCCTAACTATCCTGTGCTCTTCTAAGTATATCTCCAGGTTTATCCACTGGGCCAACCAGCTAGTTTTGGGCATCCCCTGCCTGACTAGAAAGTCCTCTATAACACACTCTATAAAAGCCCATCCAAACTTTGCTTGAGGACCTTTTGTGAAGGGGAAGCTGCTACCCTTAGATCATTTCATGTTGGAATAATTCTAAATATTATAATGGTTTTCTGTCTTTTGAGTCCAAATCTGTCTCTTTGCATCTCCCTTGCCTAGTTCTATGTTCTGGACTCCAGCAGAAGAGGATACTTTCTCTTCTATGTGGGACTGCCCTTCACATACTAGGGATCATGTCTCTTGAGCACAAAGCAGAGCTACCCTTTGTCTTTTCTGCATTTAACCCACAAGCAAGCATTTATCAATTAACTGACTATATGCCAGAAATTATGAACCTTCCAGAGTGGGTAGGATTCTTTTGAGAGGAAAGTAAGTGACTGAGTGGTTTGAAAGCCAGATCTAGAGGTAATATGATCCTGGGTTCAAGTCTGGTTGTAGATACTTCCTAGCTGTGTGACCCTGGGCAAGTCACTTAACCCTCATTGACTAACTCTTACTGCTCTTTTAGAGGAACCAATACACAGTATTGATTCTAAGATGGAAGGTGAGAGCTTTTTAAAAAGAGGTGTGTGTGTGGGTGGTGGGGGTGGGGAAGCAAGTACAGCACAGCATAAACAAGGACCTTGAGGTCTTGTGCTTTGTCTTTGCCTTCCCCGGCACCTAGCATGGTGCCTGGCACATAGTAGGTGCTTTACCAGTGCTTTATAAATAATTGATTGATCTGAATGTAGGAGGCTTGTTCAGGAGACACTGAATATGGTTAGGTATGCTAGACATTGAGGAAAAGAAGAACAATACTTATATTATGAATATACCCTTATATTTATAATAACTAGCATTTATTTATTTAGCACTTTAAAATTGTTTTATTTTTTATGACCCTTTCAAGGTTTGCAAAGTATTTTACAAATATCTCATTTGAGCTTCACGGCAAACCTGGGTTCCTGGGAAGCAGGTGCTACTATTCTCCTCGTTTTATGGATGAGAAAACTGAGGTAGGAAAAGTTTAAGCAATTTGCCCAGATAGTATCTGAAGCTGGCTTTGAACTTGATTCTTTCTGACTACAAATCCAGCTGCCCTCTATCCATTGTTTTTTAGGGGCTTAATAAGTATTTGCCAAATGATTGAGGGATGAGAATATAGAAGACCTTGACAGAGGACAATGACTCAATCCATGATTAGATGAGCTGCTGGTTTGAATAATAGTAACAATAATAACTAGCATTTATATAGGGCTTAAAGGTTTCCAAGTTATTGTTGTGCAGGTGTTTTTTAGTCATCTACAACTCTATCTGACCAACCCTATTTGGGGTTTTCTTGGCAAACATCCTGGAGTGGTTTGCCATTTCCTTCTCCAGCTTATTTTACAGATAAGGAAACTGAGGCAAACAGGGTGAAGTGACTTGCTCAGGGTCACACAGCTATTCAATGTCTGAGGCTGGATTTGAACTCAGGATTGATTACACTCTATCCATTGCACCACCTAGCTGTCTTTAAGGTTTGCAAAGCACTTTATAAATATTAATTCATTTGATCCTCGCAACAATCTTTGGAGGTAGGTGCTTTTATCATTACTTTTTTACAGTTGATGAAATTGAGGCATAGAGAAGTTAAGTGACTAGCCAGGGTCACACAGCTACTTTGAGCTACTTTGAGGCTCAGGTCTTCTTACTGACTTGAGATTCAGCACTTGATTCACTGTACCATGAAGCTACCTCGATGAAGATAGAAATGAAATTGTACCTGCTCTCAGGGAGCTTACATTCTGGTTGGGAGTAGGGAACAACCTCTAGGCAAACAAATAATATGGCATATGAATAAATATACAATGAACACAAAGCAGTTGCAAGGGAAACACTAGAAGCAGAGGAGTCAATAAGGATTTCATTTAGGAGCGGAGGTTTGAAATGAGCATTGAAAGACACCGGAATTGAAGAGGGGGAGATGAGAATGGAGTTCATTCCAGGCAGAGGGGAAGTGTTCAAAGGCACAGAGGTGGGAGATTGTAAACTAGAAGGGAAGGTCAGCGAGAAGGACAGCGTGGCTAGCTAAGAGAGCACATCAGAGAGTACTGTGTAAAATGTCCAGAAAGCTTGACTGGAGCCAGATTGGGAAGGTCTTAGAATATCATAGAAAGGAGTTTGCATTTGGTCCTAGAGGTCATGGGGAGCCGCTGGGCTCTTTGAGCAGAACACGGTGACATAGTCAGAACGGATCATCAAACTCTCACTTTGACAGCTTGTTGGATGGGGCTGAATTCCCCTTGATCTGGCAAGGATAATGAATCTTTTCTTTCTCTCAGAAATGAATACGGTTAGAGAGCACCAAAAATTCCCAGCCACTCGGAGAAAGGGCCTTGGGCCAATGGAATACATCCTTTATGATTCTTTGGGAGACATTTCACTGCGATTAAGGATATTAGTACAATTGCCTTCTTTCCAGCAGACGGGGTCATTTGAGCTTTTACAGCTTCCTGCAGGATACAAGATACAGGGAGTTAAAAAAAAAAAGCAACCCCCACATTTCCTCAAGACAGTCATTTAATCATTGAAGTTGGCCTCCATCGTGTTAATCTCTCAGATGATTCAAAATCCATCTAATGGGTTGTATTTCTGACTAGCGAGCTCTCTTGGCGTGTCTCAGGTCCTGAATTGGCTTTGGAATGCCAAAGTTTCAACATGTCACCATCATGTTATAAGATATCCTCATTTTGACTCGGCCATTATAAGCTCTTTACAAAGACCATGACTGCTCAGGAATCTTGGTTAGCAGAGAAAGCTGAATGTGGCCTCCTCTCTTCATTTGGCTGGTCATCTTTTTTGTTTGGGAGATGTCAGACTAGAGGAGAAAACACCCACAGAGACAGCAGATTCTTCCTTCTCTGATTGACTGTAAAACTAGAACAAAATGAGAGAGGGAGGGGGAAGGATGGATTTGCAAAAGGTGATGAGAAAGCCCCTTTCTCATTTGTTTCTGGAGAATATGGATTCCCCAGGGTGAATGAAAGAAATGGACTCCCTAATACTGGGGATTTATGGAACTTTCCTCCCAAGGAGCTCAAAGCATTCTTGGGGTCCTCCAGGGATGTGCAAAATGCCTGAGACATTTTGGTGGGCAACATGGTTGGGAGATTAGGAGTGCCTTCCCAAGGTAAAGTCTGAATTTTGAAAAGCAGACAGGCTTAACTCAATTCATCAGCCAAAAAAAAAAAATGTTACAGAGCACTGCTTTCACAAGGCACTCTGCTAAAGACCAGGGATGATACAGAGAGTCGAAACTTTTCTTCAGAAGGCAGGAAGAAAGGAATTAAGGCAAGAGGAAAGGCCAGCTTGGGACATAGGGAGGGGAAGCCAAAATTCAACAACTAAGGTGATTTTAAGATTCCCTTAAAAAGGGGCAGCTAGTGGCTTAGTGGCTAGAAAGCTAAACCCAGAGATCAGAGAACCTGGGTTCAAATCTGCTCTCAGATGTTTCCTAGGTGTGTGATCCTGGGCAAGTCATTTAATCCCAGTTACTTAGCTTTCACTGCTCTTCTTCCTTGGAACTGATACAAAGTATTGATTCTTAGACAGAAGGTAAGGGTTTTTTTTATCTCTTAAAAGAACTTATTTCAGAAACACTTTCAAGAATGTTGCCAACCTAATTGTATCGGGTGTGTATGGAGTATTTAAGGAAGACATACCACTGTTGTGAGGGCTTGCATGAATCCTTTTCAAGGATTTTTTCCACTTTTGGTGTCTACCTACCAACCAGTGTTCACATATGGCTCTAAGAAACTGTAGCATGTGCAGTGGCCATATCCTAGACCAGTGATGGCAAACCTTTTAGAGACAAGAGTGCTGTGCCCCCCCAGACCATGTGCTGTGCCCCTCTCCCCCCCACCAAGTGCTGGGTGCACCTCCCTCCCTTACCTCACACATGGGAGAGAGGAACCTCCTCCATTGAACTGCTGGGCAGAGGGGTGGGTGAAGTGAGGCATGTCCTCAGTGAGGGCAGGAAGGGGGAGGGGGAGTGGCCCAAATGTTCTGCTCCCCTCCAGCTCTGCTGCCTGTGAGCTGCCCACCTTACCCCTTATTTGCTCCTACTGGGCTATTGGGGCAGAGGGGTGGGTGAAGTGAAAAAATATCATCAGGCACAGTGGAGAGGAAGAAGGGAGCAGCTCCACCCAAGGTCCTTTGCCTTTCCAGTAATGAACTCTAGGGGTTGGGGGGATGAGGGATAGGGAGGGCAGCTGCATGCCCACAGAGAGTGCTCTGCATGCCATCTTTGGCACCCAAAACATAGGTTTCCCGTCACTGTCCTAGATCCATCAGAGAATTAGGTGAGTGCCTACCCCATGCATTTGAAATCTTCACCCAAAGGAAAGGGTAGATGACAATAATTTATTCCAATGACTGTGAAGGCAGCTGAAGCAAGCCCAATAGAGTACTTAGAACTTGGCCAGGCATCAGTGATGCCAAGGTCATCCACTGCATCCTGACTTTTGTCCTGCCACTGGGCCTTGATGCCTCTGGAGGAAAGAATGAGGCTATGACTATACAACTCTGACTCCCTTAAATCTAATTCACATACAAGGTAAGACATCACCTTGTGATGTCATCAGTCCTCTTTGAAATGCAGGATGAACAACAATGCAAGGTAATGGGTTCTTAAAGGAGTGGTCCCCTTTTTAGGGCTCTGAAGAAGAGAGTGGCCCACTTTGAGCCCATTTCTCTTTTTTCTCTTCAAGAAGACAGCTCAGTGTGTGTCCAAGCAGGGCTGTCAGCCACATTTCCCCTAGGAAACAGGAGTGCCTAGCTTGGGGAAGGAGCATTTGGCAGTTAAATGTGTTTGCCCAAAGCTTTCTGAGCACAAGGCAGAAATTAGAGGTCCTGAAAGTAATCTCTCCTAGGCTAAGAGGTGGCAGCAGAAGAACATGGTGGAAGCCATCATATTCTCACCCATGTGGGTGGCCAGTGGATGATTCTCTTGATTCTCAACCTTTTGTATAGAGGAGGTGGAGGGAAGAGTTTTGATATTTTGTATTTCTAGGCAATGTGACCCAATAATCCAGCTTTCTAGCCAGAAAAGAGACTCTGAAGACGTCTATGAATCTTCTGTATCTATTTGGATTACCAGTGGGGTGAAATAAAGGCTGTCCTACATGATATATCTTTAGGTCTTGAATGAGAACTGAGGACTCCACTATCCAAATGTATTAATAAATAAATTTAAAAAGCATTGATCAAGTGCTTACCATGTGCCAAGTAGTATGCTAAGCATTGCAAATACAATAAGACGGTCCCCATTGTTTACAAGGGGCACCTCGGTGACACAGGCCTAGAGTTAAGAAGACCTAAGTTCAAATCTGGCTTCAGACACTATCTTTGTGATCTTGGGCAAATAACTTAACCCTGATTACCTCAATTTCCTCATTTGTAAAATGAGCTGGAGAAGGAAATGACCAACTACTCTAGTAACTTTGCCAAGAAAACCCCAAATGAGGTCATGAAAAGTAGGATATGATTAAAAAACAACTGAAACCTATCAGGAACATGACAGAAATTTCCATGAAGTCATGGATCCTCAGAATTGGACTTTCTTTAGAAGCCAATTAAGATCATTCAGTCAGAGATCAAGGTCTGGAAGGACCCTCTGAAGCCATTGAATCTAGCCTACTCATTTTTCAAATGGGGAAACTGAGGCCCAGGGAGTTTAAGTGCCTTGCCCAAGCTCACAGAAATAGTGATTGAGGCAAGACAACTCCAAAATCCAGAATCTCCGATGATGCCTCTTTAAAAGACCAACCTCCTCCTCCTCCTTTCATCTTACAAATAAGGAAACTGAGGCCTCTCAAGGCTAAGGAACTTGCTTCAGGTCACCCAGACTAGAATTCAGATTGCTTTATCCCACATCCTATGTGCTTTCTCCTACCCCCACTACCCCTCAAAGACCCCACACTGTCAAAAACACAACATCCCCATCCCAGAGGAAAAGACCCAGCAGACAGTGTCTCTCATTCACAGAGGGTGGAACAGGAGAGTCCAAGTGTGGACTCTGCAAAAATAACCAGACAGAAGACATGCCTTTCACAAATAGTTCCTGGAAATTTCTCGTTTTATCAAGGAATTCGGTCTCTCCAGTTCAGTGCGTAGCAAAAATAGCTGTGGCTTAATCAGGCCCAGATGCGGACATATTCCCTCACCTTCCTTGACTGCATGGATGCATTTCATACTGAATTTCACCTAAGGAATTTTAGACTTTAAAGATAATAATCAAAAACACTTCAAGCTTCCCTTTGAGATCATGACTGATTTGGGAGATCAAAGATGGCCCATCACCGTGATGAGTTTTGATGGAAAGCTGTGATTTTTTTTTTAAACATACTAATGAAAAGACGAAGCTGGTGGAGCGGAGGCCACTGAAGCAGCCCCTGATCCCCTACCCTGTTTCTCTGAGGTCTTTATCTTCACATATTTTTGCAATTTTTTTCCCCTTCTACCTTCCTTCTTGATCTCATACTTTTAGCAGCCAGGGCCTCATCCTAACAAAGTTAGAGTTCTATTTCAAATACAGGGAAATAGGGGTCCTCACTGGGTAATTCTTAGCATACCTTTTACATACTTCCTTTGCATATATGGAAAACATGCAGTGTTTCAGTTCTAAACAATGAAGAGTTCCCAAAGACAGACTAGGGGCTGGTTCATGGGATGGGCGTCTGGCCCAGTGGAAATTTGTCATTCATGGTGGCCCCTTTTATTTCTCCAGAGGCAGCCAGATTTGGCCTCACTCTGAGGGGCTGAGAAATAACATCACTCTTGACCTTGCTGGAAGTCATCTCTCCCAGGGACTCCATGCTCTTTGGACCCAGGAATAGAGACCAGGCTTCCTGCTCAGGGTCCAGGGCTCTCGTCAAAGGATGGACTGTTTTCACTCCACACTCAATGGAATGCTTGGGATCGCCGACAGGTCACTAGGGATTCTGAAAACCAAAAAAATCTGGAATGGCAGAAATTTGGCCACTGGAATCTCTGCCATTCTTCAGCCTGTCTTTATGTTGTCATTTTTTTTGTTTTTTAAAGAAACTAAACCCTGGAGGAATCTTGAATTTGGAGGCAACGTGGTATCATGAAAAGAGAACTGGAACTCGGTAATCTGAGGCTGAAGAGTTGGCATTCTGGCCCTGTCAGAATCGTTACCTGTGAGGCTTTGGACAAGTTGCTTAACTCCTCTGGGCCTCTCACCTTCTTCATCATTAAGTGAGGGTGGTTAGACTAAACCAAGAGTTTTTAATCTGGAGCCCAAGAAATTTTTAAAAATATATTTTTCTAACTTTTTATGATAGCAAAGAACTGGAAACTGAAAGCAATCAATCATCAATTAGGGAATGGCTGAACAAGTTGCGGTATATGATTGTGCTATACTATTGTGTGTATATAAATTTGTATACACACACACATGTATATTGCCTATATGATTGTGCTATTATACTATTGTAATACTATTGTGCCATAGAAAATGACAAAGTGATCACAAAAAAACAAAAAACAAAAAACCCTGCAAAGACTTCTTTGAAATGATGCAAAGTGAAATGAGCAGAACCAGGAGAATGTTATATACAATAACAATAATGTATGATGATCTACTGTGAATAACAACTATTATCAATGAGGCAAGGATCCAGGACAACTCCAAGGGATTGATGACAAAAATGGCTATCTACTGCCAAAGAAGGAACACTTGAAGTCTGAATGCAAATTGAAACATACCATTCTTCACTTTATTTCCTCCATGAATTTTTCTCTAGTATAAGCAATATGTGTTTCATGACATGACAAACTGGGAAATATATATTATGTGATACTATATGTACAACCTATATCTTCTTGGCAGGGGGGAGAGGAAAAATTGTTTCTACATGTATTTGAAAAAATAAAAAATTGATAAAAATAAAAGGAAATAGAATGTGGCTCTTGAAATAAAACTGTTATATCAGTATACTTGGTTTTCTTTTGTAAATCTACATTTTACATTTCATGTATTTAAGAACACTATGCTTGGGTTCAAATATGTCTTCAGATACTTCCTAGCTGTGTGACCCTGGGCAAGTCACTTAAATCCAATTGCCTAACCTCTGCTACTTTTCTGTCTTAGAATTGATACTAAGAAGGTAAAGATTTGGGAAAAAAAATAAGAACACTATTCTCAGGAGTTCATAGGCTGCACCAGATTGTCAGAGGGAGCCATGATGGTTTGTTGATGTCCTTCATACTGGAAGGAGTCCAAAATGACATCACTGGCCACGTCTTTTGACTCTTGCATAAATTGGATTTAAGTGAAGCAGAGTTGTGCAAAGTTGTTAGCTTAATCCTCTCTTCCAGTGTCATTGAAGCCCAGTAACAAGATAGAAGTCAGGACAACAGGTGATGGGGAGTTATGATATGAAAATGGTGAAGAACCCTTGGACCAGATGGTTTCCAAGGTTCCTTTCAGTTCTAGATCCTTATGGTAGAAATATTCATCAGGAAGGCAGTGGGGCATTGTGTCTAGAGTGTTGTCCAGACTTGGAGTCAGCAAGGCCTGGACTTGAATTTCAACTCAGACAATTACTACCTGACTCTGTGTGGACAAGTTCCTTAAGCTCTCAGCCTCAGTTTCATCATCTGTAAAATGGAGATCATAAGAGCACCCGCCTCCTAGGGTGGTTCATAGGATCAAGTGAGATATAAAGCCCTTTGCAAGCCTTAAAGTAGCATATTCAAATTAGCCATTATTATTATTATTATTATTATTGATTATTATTTATCTTATGGAGATATGAGGACTATTATTTCTCAAGCTAAGAATTCATTGCCATTTTCTTAACAGATATTTCTATTATGAAACTTATTGTCTAAATTATTTTGCTTATAACAATCAGAAAGCTTCAAAAGCTTGACCTAGTTAATAATAATAGTCAATAGTTTTGTAAAGTTTTTATTATAGTAATTTTATATATACATACATGTATATATATATTTGGTCAAATTATGCCTTCCCTAATGTGGGGAGGGGAAGGAAGGAGATATCTGGGAATTTTAATGTAACAAACAAATTAAAAATAATAGTAAGGGGGCAGCTGGGTAGCTCAGTGGATTGAGAGCCAAGCCCAGAAATAAGAGGTCCCAGGTTCAAATCTGGCCTCAGACACTTCCTAGCTGTGTGACCCTGGGCAAGTCACTTGACCCCCATTGCCTACCCTTACCACTCTTCTGCCTTGGAGCCAATATACAGTATTGACTCCAAGATGGAAGGTAAGGGTTTAAAAAAAAATAGTAATAGTCAATGTTTATGGAAGCTCATAGATTTAGGTGGAACAATGGATAGAGCACAGGGCTTGGGGTCAGATGAGATCTGAATTCAAATATAGATTAGACACGTACTAGTTTTGTGACCCTAAGGTTGTCACTTAACTCTTTTTTTGCCCCAATTTTCTCATCTGTAAAATGGGGATAACAATAGCACCTATCTACCTCTCCGACTGGTTGTAATGATCAAAGGATATAATAATTGTAAAGCACTTAGCAGAGTACCTGGCACATGGTTACCACTACATAAAATTATTGTCATTTTTTAGAGTTGAATGAGATGTTAGAAGTCATCAGGTCTAACATTCTCATTTCACAGATAGAGAAACTGAAGTCCAGAGAGGTTATATGGGTTATTAGAAAATTAGGAAAGCACAGTCAGTTGAGTATCTGAGGCAGAATTAGAATGCAGGCCTTCCTGACTCTAAGCTTAGCGTTCTGACCAACTCTTTGCCTTTCCTTGGGCAAATTGTTTAACCCTGATTCCCCCAGCTGTTACTTTCTCCCCCCACCACCTCCTTGAAGTCATTTCGCATTTTTTCCATAGATATTTTGTGCTCACTCCACTCTGGTCATGTCTTCACCTCCCCTCAAATTAGAATGTAAGCTTTGTGAAGACAAGGATGGTTTCATTTTTGTCTTTGTGTTGAACTGAATTGGATTGAGCCTTCTATATAAAAAGAGGGGCCTAGGGTTCAAGACTCCTCAGGTCCCTTCATTTAAAAAAATGGAAGATTTGGGGATTATATATATATAAAATCCCCAAATCTATATATATATATATTTCAAATAGATTCCCCTAAGTCAACATGAGTTGGTTCAGCTGGTGAGGTTGTTGTAGAGGCATAAATATCAGAAGGCCTCAAAAGGCTTGAAAAATGCTGCCTTGGTCTAGGCCAGTGATTCCCAAAGTGGGCGCTACTGCCCCCTGGTGGGTGCTGAAGAGATCCAGGGAGGTGGTGATGGCCACGGTTTTGTTTATCTTTTCTATTAATTGCTGTTTAAATAAAAAAAAAATTAATTTCCAGGGAGCTAAGTAATATTTTTTCTGGAAAGGGGACGGTAGGCCAAAAAAGTTTGGGAACCACTGTGTTAGACATTAATGTATTGCAGGTCTCAAAGAATAAAGACAAAGATGAAATGGACCTTGCCCTCAAAGAGTTTCCATTCTATTGAGGAAAATAACACACATGCATATTAGATAGATAAAGAGTTGTTCATTTTGGTGGTAGTAGTGGGGGAGGTGCTAGCAACTGGAGAGCCCAAGAAAGGCTGCACAAAGAAGAAGATGGAACTGGAATGAAGTCTTAATGAATCAAGGTATTCTAAGAGGCAGAGGTGAGTAGTGAGATCATTCTAGATATAGAGGACATTGGGGACAGCCAGAGAGAGAGAGAGAAAGTAAGGAAGAGGGAAATAAAGAGAGGGAGAATGAGAGAGAGAGAAATTAAGGGAGGAAGAAAGAGAGAAAGAAAGGGGGAGAGAGGGAGAAAGGTAGAGAGAGAAAAAGAAAGAGAGAGAGAAACTAAGATAGAGAAAGAGAGAGAGGAAGGGAGAGGGAGAGGTGAGGATGGCAGAGAAGGGGGGAATGTTATATTTGTGGAACTGCAAGATGGACAATCTGGCTGGATACTAGAGGGTGGGAAGGCTGTGTGACATACAATAATGCTGAAAAAGTAGGTTTGGACTGGATTATAAAGGACTTTAAAGTCTAAAAAAAGAGCTTGTAGTTCTATGTAGTTCGAGGAGACTCTAAGACCGAGTTTCCTGCCCTGCCACTGCCACATATTGGCTGTGAGACCCTATACCAATTTCTTAATTAATTAATTTTTAATTAATTAGCAATTCTCTAAGATTATAAATTATAAGGAAGGTGTCAATCTGTTGATTGATTAATAGAAGATGCTTCCTTATGTGAGGATTCCATATTCCACTGAATCACAGTTCTGGTCCTTGATCCTATCTTTAAATCTAGCATTTGCTCCTCAGATTCTTAGATCTGCAGTTAGGAGACCTACATTAAAATCCTGCACCTGACCCTTTACTAGTTGTGTCACCCTGGGCAAGTCACTGATCCTGTCTATGCCTTAGTTTGCTCATCTGAACAATGAAGGTGTTGGACTTGATGATCTCTAAGTGATCCTGTATCTCCCTGGAGCAGGGGTCGGCAAACTTTTTGGCCGTGAGAGCCATAAACGCCACATTTTTTTAAAATGTAATTTCGTGAGAGCCGTACAGTGCTCACAGTGCCACTCCTGTAACAGTGCCTGGAAAAAAAATGGACTTTATGGCTCCTGCAGAAAGAGCCTAATTGGCTAGAGAACCATACGTCTCCGACCCCTGCCCTGGAGGAATGTGAGCTCCTAGAGGCCAGGGAGGTAGTCACTTTTGTCTTTACATCCCCCCTAGAACTTAGCACAGTGCCTGGTGTGCAATAGGTATTTAACTAACAATAATAACAGTTAGCACCTCTCCCTAGAGGCTTCCAGGCTTGCTAAGTGCTTTATCTAACGGGAATTGTCTCATTTCATCCCCCACAACCTGGGATGCTCATTTTCATCATTTTACAGTTGAGGGAAAAATAGGTGACTTGCCCTATTTTTTTTGTTGTCTTCAGTCCTGGTCGTGACCCCATTGAGCTGCTTGTTTGTTTTTTCGCAAAACTATTGGAACGGTTTCCTTCTCCAGCTCATTTTAAAGTTGAGGAAACTGAGGCAAACAGGAGCAGTGACAAGGCTAGTATCGGAGGCTGGATTTGAACAAAGGTCTTCTTGCTGCCAAGTTCAACACTATCCACCACACTGACCCAGTTTATTCATTGTTTGATTTCAACTATTGATTCTCTTTCTCATTCACTGGCAACTTCACATACTCAGGGGCTGATAGGACTCATCCTTAGAGCTGCTCCGTCATATCAAGAGAGCACTTGGATATTCCCAATGCTCCAGGAGAATTAATTAACAGCTGGGAGTTGCTGTATAGCCTTTGCTCTCACAGTTGTCCCTCAACCCTTCCCCTGAACCGTGTCAGCATCCCAGGCTCTAATACCCTGGGTGCTTGTAGGAAGGAAAGAGAATCACTTCTTCATTCAGAAGGATTAAGATAGTTTGCACCCTTTTACATTAATCCCTGAAAATCCTTACAACTAGAGAACAAGAAATTCCCCCAAAGAGAGGGAATGATAGAAGCTGGTTATCTCATGTCTTCATTATTTTGGAAGATTCAATACTACATTAAATATTGAGATAAGAAAGAGAGGGGCTAGGCACCGTCCAGGCTCCGTTTCCTCAATTTGGTAATCTCTAGAGGGATCTTTGAAAAAAAATATCTCTGCATATATAAAACTTCATGTTCTTACTTATAAGGAATTAAATGGATAATTAACATGATTCTTAGGTAAATGAATATAACTAATCTTTTTGGCATGTAGGAGGAGATTGTTCTGTATATGGAGATCTACCGGTGTAAAAAAATTCTTCCTTTGGTACATCTAGGTAACTGGTCTGTAATTTATAACTCGAAAGCAGTTCTTAATTTTTCTTTTTGTATCATGGACAGTTTGGTGAAGTTGATGGAAACCTCAGGAACGTGTTCGTTGTCTACATTAATAATTGAAGAGAAGGCTAAATTGCCATCCAAGGTTAGTGAAAATAAAAATACATTTTCCTCCAAGTTCACAGATTTCTTGAATTTTCTCTAGGGTTGATCTCAGGTTAAGAATGCGTGCTTTAAGGATAACTAGGTAGCACCGAGGATAGAATGACAGGCCTGGAGTTAGAAGGACTCAGATTGAAATATGGCCTCAGATACTTCCTGGCTGTATGACCCTGAGCAAGTCACTTAACCCTTTTTGTCAGGCTTTATTGCTCTTCGCCTTGAAACCAATATTTAGTGTCAATACTAACATGAAAAGTTTGGATTTAAAAAAAAAAGAAGAATCTATATTTTAGAATGTTGCCAGAGGCACTGTGAAGTCAAGCCAGCTAGTCAGTAAATAAAGATTTACTGAGCACCTACTATGTGCCAGGCACTGTCCTGTGGACAGAATAAACTGCAGATGATCAACAGAGAGAAGAACCAGAATAAATAGATATTGGGAAAGGATTGCTGTGTAAAGTTGGATTTTAGCTGGCTTAGCTGGACAGGAAGCCTTGATGAGGAGAGAAAATACTACTGTCCCATTATCTAGTAGAGACCAGTGTCAGAAGCAGGAATTGAACTCACCTGCCTGCTGCCAAGTCTAATCCTTCTCTCCACCACCTTTTTTCTACCATGTGCTGTTTCCTTCTATTAGAGTGGGAGCTCCTTGAGGGAAGAACTATCTCAATTTTTCTCTTTGTAGCCTCAGTGCTTAGTAAGAGTTTTAACAATTTTTTTATTCATTCATTTATTCAATCATACATACAACATGTTATTACCTATCACTGAGGCAAGTATATAGTTCAGTGGATAGTGTGCTGGATCTGGAGTTAGGAAGATCTGAATTCAGATCTGGCCTCACACATTCACTGGCTATGCAACTCTGGGCAAGTCATTTAACCTCTATTTGCCTTGATCCACTGGAGAAGGAAATAGCATGCCATTCCAGTATTTTGCCAAGAAAAACTCTATATGGAGTACTAAGAGTCAGATGTGACTGAACAACTAATCATTTGTACCATCTATGTCTATCTTCTATCCATTAATCTATCATATATATATATATATATATATATATATTTCCATGTTATCTGTATCTATAATCTACTTATCACTATACCATCTATATCTATTATCTGTCTATCCATTAATCTACCACCTAGATATATATCCATCAATGTCATTTATATCTCTCACCTATCTATATCTCTCACCTGTCTATTCATTAATCAGTCTACCACACACATATATATATGTCCATTGATGTCATCTAAATCTCTCATCTATCTATATCTACCTATCATCTGTCTATCCATTAATCAATCTATCACCTAGATCCAGAGAAGGCAAGGATAGCAGCCATGATCTGTGACAGAGTTGGAGCTAAAATAGATATAAATGAAAGGGATAAACAGGGTAACTATAGTGTGTTGGATAGAGCACTATGGATAATGATGATTTATCAATACTGGGCCTATACATACCAAGTGTTAGAGCACCCAGATTTTTAAGGGAAAAATTAAATGAAATACAAATGGAATAGATAACTAAATAATAATAGTGATAGACTTTAATTTTCCCTTCTCCGTACTAAATAAATGTAACCAAAAAATAAATAAGAAAAAAGTTCAGGAGATGAATAGAACCTTAGATAAATTAAATAAGATAGATATCAGGAGAGACCTCACACATCTACATGAAGGTAGTAGCAGATCTAAGCCTGAGCATAAACATAATCCAAACATAGTTTCTGGTGAGACAATAATTGCTTAGAAAGCATAAATATGCTGCAAAAGTAATATTTCAACATTCATTATACTATGAAGATAATCTTGTATCCTGAGGGGTTGTTGCACTGAAACAAAAATTTGACTGGTATGACCAAGCTGGAAACACGTGTTTTGGAAAGAGTATGGTCTTGGTAACATATTGTCTCTGCTGCTTAAGGACCTGCTTGTCTTGGTAATATATGTTGACTGAGATCCAGATGGGGTAAGGTGATTAAATTAAGTGTTGATAGGAACATGGAGAAATAAGCTTAATATTACATTGCTAGAGAAGCTATGATTTTTTTTAAAGAACAAGGTGGAAATATACATTTAGAGCTATAAAGTTCCTCATGCTCATTGATCTAGAGATTCCATTACTAAGGTTAGACAGAAGGGCATTATTGAGAGGTTAAAAAGCTGTGTACCTATGAAAATATTCATGGAAGCTTTTTTATAACAAAATAACAAATGCAAATGGGAGAAATGGCTGAATAGATAGTTATATTTGAATGTAATGTATTGTATTGTTATTAATGAAAAATATTTGAAATGTGAAGAAAACAAGGAAAATATATAGAGGTAAAAAGAGAATAAGAATAATATACCATGATTACATTTTAAAAAATAATAGCTACAAAATCAAAAGAAGAAATAAGTAAAACAAATCTGAAGGGAACAAAAACATAAGATGTTTATATTAGCACACAGATATAATTTACATATTTTTAAACAAATTGTCAACAATGTAGAGATTGTGGTTTTGCACATAATTATTTTCATGCATTTGTTTAGTTAAATGCTTTTTAGTTGTGGTGGTTACTGAGTATATAATTTTTAAAAAATCTATCATTTAGCTATATATATATTAATATCATCTACATCTATAATCTACCTACCTATCTCTATTAATCTCTAAGCCATCAATATTTGTCCATCTCCCTCATTTGTCAGTTCTTGAGATGACATTATGAATGAGTCGTACCCAATTTATCTCACAGATTCTTCCATATTAGCTCTCTTCTAAGACATCTGTCTTTTCCTCTTTTAAGATGTAGCCTTTGAATTACAGATGAAAACAGTACTGGGATATGTGTAATAGGAAGCGTCTACGAGTTATGATAGGGGGTTTTCTGTCAGCTCTCTCACTATATGACAAGTCACTTGGATCAGTCATTTGACCCTCATGGGGACCTACTTTCTTCAGCTATAGAATGGAAAGGTAATAGGAAAGATTAGATTAGATGATCTGTAAAGTTTGTTTCTTCTAGTGCTAGGTATTGGGATTGCCAGGATATTTTTAGCTAAACAACCCATCATTCTAAAGAGATGAGTATGATTAGAGGATGAGAAAATTACAGGGAGTCATTTATTATGTGTGCATATGTAGATGCATAATGTTGTTTTTGTTGTTCAGCTATTTCAGTTGTGTCTGACTCTCCATGACCCCGATTTTGTTGTTGTTGGGGGTTTTTTTTGGCAAAGCTACTGAAGTGCTTTGCCATTTCCTTTTCTAGCCCATTTTTTAGATTAGGAAACTGAGGCAAACAGTGTTAAGTGATCTGCCCAGGGTCACACAGCTAGTGTCTTGAGACCAGACTTGATCTTGAGGATTCCTGACTCTATTTACTTTCCCAATAGCTACTTAAGAGATTAAGTGACACAAGTAGTAAGTGGAAGAATTGAGATTTTAATTTAGGGTATGACTCCTATTCTAGCATCCTTTCCATTATCTTACAATGATTTGCCATTGCATTAGGGAAGGAAATTTTCACATAGGCAGTCTCATATATCAATAAAACCATAGGTTCAGGCTCAGACATTTCTACCTGATGCAGGTGCCATAAGCACCCTCTGAATTTTGACACCCTGGAGCAAAGTCCTTGTAATCCTACCCTAGTTTCAGCTCTGCAAAGAGATTATAGGCAGCAACAAAGAACACATTTGTCCAATAATATTTATAGCAGGATTATTTGTGATAGCAAAAAACTGAAAAAAAAACCAGGTCTCCAACTCATTTTATTTTATGAGATATGATTACAATTCCCAACTACATCAAAAGGAACAATAAAATATTTAGGAATTCCAAGCAACATGAGAAGGTTGGTATGATGCTATGTTAAATAACTTAAGCAGGATCAAAAGAACAATATTACACAGTAACTACAACAAGTAAACAAAACTCAAATATAACAGTTGCTATTGGCATAGGACTGATGAAGCTTAAGAATACATCCCTTCTTTATGCTAATGACAATAAACTATTTTCCACACAATGTTCTTTTTAGAGAAATGGGAGAAGGAATATGATATAAATTGTGTGTATATATATATATATATTACATACACATTGTCTCTCTCACACCTCTTTCTTTCCCTCCCTCTCCACTCTCTCTTTTCCTCTCCCCCCATTTCTTCCCTCCTCTCTCTCTCTCTCTCTCTCTCTCTCTCTCTCTCTCTCTCTCTCTCTCTCTCTCTCTCTCCCTACCTCTCTCCTTCTCCCTTTCCCTCTCCCTCCCCCCCTCTGCCCCCTTCTCTCCCTCTAATAGCATCTCCTCCAAATAAGTATATATTTCTTGCACACAAAACCCAGTTTCTCCTTTTTGTCTGTGAATCTTCAATGCCTGACAACAGTGTAGGCATTTAATGAGTTAATCAGGTTCATTGATTGATTGCCCCCATTGTCTAACAGCCAGTCTCTACCACACCATATTCATAAAACATTAACCGACATGATAGTGGCTTCTCCTTTCCGATTCCTCTCCATCAGTTCTGTCTATATCTTTTCCGGGTCTGTGTTGTCTCTCCTGTTANGATTACTCTCTCTCTCTCTCTCTCTCTCTCTCTCTCTCTCTCTCTCTCTCTCCCTACCTCTCTCCTCCCTTTCCCTCTCCCTCCCCCCCTCTGCCCCCTTCTCTCCCTCTAATAGCATCTCCTCCAAATAAGTATATATTTCTTGCACACAAAACCCAGTTTCTCCTTTTTGTCTGTGAATCTTCAATGCCTGACAACAGTGTAGGCATTTAATGAGTTAATCAGGTTCATTGATTGATTGCCCCCATTGTCTAACAGCCAGTCTCTACCACACCATATTCATAAAACATTAACCGACATGATAGTGGCTTCTCCTTTCCGATTCCTCTCCATCAGTTCTGTCTATATCTTTTCCGGGTCTGTGTTGTCTCTCCTGTTAGAATGTGAGCTCTTGAGGTCAGAGACTAACACCTACTTTCTTTTTCATCCTTAGACTTAATACAGTTTGGGGCACATAGTGTGCACTTTTAAAAAGTGCTTTTTTGACTGACTTATTTTTCTATTCCTTAAAGCCCAACTCAAACCTTAGACTCAGTTTACTCTTCTGTATGTATGATTGGAGCATTGGATGGGATGCTTTCTATGGTCTCTTTTGACTTGAGATGCTCTGAGATAAGAGACTTTGAGAGGCAGCTTGACATGATAGAAAGGACTCTGAATCCTAGAATCTGGAAGTTCTGGATTTTAGAGACTTACTAGGGCAACCTGGGAAAAATGACTTAACTTCTCTGTGGGCCTTGGTTTCCTCATCTGTAAAATGAAGAGCTTAGACTAAATTCCCTTTAAAAAACTCTTCTATCCCTGCCTCTATTATCTATAAAATAAAAGATAGGCTTTGATCCGCAAAGGATGACTAAGTAGTTTAGGGGATCTAAGTCTGTCCAAAGACTGCTTCCATTCATGTACAAATCCAGCTCTCAAGATATGTGAGATCCCTTCTATTTTTCTTTTAAAAGAAACACATCTTTTATCCTGGACCAGGAAAGAATAAACACATCTGTAGGGCATTGATTTTTTTTTTCTCTCCTTTTCTTTCTGGGTTGGGTGGGGAGTCGTGGAAATGTGGGTGGGAGGGGGAGCGAGCAAAATATTTGAAACACTTTACATTGGGTTTGAGTGACTGGAGGGGAGAAGGGAAATGAAAGGTGAAATGCCAAATTTAGTTTGGCCCTCTGTCCTCTCTGGAGCTGTTTTCCCTTCTGTCAGACACGCACGGCAGTGTTATTCCCTTCTAGGGCGAGGCAGGGGGTGGATAATATAACATTCCTACTTAGCACTTACATAGTACTGCTTGTCTTGAGAGCACAGTGTCAACATTGACAAAGGAATCCTCACAACACCCCTGGGTAGGAGGTTGGCCTGGAGTGTTGATTTTGGGTATGGTTTAATGGATGGAGCCTCAACTAGGCTTCTTGACCCACAATGGAACATTGAATTGGAGCCTTTGTCCAATGGGCTGATAGTCTGTTCTGGGAGCCCAAAGGCCTACAAATGGAGAAGGGAAAAGTGTAAGGCCTGGACTTGTGATTTCATTGGTGCAGGGAACTTCAAGGTCAGGAAATTCCTTCTCTCCATGCAGATTGGTACATTTTCCGCAACTTATAATGGCCGAGTGGCTTAGACCAGTGTAGGAATTATTATATAATATATAATCATGAATAATTATAATAATAGCTAACCCCTAGGCAAGGCTACCTGGTGGCTCCTCATTCTTAGAAGGGTTCACCATAGTAACCTCGAGCCTCTTTCCACTGTGACATTAGAACACCTCAGTCTACACTAGCTTCCCCTCGCCACAAATCACCGTAACTCAATGGTCGTCTAGGGATAGGTTTCGTCCGCTCAACCGCAGAGTAGATTTTGTTGGATCAATTTAACCAACTGTGTCATGGCAGCTCTGGTTCTGAAGAGAACTGGGGTCTGCTCAGACTCTTTGGATGGCCTACCAGCTTTGGATACCCAAGTTCTCAACAAATTATTAAATAGATCATTGTTTCAATGAGAGTAATAATAGGCCATCCATTGTATGAAAATATGATTTGGCCCAGTTTTCTATGAAACATGGACTCTGAGGGCATTTTTCCAACAATGGGTATGGCCTCTCCTGGAACCATCCATACTCTCCAACCTTTTCAACAATGGTATGCATTTACAAGACTCTTGTCTAAGACAGATGATCAAAAATTTCCTTCATTCTTCTCTGTATGCTTCATGTATATACTGATTATATATGTGTATACATATGATTTATTTGATTTTATACATACAAAGATATATGTGTACTGTAATAGGATATTTGTTCATTAAAAATTAAGTAAGAATTCAGTAGGAAATAGAGTTAAGAATTTTCCCAAGGTGCCTTGAGAGACAGTTACCCAACTGACTTTGCACTCTTTGGGGCTGAGGCACTCCAGCAAAATTCTCTTACCCACAATCCATCTCTAAGATTCCATTTAAAGAAATCCAACTTATGCATCTATAAAATAACTTGTGTTACTTAACTATTTCCTACTGAACTATTAATTAACTCTTAATTAACTGGGTAAATATCTCTCAAGACATTCTGGGAAAGTTCTCTTACCCATAATCCATCTCTAAGATTCCATTTAAAGAAACCCAATTTAACTCTCTTATGCATCTATAAAATAACATATTACTTAACTCTATTTCCTACTGAACTCTTACTTAATTAACTCTTAATGAACAAATATCCTATTACAGTACATATATGTGTATAATATATATATATATCTTCCATTAGAATTTATCAACCTTGGAGGCAAAAATTGTTTTTGCCTTTTCTTTGAATTCTAGAGCATAGCATAGCACATTGTAAAACTTCCTAGATGGCTTCTATGGTTGCAAGATCTCAATCTATCCACCCATGGTTCTATTTCTCAATCACAAATTTTAATACAGATAAATCTAAAGTTCTCCATTTGGGATAAAAACAAACAAACCTCAATGTAAGTATGAGAGTAGGAAAACATGGCTAAGGTGAATTTATGTGGAAAAAAAATCTAGGAGTTTTAAGGGGATAATTAGTTCAACATAATCAAGCTGTTCAACATAATAGCCCCCCCAAAAAACCCTTAAAATGATGTTGAATCTCAGATGTGGAAACTGAAGTCAAGAGTGGTTCAGTGAATTGCCAGATGAGAAGGGTTACCTAGCCAGTAAATATGTGAGGTGGGATTTGAACTCCGGTCTTCTTAACTCAAAGGCTATTGCTCTATCTAGCAGAGTGAAACAAGGACTCCTTTGGCATTCTATCTTGGAGAAATAGTAGCCAGGAAGATAGGAGAAACATTGAAGGAGATAGCATGAAGGAAGGTGGAGATCCTGCCTTGTTGCCAATCTAGTTATGAATTCTTTTGTGAAGGAAGAGCAGTGAAACTTTTGAAATATTTTCTTGGAAATCTAGAACTAAAACCCAGCCTCAGGGACCTGGGGTAGAGAGGAGGAACTGCTGGCTGGGTACTTTGGTATAGCAACCCTTCTTGCTGTCTGTGCCTCTGAAGGGAATTTGGCTCAGGCAGGGATGGGTTGTCAAGAGAAGAAGCACATTTGGAACCAATGTGTAGACAGAAGGTAAGGGTTAGAAAAAAGAAGGAATGGAGTTGGGGGAGCAGCTAGGTGACTCAGTGGATAGAGAGCTAGGTCTAGAGATGGGAGGTCCTGGGTTCAAATCTGCCCTCAGATACTTCCTAGCTGTATGACCCTGGGCAAGTTACTGAACCCCCAATTGCCTAGCCCTGATCACTCTTCTGCCTTGGAACCAATACATAGTAGTGATTTTAAGATGGAAGACGAGAAGTTAAAAAAAAATGAATGGATCTTATTTATAGAATTGCCTTGTGAAATAAACAGTGTAAATATTATTACCATTTTTCACATGATCTAATGGCATCAGTGGGGCTAAAATGAGCCCCAAATCACACTCCTACACTAAGAAAGCCTGGTTGGTAGCAATCACCCTAAGGCAAGCTCCCAGAAAGGCACTTCAGGCCATGTGGTCTTGGATGTTATAGGACTTAGACCTACTAAAAGGGGCTGATGGGGCTACGCAGTATTATTCATTTAAAGGGCATTTGTCAACCTTCAGCCTCGAAACCCCCAAATGGTCTTAAATATACTAAGGCTCACTTTTTGATAAATCCTTCATAAATGAGCTCTTTAGGTTTTTCATTCCTGTGTGGTCTATTGTTAGCAACCTGGATTTTCCCCCTTGTGCAAGGATCTAAAAAGCCAAACTTGTTCATGTATGTCATTGCTGATGTCTGATTGTATTTAGTAAAAGAGGATTTTTAAAAAGAGAGTGATAGGGGGCAGCTGGGTAGCTCAGTGGATTGAGAGTCAGGCCTAGAGATGGGAGATCCTAGGTTCAAGTCTGGCCTCATACACTTCCCAGCTGTGTGACCTTGGGCAAGTCACTTGACCCCCATTGCCACTCTTCCACCTAGGAGCCAATACACAGAAGTTAAGGGTTAAAAGAGAGAGAGAGAGAGAGAGCGCAATAAAGGAGTATGTGTAAATGTGTTATTGGAATAAAATAAAGATAACATTTTTAAAAAATAAAAAGAGAAAGGAAGCCTAAATAGACCAGTTTGAGACCTGGCAGCAAGAGAGAGAGCTCAGCAATGGTCACTTGATTTAGAAACCCAGAGGACATAAGACCCACCACCTTGTAGTTAGAAATAGGAAATACTAGTCTCAGAGCCACATTCATGAGGATGGGGGGCCCAGAAGGTAAGCTGGCTATCAGAGTGAGAGAGAATTCCTCTTTATGTTTGGCATCCCTTTGCCTACATGCCCCTTGACCCAAGAAGGAACAGGGCACCCATAGAGGAAGCATTTGACAGAATCCTGAACGGGGAAAAAAAAACAAAAACCCTTAAACATCACCCAAAGGGTTTTTTGTTTTCTCTCAAGTCTAAAATAATTATTGTTATTATTGTTGTTGTTGTTGGACTTCTCTCTCGAGTCCAGAATAGATATTTGTTAAATAAATGAAACCTAAACTCCTTAGTATGCCATTCAAGGTTTTCTATAATTTGACTTCTAATCTAGTTCCCCAAATATCTGTCCCCAAATCCTCCTGACACAGCTAGGTGGCTCAGTGGATGGAGTGCCAGGCCCAGAGAAAGGAGGTCTTGGTTTCAAACATGAGTCTGTGTGACCCTGGGCAAGTCACTTAACTTCAATTGCCTAGCCTTTACTGCTTTTCTGCCTTGGAACCCTTGCACAGTATTGATTCTAAAATGGAAGGTAAGGGTTAAAATAATGTCCCACTTCAATGTGTACACTCTCTCCACCAGGCTTTTGCTCATAACCACTTCTGTGATGCCCTCCCATGTGTTCTGTGAATATATGAATCCTTCATTCCTTCCTCTTTCTTCTGTGACGTTAGACCATCCTAGTCCACACTGGCCTCCCCTTGCCACAAAACAATGTCTCTATCACCCCTTAGAACTTATCTTGGGATTAAACAAGTTAGAGTTGGAATAGACCTTAGTGACCATCCAGTTCTCTTTTTACATATCAGGAAACTGAGGCACAGAGAGATGTAGTTAGTCATTCTCAACTCTTCCCAGGTCATACCATATTTGGAGTACTGTATTCAGTAGTGGGTGCTGGAGTTAATAGTGATATAGTGATGCCTGGACTATGTCCCAAGGAAGGTAACCCAGATAGATGATGAAGGGCCTTGAGTTCCTGCCATATGGAAATTAGTTAAAGGGACTGTTATTGGCCAGGCTGAAAAAGAAAAAAAAAAGAAAAGTGAATGGAAAAGAGGGAGGAGGGAATAACAGCTGTTCACATGTTGCTTTCCTTATTAGAAGATGAGCTCCTTGAGGGCAGGGACCAAGATTATACCTTTCTTAGTATCCCATTGTTTAGCACAATAGTCATCCCACAGGAAGAATTTAATAAATATTTGTTGACTGATGGACTATCATATAGAAAAAGGATTAGACTTGTTCTGCTAGGTCCCAGAGGGCAAAAATAGGAACAACAAGGGAAGTTATAAAGAGGGAGATAGACATACTGTCTAGAAATATTTCCAAATTAATTACTTTTACAAAAGTTTAATAGGCTGCCTCCAGAGGTAGTAAGTTCCTCCTAATTGGAGACTCTCCTTTATTTATTTAATTTTTTTGGGGGGGGGGAACCCTTACCTTCTGTCTTGGAATCAGTAATAAATAACATTTGTGAAGCAGAAGATCAGGAAAAGCCTGGCAAAGAGGATTAAGGGACTTGCCCAAGGTCACCTTGCTAGGAAATGTCTGAGGCCAAATTTGACCCCAGGACCTCCTGTCTTTAGGTCCACCTCACAACCCATTGAGCCCCCTCACTGCCCCTAATTAGAGACTTTTAAATAAAATCCAGTTGTTCACTTGTTGGATACATTGTAGAGGAGAATTTTTTTTCTAGTACTCATTGAACAGGATGGCTATTGAAGACCTTTCCTACTGTCAAATTCCTTAATTTTGTGAAATGCTTGTCCAACATCTTTCCATGTCCTGGAAAGGGATGAATTCTGCTTCCTGGCACCATTACTTGTCTTTTTATTTTCAATGTCTTTTCTTAGTCTCACTCCTCCGGCCATTATCTTTCAATGGTGCCCATTCATTGGGTCTTTTCTGTTTATGAGGCTCTATGTGAAATTTAATTGCATCCTTAGTACAGCTTTGCAAGGCCTATAGTAAAAGCTTGATGGGTATCATTTTGCTTTTGCAGATGAGGGAACTGAGGTTAAGAGTTTCTAAGAATTGGTCACATAAGCAAGGCTTGATCTGTATTAAGATTCTTCCTCTCCCATGTTGTAGCTCTGTGACCTTGGGTGTGTTACTTTATTTCCCCAGGATTCAGATTCTTAGATTCTATAAAATGAGGGAATTAGACTCAGGATCAGAGAAGCTAGCCTTTATCTTGGACTTTATGGGCTTTACCCATATTGCCTCATTTGATTGTTTTCTATTGTCTAGTTGTTTTCAGTCACGTCCAACTCTTCTTGACCCCATTTGGGTTTTCTTGGCAAAGATACTGGAGTGGTTTGCCATTTCCTTCTCTAGCTTATTTTACATATAAGGAAACTGAGGCAAACTGGGTGAAGTGAATTACCCAGGGTCACCCAGCTAGTAAGTGCCTGCGGCTGGATTTGAACTCATGAAAATTAGTCTTTCTGACTCCAGGCCATTCACTGGGCCACCTAGCATTTGATTCTCGAAACAATCCTATTGGTAAGTGCTATTGATAGGTTGATGCCATTATTATCATCCCCATTTTACTCATAAAGGAACTGAGACTGAGAGAGAGAGGTTAAGGTCACATTGTTAATTAAATATTTGAGACAGGATTTGAACTCAAGTATTTCCAAGCCCAGAGCTCTCTGGAACCAGCCATTTTTTCCATCTTATTTATTTTACAGATGAGGAAACTAAGGTCCAAGGAGGATATGGTTATTAATGACTGACTTGCCCCAGGTCCCATCGGTTGGCCAAGGGAGAGAGGATTCAATCCCAGGAACTTGATGGCCCCCATATTCTCTTCTAACTCCCGTATGATAATGACGAGGACGTTAGATGATGGCGATGGTGGTGATGATAATGACGAGGAGGACAGATCGACTTAATGGCTTTGGACTGACCTAATATTGGTTTTTTGGACCGGCGAGGTTGTTCAATGAAGACCGTGTAACTTTTTCTCTGCTGAATGGCAATTCTTCCGAGGGGAATGAGGAAGAGAGAGCAGGACTAGCTTTGGTCCAGCTAGAGTAAAATGGAATACCATTCAGCTCCCTCTTAATTCAAAACAGCTGTGGACTGGCCTCGGCTTCTGATATAGCAGGCGGAATTCTTGGACACTGAGTTATTCTTAGAAGTATGTGCACAGACACTGGCAAGGTCTGCGGTAGACTGGTTCTTGCCAATCCCCTGTCAGGCCCCTGGGCCAGCAGATCCAAGAGCTATTGTTCTAACTTATGAAAAATAACTCAGAGTTTTTATTTTCAAATTACCAGCATGGCAGGGGAGGAAGGGCGGCCCATGAGCGGGGAGGACATGGAAACTGTTCCTGTTTGCCTCCTTTTCTAGCGAACATAGGTTCAGGGCTGGAAGGGAATGTAGAGATCATTAAGTTTAATTGGTATTGTTTGCTTATGCAAAGCTGTTTGCTTGCTATCTCCCCTCTTAGACTGAGTATCTTGAGAGTAGAAACTGCCTTTGTGTAGTTTCTGGGATAAAGTAGGTAGTGTTTGGGTTTTTTTTCTTAACCCTTACTTTCTGTCTTTGTAACAACTGTAAAGGGGCAAATGGGGTTTTAAGTGACTTGCTCAGGGGTCACCCAGCTAGGGAGTGTCTGAGGTCATTTTTGAACTCAGGACCTCTCATCTCTGGGCCTGGCACCCTACCCACTGAGCCACCTAACTGCCCCACAAAGCAGAATAAATGTTTGTTGACTGACTCATTTTAAAGAAAACTAATAGGGGCAATGCAATTTAAACTCCCTAAGGACAGGGCTCCTTCATCTTTGACCAACTCCTCAGGACCCAGCACTGCCAGTACATAGTAATCCTTGATAAATGCTTGTAGAATATAAAGTCCTTGAATGCAGGCACTATATCATTTTTGTCTTTGTCTGCCCAATCCTCAACACATGACCCAGTACAAAGTAGGTGCTTAATAAATGCTTGTTGGAGAAAGGAATGCAGGAAGGAAAGTGGATAGATGGATGGATGGATAACCTCTATAGAATGTAAGCCCCTTGAGGGCAGGTACTATTTCTTTCTTTTTTTTTTTTTTATCTTTGTGAACCTAATGCCTAACAACAGTGCCTGGTCTTTAGTAGGTGCTTAATAAATGCTTGTTGGAGAAAGGAAGGAAGGAAGGAAGGAAGGAAGGAAGGAAGGAAGGAAGGAAGGAAGGAAGGAAGGGAGGGAGGGAGGGAGGAAGGAAGGAAGGAAGG